>NW_006921811.1:2399388-2399901 GCF_000298275.1 Orycteropus afer afer | reverse complement strand
GCCTTGTGCACTCTGGGTGTTGTAATCTGGGGAATGAAGCTGAAGTAAGTTAGTTCTATTTCCTGCATTGGCCTGTCATTTTCCCTGCAACTTGAGCTTCACCTCTCCACATTTGATCTATGAGAAGAAAGAATGCCCACTTCAGCCGGGATGCTGCCTAGTGGGGTTATACTGCTCCCGAAAGGCTCTGCATTCTTTGTGTTAATTATTTAAGCTCTTTCAGTTGCCCTCCTACTTCCTGGGGAGCCTGTGTTTCCAGCATTCTCAGGCAGGTCTGGGGTTTTCAAATACCCATCACTTTGCAGGCTTCTGAAGCTTTGGGCTTCCTTCCTGAGCACAGCTCGGAAAGCCAACTTGCTCTTACCCTTCAGGTCCATTTTCATGAGTGAAAGTCATTAGAGACGTGGCAGGATCCCAGAATACAACAGCTGGAATGAACTTTGGTAAAATGCCCAGCTGGACTGGATTGTTTTCAAGGAAGAAACTGAAATTCCCGAAGAGGAAGGTCTTTCC
>NW_006921811.1:2384824-2399053 GCF_000298275.1 Orycteropus afer afer | reverse complement strand
CACTCCTCAGAAGGAAGATGGGGCAATCTACTTCTGTAGTGATACTGCCTCGGAAACCCAAGGAGGGGTCGCTATGAGTCGGGTCCAACTCGACGGCAAATAACAACAATCTTCCTAAATTCTTGACATTCCATACTGGTGATTGTTAATTGTTTTGACTGCCTCATGGTGACTAGTATCTTCTGCAACTGGTAGAGCTTTTTTTTTTTTTTTCAAAAAAAAAATACATTTTATTGAAATATAATTTAGGTACAGTGACATGGGTAAAAACTAAAGTGACATGGGTAAGTGCATTTTTTTTTTTTTTTTGCAGTGTTCCCTCCCATCCCATCCCACCCCATGTGACCAACAAAGAAAATTTCTCTCCATATATAAACCTTTCCTTGACCCTCCACAACAATGAACTAATACTATATTTGTCTTTCTGCGATTGACTTATTTCACTCAGCGCAATGTCCTCCAAGTTCATCCATGTTATGTGGTGTTTTGCAGACTCTACTTTATTCTTTTAGTGCTACATATGTGTATGTACCATGGTTTGGTCATCCACTCTTCCATTGATGGGCACATAGGTTGTTTCCATCTTTTTGCTATTGTAAATAGTGCTGTGATGAACATGAACGTGCGTGTATCTGTTCCTATCCTGGCTCTCACCTCTCTAGGATATATACATAGTAATAGGATTGCTGGGTCAAATGGTATTTCCAATTCCAGATTTCTAAGGAATCGCCATATTGCTTTCCACAGTGGTTGTATCACTTCACAGTCCCACAAGCAGTGTATGAGAGTCCCAATCTCTCCACATCCCTGCCAGCATTTGTTGTTTTCTGTCTCATTGAACTTTGCCATCAGTGCTGGGGTAAGACAGTATCTCATTGTTTTGATTTGCATCTCTCTGATGGCCAATGATTGTGAGCATCTCTTCATGTATTAGCTGACCACCTGAATATCCTCCTTGGTGAAGTGTCTATGCATGTCTTCTGCCCATTTTTCTATTGGATTCTCAATTTCTTTGCTATTGAGCCATTGGAGTTTTCTATATATCTTATAGATAAGTCCCTTGCCAGATGTGTAATTATTGGCAAATATGAATTTGTTGCTGTCATTTTTGTTATGTGCTTTGTTGTTGTGTCGATTTCTTTGTTCCATATAATTTTCTGTGCTGAGCTTGTTTTGTTTATGAATAGTGTGATCACTTCCTTCATTGCTATTGTTTCAGTATTTGCTAAATACTTGTGCTGGTCCTCTTTTTTATTTGGATGTGAAGTTTTATCATTTTTCTTTGAGCTTACCCTGTGATTTATAGTTTTCTTCCCAAGTTTAGAACAGTTCATTCTATCTTGTAGTAGTCTTGACTTCCCTACCATCTAGAAGTTCTGTAATGACACAGTTTTGTCCTTCTTTTTGGTTTGTAGTTGTCCTCATTTGTCAATTCATGTCTCTGATTCCCTGTTCACAGTCTTGTAAGCTTATTTACTTTGGATACTACCATAGCTGGGTTAGTTTCTGGGTAATGTCATCATGTGTATTAATGGTCAGTTGTTGTTGGCCGTTGTTGCTTCTCTGTCCAAAGGGCCCCCTTTGGCATCTCTTGTATCTAGTTTTAACAAATTCCCTTAATTTCTCCTTATCTGGAAATGTCCTAATTTCACCATCATATTTGAGGGAAAATTTTGCTGGGTACATAGTTCTTGGTTGGAAATTTTTCTCTTTCAGGGTTTTATATATACCATCCCATTGTCTTTTCAGCTGCGTGATTTCTGCTGAGAAATCTGAGCTTAGTCTTATTGGTTGCCCCTTGTAGGAAACTTTTCATTTTTCTCATGCTGCTTTCAGGATTCTTTCATTGTCCTTGGTTTTGGTGAGTTTGATGATGATATGTCTTGGTGAATTTCTTTTGGGGTCTATCCTGTTTGGGGTTTGTTGGACTTCCTGAATGGATATATTTTCATCATACATGGAAAATTTTCTTCCAATAAATCTTTGACAATTTTCTCTGTGGTTTTATTTGTCTCTTCCTGTTCTAGAATTCTGATTACACATAGGTTATTACTTTTGATGGTATCCCGCATGAACCTTAGGCTTTCTTCATTTCTTTTGATCTTTTTTCTGATTGATCCCTTTCCAAAGAAGTATTCAGGCACTTGCCTTCAAGCTCACTAATTCTGTCTTCCATTGATTCAATTCTACTCCTTTGTCCATTCAATGTCGTATCTATTTCTGAAAATTTAATATTAATCTTCTGGATTTCTGTCTATAGATTTTGTATCATTTCAAAGTTTTCATTTATTTTGTCATTTTGTTCCTGTATTGTCTTTCAAAATTGTTCTAGGGTTTTCTCTGTGTTTTCCTCAATTTTGACAGTGTTTTCCTTGATCCGCCTCTCAATTCATTGAAGATACCCAGATATAATTCTTTTGAATTCCTTATCAGGGAGTTCCAATGCTGCGTCTTCCTCTGGGATGTCTTTTGGGTCTCTATCCTGGTCCCTTGTTTCTCCTACTTTATCTTGCTTCTTTGTGTGGACTGTGATGTTCTGTTGTCTCGAAGGTATTGTGACTTTTTGTGTTTATATTTAATTGGTGATTGCATATTGGAGTGACTTGCCCACAGTTTTAATTTTTTTGTTTTGTTTGTATGTTATCTATGTAAGCAGGGCATTGTGCTGTGCTCCTCTATTCAGTAGTTAGCAGCACTTACACACTCACCACCTGTCTCCTTTCCTGTTGTCAGCCTCTCGTATGTCCCTGCTGACCTTGGCAAACAGAGCCTATTCTTAGGCCCCTGGCATCTGAATGAGAATGCTGTCACTTTCCCAACTGGTAAGGCTTTTTGTCACATGATTTGCCTCTCCTGCCCAAGAATTGCCAGGTGATTCAGCCTGACTAATCAGATTTGCCCATTTTCAAGGACAGTAACTGATTGGTCTGTCCAAACCCATACTGACTTCTTTGCCAAAACCAAAACCAAACTTACTGCCCCCGAGTTGGAGCCAACCCATTAGCGACCCCTTCTTGGGTTTCCGACATGGTATCACCACAGAAGTAGATTACCCAACCTTCCTTCTGAGGAGTTGCTGGTGGATTTGAACTGCTACTTTTCTGGTTAGCAGTCAAATGTCTTAGACACTACACTTGGATATACCTGACAAAGAGAGCGAAAACCTTTCATCTTCTCTGAGATGAGATAATTTCCACGTGACACATACTTAGATGCTGTAGCCCAATTTTGCTTCATGTGGAAGGAGACTGCCTGAGAGTAAAGGTAATATTGAGGCAGGCAGAGAAAGGAAAGGATGAGTGAGAGATAGACTGCAAGGTTGGTGGTTCAAACCCACCCAGTGACTCCATGGGAGAAAGACCTGATGATCTGCTCCCATAAAGATTACAACTTAGAAAACTCACCGGGGAAGTTCTACTCTGCCACATAGGGTCATTAGAGCCATCTAGCTCAATCCACTTATTTCTCCTAAGATGCCACTGCAAGCCAGTGACAGGCTCAAACCCAGATGTTGGTCTGAATTAAGCCCTTGAGTGTGTCTTGTTCTCTACCTCACAGCCCCATCATTCAGCCTAAGTTTACAACTACTGGGAGCAACTGATGACACTCATGACACACAGTGGACATTCACTTACCATCTGAATGGCTGCTGTGTTCTCCTGAGGACCACCTTGGGAAATCTTTTATGTGGGGTGACCATGCAAGGAACTACAAATCAAGATGCTTCTGAGAGGGAAAGGGAGCTTTGTTAATGACTGGAGTCCCTGGGTGGTTCAAATGTTTAATGCATCTGGCTGTTAACCAAAACATTGGAGGTTGTAGTTTGCCTACAGGTGCCTTGGAAGAAAGGCCTGGAGATCTACTTCCAAAAAATCAGCCATTGAAAGCTCTATGGAGCACAGTTCTACTGCAACATGTATGGAGTAGACTCTATGGCAACTGGTGTTACTAATTATAATGGTAATTAATAATAATAATAATTCTAGAAAACTGTGTGAACTTGGACTGTCTTAGGAAAACTGGGATTCCTGGTCACCTTGGTCAGAGAGGTGGCTTTGGAGAAATGCAGACAATGTGATGTCTTGAAATTTACTCAGAGTTGAGGCATCCAGACACTGGTGTTTGTGACTTAAGAATATTAATTATATAAACTCTGAAATTGGACAAACCACTTCACTCAAACCATGAGTTTTGGTTGCTCATTTGTGAAAGGGGAATAATGATTAATCATCATGACAACTCTCTGAAAATGTACATGAATGTGGGATATTAATTGTAAAGAGCTCTAAGACTTTCATTTATTATTCTCATTGCTGCTGTTGACATTAGTACCTAGATAAATTAAAGCAGAGATTCTCCACCTATATTACTTGTTAGAATCATCCAGGAATCTTTTATCACATGCATAAAATACATCTAAATGCTGAGAACCATTGTATTTAAGTAGTTTCTCCATTACTCTTGATCTAGTGAATTAGAGACATTTCTGGCCAATTTAATGCAACATTCAACATAAAATTTCAAGTCCTTGGATGTTGTAAGGAGCTCTGGTGGTGCAGTGCCTAAAGCATTTGAGTGCTAACCAGAAGGTTGATTGTTCAAACCCACTAGCCACTCTGTGGAAGGAAGAGGGGCAATCTACTTCCGTAAAGATTTACTGCCCCAGAAACCCAATGAAGGTCCCTATGAGTCAGAATCAACTCAAAGGCAAAATTTGGGTTTGGTTTTTAGGTGTTGTAAAAGGGAGCTCTGTAGGCGTAGTACTACTCCTTGACAGGAAGACTGGCCAATCTACTTCCATAGAGATACTGCCTTAGAAATCCAAGGAGAGGTCACTGAGTCGACTGGATGGCAGTGAGTATTTTTTTTTTTTTTTTAAAGGAGCCCTGATAGCAAAAATGGTTAAGTACTTGGTGAAAGATTGGTGGTTTTAACCCTCTAGCCACTCAATGATGCCTAGTGAACTTGGATTGTCTTGGGAAAACTGGGAGTCCTGGTCACCCTTGTCAGAGGTGGCTTTGGAGAAATGCAGATAATGTGATGTCTTGAAATGTACTCAGATTTGAGGCATCCAGCACTGGATATGGCTGTCTACTTCTGCCGAGATTCCAAAAAAAGCAAACCAAACTGACTGCCATCAAATCTATTCCAACTCATAGCAACCTTCATAGGGTTTCCAAGGCTGTAAATCTTTATGGAAGCAGACTGCCTTGTCTTTCTCTCATGGAGTGGCTGGTGGGTTTTAACCACTGACCTTTTGATTAGCAGCCCAAGGCCTTAACCACAGTGCCACCAGAGCTCCTTTTCTGTAAAGATTACAACATTGGAAACTCTATGGGGCAGTTCTACTCTACCCTACAGGGTTGCTATGAGTTGGAATTGACTCAACAGCAATGATTTTTGTTTTTGTTTTTGAGGATGGTGTAAATGGTTAATGAGTTAAATGAAAGGTTGGAGGTTTGAGTCCACCCAGATGTGTCTCTGAAGAAAATCAGCCATGGAAAACTCTATGAAGCACAGTTCTACTCTGACAGTGATAGGATATCCATAAGTGAGAAACATCTCAAGGGCAGTTAGTGTTGGTACTTGCATGGCAGAGTGAGGCTGCATCAAACTTATGAAATGAATATGAACCTTTTATCTAGCTAGTCCTCTCCTGCTGGTGATGGGGAATGGTTTAGAAAGGGTACGTTTACATTGACACAACAAATAACAATTTTCAGTGGCTCTGGCTCCTTGTACAAAGCAATTTCTCTGCTCAGGCTTTGCTGATTCAACCTTGGGACTTGTGTGTGTTTTGCTGGGCTGGGTGTGTGGGGGCTTCCTGGAGCTTCCTCACTCAGTACCTGGTGATGACATGACAGACCTCTCCGAGATCTTAATGGAGTCTTCTCTGAGCTTCATTTGTCTTGTAAGTACAATGAGAAAAACACTCTGCATCATATAACTCCCAAAATGGTCATGGAGAACAGATGAGACCATGAGTTTGTAGCTTCTAGATCGGTACTGTCTAATATGGTAGTCACGTCGTTGCTTATGTCACTATTTAAATTTAAATTAATTAAAATGAAAGTGAAACAATTAGCTCCTCAGGGACACTAGCCACATTTTAAGTGCTCAATAGCACCATGGGGTGATGAATGCTATAGTGAAAAGCACAGATGGAACATTTCCTCCTCTTATAAAGTTCTGTTGGATGATGCTACTCATGATGTTTGATGTATCTTCCCTCATTAAGGGCACTGTTACCACTGCACAGGGAAACATTTGTGGTTCAGTGAGGTTAAGTTACTTCTTCCATAACATGTCATTGTTGTTAGTTGCCATCTCGTTGGCTCTGACTCAAGGTGACTCCATGTACAATAGAATGAAAACACTCCTATATCATCTTCCCACCATTCCTCTGTCAGTGTGTTCAACTGCAGTGGTTTGCATGTTGTTATGAGGCTGACAGCTATGTCACTGCTATGTCAAATACCAGCAGGTATTTGGTGTACAGGTTTGAGTGGAGCTTCCAGATGAAGAGAGACTTGGAAGAAGGATGGGGACATTCACTTCTGAAAAATATTGGCCACTGAAAACCTTATGAATAGCAGTGAAACATTATCAAATATATCACCAGAGAACTTTATGAATAGCTGTAAAACATTGTCCATTACAGTGCCGGAAGATGAGCCCCTCAGGTTGGCAGGCACTCAAAGTACTACTGGAGAAGAGCTACCTTCCCAAAGTAGAGTAGCCCTGAATGACATGGATGGAGTAAAGCTTTTGGGACCTTCATTTGCTAATGGGGCATGCCTCAAAATTGGAACAAGTAGCTGCAAAAATCTATTAATAATTGAAACGTGGAATGTATGAAGTATGAATCTAGGAAAGTTGGAAGTAGTCAAAGATGAAATGGAATGCATACAGATTGATATCCTCGGCATTACTGAGCTGAAATGGATTGGTATTGGCCTTTTAGATTCAGAAAATCTTACGATCTACTACGCTGGGAATGACAAACTGAAGAGGAATGGTGTAGCATTCGTCATCAAAAAGGACATCTCAAGATCTACCCTGAAGTACAATGCTGTCAATGACAGGATGATATCCATACCCTCCAAGGAAGACCTATTAATATTACTGTTATTCAAATTTATGCAGCAACTACTAAAGCCAAAGATGAAGAAATTGAAGTTTTTACCCACTTCTGCAGTTTGAAATTGATCAACCATGAAATCAAGATGTATTGGTAGTTATTGGTTATTGGAATGCAAAAGTTAGAAACAAAATTGAAGCTTTGGTAGTTGGAAAATATGGCCTTCGTGATAGAAAACATGCCAGAGATCACCTGATAGAATTTTGCCAGATCAACAATTTAATCATAGCAAATACCATTTTTCAACAACATAAACAGTGGCTGTACATATGCACCTTACCAGATGGAATACACAGAAATCAGAGTGACTACATCTGTGGAAAGAAGCAATGGAGAAGCTCAAAATCACCAGTCAAAACAAGGACAGGACCTGACTATGGAACAGATCATATTCAAACTCAAATTGAAGCTAAAGAGAATTAAAACTAGTCCGCAAGAGCCAAAATATGAACTTGATTATATTCCCACCTGAATTTAGAGACCATCTGAAGAATAGATTTGACACAAGGAACACCAATGACCGAAGACCAGACAAGTTGTGGGATGACATCAAGAGCATCATACATGAAGGAAGCAAATGGTCATTAAGAAGACAGATGTGGTAGTTAAGATTGTGGGTCAACTTGATTGGACTTGGTTTTGAGTGGCTGGGCAGCTGGATGTGGTTTTTCCCTATGATGAGACTGGTAATAAATTCCATGGTGGAATCTGCTGTGAGCAGCTGAGTAGCTAGCTGCCTTAGGGTGTGGTCTGCTTCCAGTATAGAAGCAGAAGTTTTGAGAAAGGTCTCTGAGCTTTTGGTATGCTTACCTCCTGCACATAGCTGACTCTTCATTCAGCAACATGCCATGTTGTCTGCCAATATTAGGACTATTTCTGAACTTGAACTAGTGGCCTGTTGTGTTGCTTGATAATCTTGGGACTGTGCCATTTTATTTGCTGACCTTGGGTTTGTCAACCTTAGCAGCTAACAGCTTCCTGAGTTAATAGAAACCTCCAGCTTCAATGGGCTGGGAGCAAGAGCCAGAGCTGAAGCCCAAGGTCAAGGAGCCATCACCAGCTCCTAAAGGTTGCAGTTTGAACTTGGATTTCTAGGCCCCTAAACTGTAAGGAGAATAAATCCCTGTTTGTTTCAAACCATCTACTTGTGATATGTCTGTTATATAGCACTAGACAACCAAAACAACAGGAAAAGAAGAAAAGACCAAATGGATGTCTGAAAAGACTGTGAAACTTGCTCTTGAACATAGAGTGGCTAAAGCAAATGGAAGAAAGGTAGAAATAAAAGAACTGAACAGAAGATTTCAAAGGACAGCTCAAGAAGACAAAGTAAAGTATTGTAATGAAATGGCAAAAAACTGGAGTTTGAAAAAAAAAGAGAAGAACATGGTCAGTATTTCTCAAGCTGAAAGAACTGAAGGAAAAATTCAAGCCCCTAGTTGCAATATTGAAGGATTCTATGTACAAAATATTGAATGATATAGGAATCATCAAAAGAATATGGAAAGAATATACAGAGTTACTGTATCAAAAAGAATTGGTTGATTGATCCAACTATTTCAGAAGGTAGCATACAATTAAGAACCAATAGTATTGAAGGAAGAATCCAAGCTGCACTGAAGGAATTGGTGAAAAACAATGTTTCAGAAATTGACAGAATGAATATCCATTGAGATGATTCAACAAATGGATGCAGCAATGGAAGCACTTAGTTGTCCATGCCAAGCTACCTGGCCAACTCACTGGAAGAGATACATATCTGTGCCCATTCCAAAGAAAGGTGATCCAACAGAATGTGGAAATTATTGAACATTATTAATATCACATGCAAATAAAATCTTGCTGAAAGTAATTTAAAAAATGATTGCAGCAGTGCATTGACAGGGAACTTCCAGAAATCCAAGGTGGATTCAGAAAAGGACATGGGACAAGGGACATCATTGTTGATACCAGATGGATCTTAGTTGAAAGCAAAGAATACCAAAAAGATATTTACTTGTGTCTTATTGAGTATGCAAAAGCATTCAACTCTGTGGATCCATAACAAATTTGGATAAAATTGTAAAGCATGGGAATTCCAGAACACTTAATTGTGCTCATGAGGAACTTATACATAGACAAAGAGCTGTCATTTGAACAGAACAAGGGATACTGCATGGTTTAAAATTAGGAAGAGTGTGTGTCAAGCTTGTATCTTTTCACTATACTTATTCAATTTGTATGTTGAGCAAATAATCCTTGAAGCTGGACTATATGAAGAAGAATGCAGCATCAAGATTGGAGGAAGACTCATTAACAACCTGAGATATGCAGATTATATAATCTTATTTGCTGAAAGTGAAGATGACTTGAAATACTGATGAAGATTAAAGACTACAGTATGTATTACACTTCACCATAAAGAAAATGAAAATGCTCACAAATGGACCAATAAGCAACATCATGATAGATGGAGAACAGTTTGAAGTTGTCAGGGATTTCATTTTACTTGGGTCCATAGTCAACACTCATGGATGTAGCAGTCAGGAAATCAGATGACGTATTGCACTGGGAAACTCTGCTGCAAAAGACCTCTTTCAAGTATTAAGAAGCAAAGATGCCACTTGGAAGAGTAAGATACCTTTGACCCAAGCCATGGTGTTTTCAAGTGCCTCATACGCATGTGAAAGCTGGACAATGAATAAGGAAGACCAAAGAAAAGATGATGCCTTTGAATTGTGGTGTTGGTGAAGAATATTGAAGGTACCATGGACTGCCAGAAGAACAAACAAATCTGTCCTGGGAAGTGCAGCTGGAATGCTCCTTGGAAGCAAGAATGGCCAGACTTCGTTTCACTACTTTGGTCATGTTGTAAGAAGGCACTGTTCCCTGGAGAAAGATATCATGCTTGGTGTGGTGGTTAAGTTTGTGTGTCACCTTGGCTAGGTCTGGTTGAGTGGCTGGGTAGCTAAATGTAGTATTCCCCATGATGAGACTGGTAATCAACTCCATGGTGGAATCTACTGTGAGCAGCTGAGTAGCTGCCTTTGGGTATGTGGTCTGCTTCCCGTATATAAGAAACAGCTTTGGGAATGGTCTCTAGCTTATGGTGTGCTTGAACCCTGCATGTAGCTGTGTTGTTGTTCAACAGCCTGCCATGCTCTGCCGACCTTGGGACTTTCAGTGGAATTGAATGAATGGCCTGCCTTGTGGTTTGGTAACATCAGGCCTGTGCCTTTTTATGTGTCAACCTTGGGCTTTTCAGCCTCAGCAGCCAGCAGCTGTCTGAGTGAAGAAAAGTCTCTAGCTTCAGTGGACCGGGAGCAAGAGACAGAGCTGAAGCCCAAGGCTGAGGGGCTTTCACTCAGCCCCTAGAGTCTGGCACTTGGAATTCGGACTTCTAGCCTCCCGAACTGTAAGAGAATGAACTCCTGTTTGTCAAGGCCATCCCATTTGTGGTATATTCTTGTCAGAGTGGCACTAGGGAACCAGAACACTTGGTAATGTGGTGGGTCAGAGGAGAAGGGGAAGACCCTCAACAAGATGGACTGACACAGTGGCTGCAATGATGGGCTCAAGCACAGCGAGGATTGTGAGGCTGGAGCAGGACCGCGCAGTGTTTTGTGCTATAGGGCATAGATTCACTATGAGTCGCAGCCAACTTAAAGGCACCTAACAACAACAACAGCAATTTTTGGAAATGGATTGCCAGACCTTTCTTCCTAGTCTGTCTTTGTCTGGAAGTCCCACTGAAACCTGCTCACCTTGGGTCACCCAACTGGTATTTTGAAATGCAACTCACATAGCTTCCAGTATTATAACAACACACAAGCCACCACAGTATGAAACACTGACAGACACGTGCTGGCCATGTTACAGATCAACTGAATTAAGTGAGATTCAACTGCAGACCTGAGTGTTGTCTAAAGTCTGGGCTCTGTTTGACTATCCCACACTACCTACTCTTTTCACCCTAGGGGTAGGCTATCTTTCCTCAATAGAGTCAGCAACACCATAGTCTAACTTGCCAGGCAATGAGTGAGTTTCCGGCTTCTGGAAGCGTTCAAAGAGCAGCTGTCAAGGAAGTTTCCTGTTCACTCTTGCACTGGGCAGGATACGGGACTAAAATTTTGGGAAAGGTCTTAAATGTCTGTTTATTTCTCTCTGTCTCTTTTACACACACACGCACACACATATATACTCACACACACACAGCATATGATAATTCTTTCTCTCTGGTTATGCAACCTCCAGGAAGCTGCACAAATACTCTTCACCTCTCCTCCCTTAATTACATCGGGACCATAATGCCTGGCTATTAGTTCCTGTCATGAGCCTTAAAATGCAGAGTAAGCCGAGCGATGCCGGTATGAGCTGTTACTATTCTTGCCCTTACATCATCAACCTCTGCCTTCTCCTAAGCCCTGCTGACTTCTACTTCCCTGCCCAAGAACTGTCCTTGCAGCAAGACCTATAAACAGCACCGTGAAACCTACTTATAGGCAGATGAAAAGCAGATGCTGGAAACCAGCAGGAAGGGCTCGCCTGGGAGCCTGTGCTTCAAGCTTCAAAGGCAGACCTTTGCTGCAGCTGGAAGTGAAGCTGTGGCAAAGAGGGGCTCCTGGCAGCTGCCTCTGGAAGCTTGCCCACCCCCAGCCTCTGTGGAAGCCAGAGCTATTTTTTATGTGGAAAAAAAAAAAATAAGTACTAGATCAAAATAGATGACTTTTATCTTGGGTATCTTGAAGCCATAGGGAATAAGAATGAGCTTTCAAGCCTGATTGAGACCCTAAGTAGAGAGGAATTGGTGTCCTGATGGAGTGACATTTAATTTAGATTTTAAAGGTGGGCCATTGGGGCAGGGGAGGCCATTCCATGCAGAACAGAGACTGGGAGGTAAAACTGGGGTGGGAAAGAGACCGCATGGGCATTCGAAAGAAAAAGAAACAGATGGTCTGACTTTGCCAGGGTGAGTCATGGCATCGTCAGTGGTGAAAGTTTGAACTTGGGTAAGGCATGGACTCTTTGAGCTTCAGTTTCCTCATCTGTATAACAGAAAGGGAAAACATAAATAAAATGAAGCAGAAACCAATGACTCAACCTATTTCCCTGGACTGCACTGTCATTTAGTATCTGGGTGGTCCTGGAGAAAACCACCTACTTTGTTATATCTTCACTAGACTCAACTCTAGAAAAGGAATAATTATGCTTTCTCTTAGGGAGGATAAACAGAAAAGTGGACATTGAAATCATATAAAATATTAAGTGCTACCAAACTGTAACTCATTTTTTTTTTTTTAAGAGTATTAAATGTCTTAGATGTCTGGTAAACCCATGGATGGATCTACCTGGTGAAAATATATGTGCCCACACACACAGACAAACATGCATGATAGTAAAACTTGAGCCCTTGTCTAGATCTTAAGCAAATATGTGATTCTTGTTTTCTGGTTTTCTTTGCCGACCACATTTCTAACACATGCCACCTGGAGAGTTCATCTTCCCAAAAGAGAAAAATGCCTATTCCTATTTTCTCCTCCCTGGAATGACTGTAGGGGAAAGAACTCACGTGATTTCAAGGCCATGAGATTCCATCTTTAGGTTCCGTTCATTTTTGAATCAATTCAAAGTCAACAAAACCAAACTCACTGCCATCAAGTCTGATCTAACTCATAGCAAGTCCTTGAGTTTCTGAGGTGGTAGTTTGCCCCATCTTCCTTCTACGGAGTGGCTAGTGGGTTTGAACTGCCAGCCTTCTGGTTAGCAGTCAAATGCCTTAGGCACTACGCTACCAGAGCTCCTTTTGATCAATTGGTCTGTCAATAACCCAATCAATAAAGGTCTGTTGAACACCTAGTCTGTACCAGGGTCTGTGCTGTATGTTGGGAATACAACGGTGACTGTGAGACACACAGTCCTTGCCCCCATGGTTCCCACAGCCCAGAAACAAGAAAATGGCTTATCATGAATGTCCCATAGTGTCTGACGTCCTTTCTCTTGCCCATTGCTGCCATGTCATCATTTCTCACTGCCACTGGGAGGGGTGCTGAAGTGAGAGAAGAGGAGAACACACTAGGAAAAGGATGCAGGCTTATAGACACAGAACATCGTCCCAGAGTGGGCGTGGGAAGGGCACATAGCTTCAAAATTCCTCCACTTTCCAACATGCCATTCAAAATTAGCTCATAATGATCCAAAGTGACGACACCATTGTAAACTCCCAGTGTTTCAAGGGAAGACCTAAATGTGCTAGAGGATTATGACATCTCTGGGCATCAGCCTCACCAAGTATTTTTGTGTTTCTTCAATTCTAGTAAGCTCTGATAGTGTTTTAATGATAGTTCCCTAGAACATGTTACATGAAATCCCCATACTTCTGTTATGAACCTCATTGAGCAGGGCTCTGTGCAGCGAACTGAAACTGGGTTTGGAAGAAGGGACTGGAGGAGGTCTAAGTGTTCCAGATACTATGGAGACCGATTTGGGCAATGCCGGAGAAGGATACAAAGTGGAGGGAAGAGAGAAGAGCAGTTAGGATGTTAGGAAGCTGAACAATATTCGGGGTAGAGCAAACTGACTCAGTAACAAATGTGTCTATTAGGAGATTTGTTTGAGAGGTAGAGTCTGTGCTTCCATTCTCTGTTACTTCTAAAGCTTTAGGCAAAATCTTTGCTTCATTCATCAGGCTTGTGTTGGTGGTTGTTAGGCTACAAGGTGGGGACATATGGGCAGATCTCATTTATGTGCCCTCAGACTAACGCAACACTGTGCCATTTGAGGGTCAGGCTCTATTCTACCACATTCCACTCATTAGCTCAGTTAACCTTCACAACAACTCAATGATATGGTGCTGCCATTAACCCATTTTACATTTTACAGATGAGAAAACTGAGGTTTGATGGTTTGCATAAGGACTCACTGCTAGTAGGAGGCAGAGCCCAGGTTTGAGCTTGGCCAGTCTACATCTTGCAGCCCACAGTGTAGTGAAGATTTAGGGTGGAGATTAGGATGAAGCAGGTGAGCCATTCACCTCAGGAATGAAATTTAAGCAGGTGCCAAAAATCTCAGTAATCAAGATGAATTCTATATTCATGAGATGTTAAAAAATC
>NW_006921811.1:2381804-2383709 GCF_000298275.1 Orycteropus afer afer | reverse complement strand
AAAGCATGGTAAGGACATTCATACCATGTAGGTTGGATCTCAAGGGTTAGAAGACCCCAGTTCATATCTTGGTAACTGTCCCAAGTCTCCTTGCATTTGCAGGGATTGTTTATGCTCTGCCTGTGACTGTGAAATTGAAGCTTCAAGTAAGTTTAGGGGTTCATGTGGAGGGCACATGTGGGGGTGGCATAAATGGTGAAAAAAAATCCTTCCTCTAAAAGACCATCCCTATTCCCCTCCTCTCTTGGATCTCACTCCACCCCAAGCATGTTCTCTGTCACAGCTCCTGTTCCTTGTAACAGCTAACGATGTGGGTGGATGATGGGCAGAGTGTGACATTTCATGTCACTGTCTCCAGTGTCTAGTTGGTTCCCAGCTCATAATAGAGAATTCATTCAGTGCTTGCAAAGTGAATAAATGGGAATCCCAGGACTTTTTAACCCTACTGTTCTAAGATGTTATGTGCCTCTCAAAATACCAATCTCTCTCCTTTCTGAGGGTAAGAACCTTATAAATTGGCATGGCTAAGTAGAAATGAAACCCATGCCTAGTCAGATAGACTTGTGTTTTCATGGTTAACTGTTCACTCTTAACTTTGGAGATAATAATACACACTTCATTGAAGCCTTAGAATGATGATCATATGACATGACATTGGTACTGTGTACATTGTTGTCGATGTTATGTGCCGTCGAGTCGGCCCTGACTCATAGCGACCCCTCCATGGGTTTCTGAGGTGGTATCACTACGGAAGTAGGTTGCCCAACCTTCCTTCCAAGGAGTGGCTTGTGAGTTTGAACCACCAGCCATATGGTTAGCAGTCAAGTGCCTTAGGCACTATGCTACCAGAGCTCCTACTGTGTACTTAGTGTGGGCTAAAAAAATTGACATTCATACATGTCTACACACTCATTACAGTTGTCTCTATAGGTAACTGTTTTGAAATTTTCAAATTTGAATTGCATACCACCTAATGTTAATGTTTCTTTTAAAGGAAACACAACCCCAAGTGGATTTGAGGCTGAACTTTGCAATGTGAGGGCTTATTTTTAAACCCAGAGATCTTTGAAATTTGAAGGGGCTGTCTGTGTCACCTGTGTGCCAGCTTGGGAAATAACCTGAGGCTGGTGGTGCAAAGTGAAATAGAGTGATGATGGGTTTGCAGAACACGTTAATCAACTTTGGAGCAGATGTGTCCAAGCAAACCCACTTTGCTAGACAAAAATTCCTCACTACTTGTGGACCTGGCCTGGGGAAGACAAAGATGGAGGTGACAGAAGTTGGTGACTAAGCTGTAGTGATACTCAGCACAGAGTGTGACTTCCCAGCCACATTATTAAGAGCAAGAAAGACCTCACTAGTGTGATGGAGGAAGGCTGCCTCCCCTTACCCCTTTTATTGTTAAACAACCCATTGAGAGGAGGGGCGTATGAAAGAAATGAACCCAACAGACCCGAGGTGCTTACATTGGAGCTTTATCCTATCTGAGTCTTCATTTTCTTAATCACATAAATTGGGCTTGTTGTATGCTGGCTGCCTATTTATGGAAAAGCAAGCCTAGTAAGAACCCATATGTTCATGGACATTTTGAACTCACCTAGGATTCAGCTTAAATCCATGTAGGATTCAGACCATGAGCTTATTTCAGCAGGCCAGTGAGAGAAGCACCTTACACCAAGCACCTTCTATGGGCTAGATGAGGTCTTCCCTATGTACCCCGATAATTCTGAGAGATAGATATTAACATCATTCAGTATTGGGGAAGCTAACAGTGAAAAAGCAAAAGTTTAATTTATTCGTTTGCTCAAATCATGCAAGACTAAATTCTATGTGTTGGAGGTACAAGAATGATGAGCAGAGACATGTTAGCTGTTCTAAGCCCATAGTTGTACCCTCAAAACACAA
>NW_006921811.1:2378798-2381394 GCF_000298275.1 Orycteropus afer afer | reverse complement strand
TCTGCACAGGTTAGAAACTGGAAGGAAATGGCAGCCCGTTTTGTATCTCACATACGTCCTGATGTTATAGGACCAATCCCCACCTTGTTACTATCTTCTTGTCCCCCCCCCCAAAAAAAAAATGTCACAGTGCAAACAAGCATGTAATAAAACATTGCCTTCTTTTGGTCCCTTTGAACTGATAAGACCTCCCCCACACTTAATCTCTTATGACATCATGGCACCATAATCTTCTGAGACATATTTTATTATTCTCTGCTTTATAGATGAGGAAACTGGGCAATGTATATGAATCTCAAATGCTACTAAATGCTGAAGCCATTATTATCTTATGACTCTAGGTTCAAAGAATGAGTAATTCAGAGCCTCCCGATGTGCTCCAGACATTTCCCATGTGCTTTATGTAAATCATATCATGCAACTTTTATCTAGCCAGTGATGAAAGAAGCATTGGAACTGCAGTCTGGTAGACTTCAAATGCTTGATCTCTTTGCATGGAATCTCTTTTCACAAATGCCATCATTGTCTATCTTTGTGATCAAATCTCTAGCATTTCAAGCAGTGAGGCAAGTGCAAGATGGTGGAGAAAACCGATAGGAGTTATGACTCCCCTTATTTAGATCAGGAAATTCGAGGTTCAGAGAGAAAGGTCTTGCCTGGATTCACAGAACTTGTGAGTGGCTGAGAGAGAAGGCTTTTTGATTCTGGGTGTAGATTTCCTCCATTCTCCTACACCTGAGGGCTGAAAGCTTGAGAAAACAAGGCAGGTTGATATTAACACACAATCTTCTCCAAGGCATCTCAAACAGCTCTTGCTTCTTATCTATGTCAGAAACATCAGCATCAATATCAGGGGGATGGTGAGTAAACCCTAGTGATGAGAGGGTTAGCTGGTTACAATTACTGTTGTTGTTAGCTGATGTTGAGTCGGTCCCCCATCACTCATGGAGGCCTGTGCACAATAGAATGGGATGGTACCCAGTCCTGCATCATCCCCATGGTTGATGGTAGATTGGAACATTGTGATCCACAGGTTTTCATTGGCTGATCTTCAGAAGTCGATCCCCAGACCTTTCTTACTAGGCTGTCTCCATCTGGAAGCACCACTGAAACCTGTTCAGCATCAGGGCAACATGCAAGCCTCACTGACAAGCAGCTGGTGGCTGTGACAGAGGTGCTTGGGCCAGGAAGTGAACCCATGAGTCTTACGTGAACAGAGAGAATTCTACCACTGAGGTTAGAAGAGTATGCTTCCTTCTCTGGCATTGAAGACCACTGGTTCTGGTCCCCTAAGGAAACCAGGGAACTTTAGACCTCTCTCATTTGAAGAATGAACATGAGGGTGTTAGGTCTTCCTGGGGGGACCTTCACCACCACAGGATGAAGCATGTTTTCCTGACCTCACAGCTCTCATGCTGGGAATGAATTTTCCTACCACTTGTGCCTGGAAAACCCCAATTTGTCTTCAGTACTCAGCTCTGAAGAAAACATTCTGTGATTCTTGCCCACGTCTCTTCCTGCCCTGTGTAGGTGTAGGGAGATGTAGGTAACCCCATGTCTGTGCTTCCATATTCTCCCTTAATTTCCTCTAAGCCATTTCCCAAGAGTTGACTCCAACTAAAGGTGAACCATGGGTGTCAAAGTGTAACTGTGCTCCATACTATTTTCAATGGCTGACTTTTCAGAAATAGATCACCCTTCTTCCAAGGTGCCTCTGTGTGGATTTGAATATTCCAAACTTTTGGTTAGGAGCCAAGTGTGTTAATCACTTATACCACTCAGGGACTCTTCACTCTCCTCTAAAGCAAAGCAAAACAACAACAACAACAACAAACATACTGGCATTGAGTCAATTCTGACTCATAGTAACCTCCATTGGGTTTTCAAGGCTGTAAATCTTTAGATTTGGAAGATAGCTACCTGGCCAACTGACTGGAAGAGATCCATATTTGTACCCATTCCCAAGAAAGGTGATCCCACAGATTGTGGAAATTATAGAACAATATCATTAATATTGCACGCAAGTAAGATCTTAGTGAAGATAATTCAAAAACAGTTGCAGCAGTATATAGACAGAGAACTTCCAGAGGTGCAAGCTGAATTCAGAAGAGGACGTGGAACAAGGGATATCATAGCTGTTGTCAGATGGATCTTGGCTCAAGGCAAAGAATACCAGAAGGATGTCCACTGGTGTTTTATTGACTATGCAAAGGCATTTGATTGTGTGGATCATGACAAATTATGGATAACATTGAGAAGAATGGGAATTTCCAAGCAGTTGATTGTACTCATGAGGAACCTGTACCATGACCAGAGGCTGTCATTCAAATGGAACAAGGGGACACTGCATGGTTTAAAATCAGGAAGGGAGTGTGTCAGGGTTATATCCTTTTCCCATAGTTATTCAATCTATATGCTGAGCAAATAATCTGAGAAGCTGGACTATATGAAGAAAAACGTGGCATCAGGATTGGAGGAAGAATCATTAACAATCTGAGATAGGCAGATGATACAACTTTGCTTGCTGAAAGTGAGGATGGCTTGAGGCACCTACTGATGAAGGTTGAAGAATACAGTCTGCAGTATGGATTACGTC
>NW_006921811.1:2375941-2377773 GCF_000298275.1 Orycteropus afer afer | reverse complement strand
GTATCTCTATGGAAGTAGATTGCCCAATCTTCCTTCTGAGGAGTGGCTGGTGGGTTTGAACTGCCAGCCTTCTGGTTAGCAGTCAAGTGCCTTAGACTCTAGGCCATCAGATCTTAAATTAGAGACTGCAAAATGGGAGTATTTCAGTGGTTGAATTATAAAGAAACAGATAATTGGATAAATGTAGATGCATATAAAGCTTGTATCTATCATAGTCAGATCTGCATTTGCCTGTGTCTATATTATTTACAGAAGGTTGGTGGTTCAAACCCACCAGCCATTCCTCAGAAGGAAGGTTGGGCAATCTATTTCCGTAATGATACCGTCTCGGAAACCCAAGGAGGGGTCGCTATGAGTCTGGTCCTACTCAATGGCAGTGTGTTTGGTTTGGTTTTGGTTATATTATTTACGCACTTAAAGTTAAAAATCACCCTGATTTCACACATCAGGAATCACTGCTAACATTTTAGTGTATATCCTTGTAGAATTTTCTGTACTGAAAGTGATAAAGTGATACGCTTGTGTTCCGTTTTTGAATGCTTTTACTCTTTTCTGTGCCTTTCTGATTCATTTTTGCATTTTACATCCATGTGTTTTATTTTACAATCAGAGAAAAAAAAGTTACTTTGATTTTGTTTCTTAATCAGATAGTCTCCACTTACGATGGCATTCTGTTTCAATAACTCCCATGTAAATCGCTTGTGATATAAGTCAAATACCTTATCTTTCTTTCTTTTTTCTTTTTTGGTTTTCATTATTATTGCCCTTCACCATCAATATCTTCATAAATCTGATCTTTCTTTGTCTCTGGGGGTTGGAAACATTACATATAACTCACAGATATACTTTAAAACATACAAACATAAAAAAGTACACAGCTCATAAACATTTCCTCCAATGACGAAGAAGAGCTGGATGACACCGACGTTTTGTCAGTTGTAATAAACCCATTGCTGGAAGGTTCTGGATCATCTGGGTCATTTCTGGGAATGGAATCACATTTCTAGTCAGAAAAGTAATGAGAGTTGTGTGCATGGTCCTTTTCTTTTTCACTTCATGTATTTTGCAATAACATCTCACTGCTTCCTCAATCTGCTATTAACTTTTTAGCAAAGCGATCAGCATTTAGGCCCAGTTTTCAAGGAACTGAAGCTTGAAAGGGTCTTGAAAGGAAGCCTCGGGGCTTCCTGCTTCTCCAGGTACATGTTGTGTGAGTCAGATCTGCGCTTGAAGGGATGGTGCAGCCCTTGCAGACATGAAAGCACTCATGGTACTTTTCTCATTCCGGTTTTCAAAAAGGCTATGTGCTTTCATTGGGATTGTCTGTAAACTCATACGAATGCTCTTCTGGACTTAATCTTCTGTCAAAATCATCAACAGCTTCTCCATCTCATGAATTAGCTGCTTGCCTTTTTTTTTGTTGTTGTTAAGAGTGTTGATTTTATGCCCATCACTCTTTTCATTGGCTCCAAATTCGTATTCTTACCCTTAGTTGTCGAAATGGTCAAATGAGACAGTTCTGCCATGTGTTATCTTGCTGGCTTCTTTCTGTTGTCACAGGCCTCAATGATCTTCATGTTTATATCCATGTCTGGAGGCTTCCTACCTTCTTTTTTTGGATTCGAGCTCTCAGGACATGGTTTATTTTGCTGTATACAGTGAGGGTATGAGCAGTGTAGGGGTAATGGTTAGAGAAACTTGAACAACTCAGCTTCAAATTAATAACTGAGGCTTCTTGTGGTATGAAATGCTGAATAAGATGATGCTGTCGGCCAGGTCTACCATGAAGTCCATGTCAGTGTTGTAACAATAAAGTCGAAGTTGGAACAGCC
>NW_006921811.1:2371897-2375171 GCF_000298275.1 Orycteropus afer afer | reverse complement strand
GTAGTAGTCACTGCAACATAATGAGACTGTTATTGTTCTCATTATTATTATTCACAGTGTGTAGATGAAGAAACTGGGACAAAAGTAGACTCAGTAACTACTTTCGAGATCACAAGTTTCTAAATCACCAAAGATAACTTGATTATTTAAAAGGGAGAGAGACTTTTATATATATTATCTCACTTAATCCTCATCTTTCTTCAGTGGAGTGAGGCTTTATTATCTCCTACTGATCAGGCAGCCATGGCACAGACATACCACATTTGTAGTTCAATCTCCCTGTCACAGCATGTCAGGGCCCAAGAAATTCCATGATGGTTCCACAAAAGCACGCTGCTTCTTATCTATTTTAGATTCATTGACGTGGTCATTTATTGGCTTGCTCACTCATGGATATGAAGATTGTTGTTAGGTGCCGTTAAGTCAGTTCTGACTCGTGGCAGCCCTGTGTACAACAGACCCAAACACTGCTTGGTCCTGTGCCATCCTCACGATACTTTCTGTACTTGAACCCATCGTTGCAGCCACTATGTTGATCCTTATCATTGAGGGTCTCCCCCTTTTTCAAGGACCCTCTACTCTACCTAGCATGATGTTGTTCTCTAGGGACTGGCTCTTTCTAACAACATGACCAAAGTAGGTGAGATGAGGTCTCACTTTTGTGGAACATGCCGGCTGCACTTATTCCAAGATGGATTTGTTCCATCTTCTGGCAGTCCATGGTACATTCAATATTCTTCACCAACACACCAACACCACAACTTAAATGCATCAGTTCTTCCTTGGTCTTCTTATTTACCGCCCAGCTTTCACATGCATATGAGATGATGGAAAATACCATGGTTTGGGTCAGGAGCACTTTAGTCTTCACAGTGACATCTTTGCTCTTCAACACTTCAAAGAGATCTTTTGCAGCAGATTTGCCTAGTGCAATACAATGTCTGATTTCCTGACTCTTGCTTCCATGGATGGTGATTGTGGATCCAAGTAAAATGAAATCCTTCAGAACTTCAATCTTTTCTTCATTTATCATGATACTGCTTATTGGTTCAGTAGTGAGGATTTTTATTTTTATGTTGAGATGTAATCCATACTGAAGTCTAGTCTTCGATTTTTGTCAGTAAGTGCTTCAAGACGTCCTCACTTTCAGCATGCAAGGTTGTGCCATCTGCATGGACCAAGTTGTTAATGAATCTTTCTCGAATCCTGATGCTGTGGCTGTGTTCTTCATATAGTCTGACTTCTGGGTTTATTTGCTCAGAATATAGATTGAATAAGTATGGTGAAAATCTAACCATGACACACACCCTCCCTGATACCATGCAATACCCCCTTGTTCTGTTCCAGTGACAGCCTCTTTGGTCTATGTACCTCATGGACACAACTATGAAAACTCAAAATAGGACTCACTGCTATTGAGTTTATTCCAACTCACAGCAATCCCCACTGGGTTTCCAAGGCTGTAAATCTTTATGGAAGCAGACCGCTCCATCTTTGTTCTGTGACGTGGCTGGTGGGTTTGAACCACTGACTTTTGGTTAACAGCTAAATGCCTTAACCACTACATCAACAGAACTCCTTGAGCACAATTAAGTATTCTGGAATTCTCATTTTTCACAATGTTATTCATTATTTGCTATGATCCCCACAGTTGAATGCTTTTGCATAGGCAATAAAAGTAGGTAAACATCTTTCTGATATTCTTTGCTTTCAGCCAAATTGCACCTGATGTCAGCAATGATATGTCTCATTCCATGACCTCTTTTGAATCCAACTTGAATTTCTGGCAGTTTCATGTTGATGTACTGCTGCAACCATTCTTGAACTACCTTCAGCAACATTTTACTAGGCTGTGATATTAATGATATTTTTTGACAAATTCCACGTTTTGCTGGATCACCTGTATTTGGAATGGCCACAAATATGGATCTCTTCTAGTCATCTTGCCTGGAAAGTCCTCCAACTTTCCTAATATAAAAAGTCAGTGCCTACAGTGCTGCATCAGTCTGTTGAAACATCTCAACAGGTATTCCATCAATTCCTCAAGTTTGTTTTTCACTAGTGCCTTCAGTGGAGCATTAATGTCTTACTTCAATTCAGTTCTTGATCATATGCTACCTCCTGAAATGGTTGAATGCTGGTCAATTCTTTTTGGTATTGTTATTCTGTGGACAAGGCACTTGACTGCTAACTGGAAGGTCAGTAGTTCAAACCCATTAGCTGCTCTGTTGAAGGAAGACTGGGAGATCTACTTCTATAAAGATTTATAGCCTCAGAAACTCAATAGAGTCAGAAATGATTACATTTGTGTTTGGTTTGGTTTACTCTGTATATTCCTTCCATTTTCTTTCAATGCTTCCTTCATCATTCAATATTTTACCCATAGAATCCATCAATGTCACAACTTGAGGCTTGAATTTTCCCTTCAGTGTTTTCATCTTGAGAAATACTGAGCATATTATTTTTCTATGATTTTCCAAATCCAGGTCTTTGCACATTTCATTATAATACTTTACCTTGTCCTCTCTCTTCAAATTCTTTTGTTGAGCTCTTTTACTTCATCATTACTGCCATTCACTTTAGCTACTCTCCATTCAAGAGCAAGTTACAGAGTCTCTTCTGACATCAGTTTTGGTCTTCTCTTCCTTTCCTGTCTTTCTAATGATCTTTTGCTTTCATCAATATGATGTCTTTGATGTCATCCCACAACTCATCTGGTCTTTTGTCACTAGTGTTGAACACATAAAATATATTCTTCAGATGGTCTCTAAATTCAGGTGGGATATACTCAAGGTCATATTTTTGCTCTTGTGTATTTATTTTAATATTCTTCAGCTTCGCCTTAAACTTTCATATGACTAATTGATGGTTGTTCCACAGTCGGTCTTTGGTCTTGTTCTGACTGATGATTTTGAGATTCTCCATTGTTTTTTTCCACAGTTGTAGTATATTTGATTCCTGTGTAATATATCTGGTGATGTCCATGCATATAGTTCCTATTTATGTTGTTGAAAAGGCATTTGCAGTGATTAAGTTGTTTGTTGGTAATGCAAAATTCTATCATGCTATCTCCAGTGTCATGTCTATCACCAAGGCCATATTTCCCAACTACTGATCTTTCTTCTTTATTTCCAAGTTTTACATTACAATCACCAGTAATTTTCAATGCATCTTGATTGCATATTTGGTCAATTTCAGACTATGGAATCTCATAAAAATCTTCAACTTATTCATCTTCAGCTTTACTGGTTGGTGTGCAAATTTGAATAATAGT
>NW_006921811.1:2363204-2366195 GCF_000298275.1 Orycteropus afer afer | reverse complement strand
GGAAACCCAAGTAGGGGTCGCTATGAGTCGGGTTCGACTCGATGGCACATAACAACAACAGCAACAGCCACTCCTTGGAAGGAAGATGGGGCAATCTACTTCTGTAGTGATACTGCCTTGGAAACCCAAGGAAGGGTCGCTATGAGTTGGGTTTGACTCGACGGCGTATAACAACAACAACAACATATACTAGTTAAAGAAATCTGGTTTTGCTAGAGAAAAGTAATTTTTCCTGAAGGTCAGTAAATAATGATAGAATCAGTTCACTAAAACAATATAATTAAAAAAACTTTAATAACATGTATTCATAACAAATATTAGGAACACCACGGGTGGCACAGCAGAAAAGGCACTTGGCCGCTAACTGGAAGGTCAGCAATTTGAACTCACCAGCCACTCTGTGGGAGAAACAGGTGGCAGTCTACATCTGTGAAGATTTACAGCCTTCAAAACCCTATCGGGCAGTTCTAGTCTGACCTATAAGGTTGCTGTGAGTTGAAATTGATTCATTTGAACCCTTTTTTTCTTTTCTTTTTTTTTTTTTTTGAATAAGGAAAAAAAGAAAAATTCACCATTAGTATTAAATACTAATATTTAGTATTGGCTAAAATTGATAGGCTGAAGTAGGCTAAAAAAGACAAAAGATCAGTTAGAATATAGATTTAAGCAACATAATCAACAAAATTGCTCTTAAGAACATTTCAGAAATATTGCATTCAATAATATGGTAATACATTGCAAAAAATTGCCCTATATTTGAACATAAATCAAGTTCTCAAAAATTTTAAAATTAATAACATATGAACTATGTTCTCTGACCACTGTAAAACTAGATTATAATTCAGTGACAAGATAAATTACAAATTCTAGTTCTTTTGAAAATTGGTAATTTACCAGCCAAATAAAAATTATAATAGAAATGAAAAACACTTAAAACTTTACAAAACAATGAAATTCATAATGGAAAATATTCATATTAAAAAAGAAGAAAATATGAGATTTAATTGCCAGTGCACCTAACTTAATAGGTCATTGAAATAATAAAAGGATAAATGTCAGAAACACAGACTGAAGGGCATAGTAAAGTGAAGATGAGAGTAGAAATTAGAGAAATAAAAAATGAAAATATATTAGGAAGGACTAAGGGATTGAATAGACCGTTGGTAAGTTTGATCAAGAAAAAAGAAGAGGCACCAACAGACAAAATTAGAAATACATAGAGGTCAAAAACTATAGGCAGAACTGAAGTTAAAATGGCAAGAGAAATATTTAGAAAAAATATATAGCTTGACAAAAGTTACTCATGCAAGAATACTAGTACCAAATATCTTTCTATAACCAAGGATGAGATTGAATCAATAGTTAAAATCATCCCCCAAGGAAATACAGGACCAAAACAATTTTATTGGTAAAGGAACAAATCATTTCCCATTACACAAATTCTTGCAGAGATCAGACAATTGGGAAATACCCGCTATGTTGTTTGATGAAGCCAGAACAAACCAGATGCCAATATCCTGCATGGAGAGCAGGAGAAAAGAAAATGACAGGCCATTATCACTATGACCGTGGGTCATAAACATACTCTACTAATATATTAATAAGAATAATGTGTCATGACTGAGTTGAATCCATCTCAGAAATTCAAATTTCATTAATGTTGGAAAACCCATTAATATAAATCATTATGTTAACGGCTTAAAGGAGAAAATGATACAATCATTCAAACAAATACAGACAATGTGATTGAACTTCCTACTTATTCATAATGTTTTCTTAAAAGGCTCTTGACAACCTAGAGTCTTTTGCCTGGTATCCAAAGTCTACCAAAATCTGAAAACAAATCTTAATACTTTGGCTGAAACATTGAAAGCATGCCTTTGAAGATTAAGGACTAGAATGCCTGCTATTGCCACTTTAATTTAGCATTATTTTTGAAAATCTGTGCAGTAAGGCAAGGGAAATTGTAAAAGAAAGGAAAAAGAAGAATGTAAAATCAAGTGTTTGGTGATATATTATCTACATCCCATTGCTGTTGAGTCCATTTCAACTCATAGTGACCCTACAGGACAGAGGAGGACTGCCCTGTAGAGGTCCCAAGGCAGTAATGGAAGCGGGCTGCCTTGTCTTTGTCCCCTGGAATGCTGGTGGGTTTGACCCATTGACTAGTGAATGGCGAAACATCTAAACCAGGCAACCTAGCTGAACAATACACCCTACAGTATGGTTCTATTGGCCTAAAATTCAAGAACAAACAGAACAGACCAAAATGATTACAAAAAATGATGTGGCAAAGCGAGAAATCAAACAAGTGAATGATTAACGCAACTTCAGGATAGTAGTTACTCGTGGGAGGTGAGAGAAGATGAGAGGGTCAAAAGGGTGAAAGGAAACCTGAAAAATAAGGGTAAATCTTGAAACTGAGAGTAGATATACATATAAGAACTGTTGTCTTTTTCTTTACACCTTATACAAAAGGAGTGCTGGTGGCACAGTAATTAAAGAGCTAGGCTGCTAACTGAAAGGTTGGTGGTTCGAACCCACAGCCCTGGGTGAAAGCTGTGGTAGTCTGCTTCCATCATGACTTACAGCCTTGGATCAAATCTGGGGATCCTGGATAGAGTGGGAGGAAAAACATGGAACAAAATCCAAAAACTCAATAATGACCAGAATTACTGGTCGGATGAAATCTGGTAAGACCCCCAGTACAATGGCCCTGGAATACATTCTGTGCCTGGAATAAAATGCACCCCCAGGGGTGGGCTCTCAGCCCAATAGTTAACAAGATGTACACACAGATCACTCAACCCAGGATGATGCACCCACATAGTCTATGGGAACACATCCCTTAGAGCAATGGACCACGGGACACCAGAGGACCAACATTCAAACTGAGGAAATGCAGGACAAACAGGAGTGCATAAATAGAGGGGCTCAGGGGGAGGGTTGCAGGGTAGGGAGGGGAGGAGACTGGGTTAGGGTTGGACATGG
>NW_006921811.1:2358143-2361249 GCF_000298275.1 Orycteropus afer afer | reverse complement strand
GGGCTGACTCGACGGCAAATAACAACAACAACAACAACATTTCAGTTCCAGTGGATTTCCTCCAGCTACTGTAATTCCTTAAGAATACCCCTTCCCCTTCCCCCACCCCCCACATCGGCTTGCTGCTTGGTAATGTCCTATTATTGTCCAAGCTTACCTCAAATGCCCTCTTCTGTGGGGATGTCCCCTCCTATTCCCCCATGCTCTTCCCTAATATTGGTTCCCAAATAGAAGAAAACCCTCAGTTCTGTGTTCCCTTAAGTACTTTTATATATTGGGAACAGTGAATGACTTATTAGCATCACATTAGTTGTTAGCTGCTCCAAGTTGGCTTCGACTCATGGTGATCTTACATCTAATAGAATGGAATGTTCTCCAGCCCTGGGCCACCTTCATGATAGTTGACATATTGAATCCATTGTTGTGTCCATTGCAGTCTTCCAACCTTGAGGAGTCCTCCTCCAGCACTCTATCAGACAGTATTCCGCTATAATCAATAGTTTTCCTTGGCTGATTATTGAAAGTAGATCCCCAGGCCTTTGTGCCTAGTCTGTTGTAATCTGGGAACTCAGCTATAACCTGTCCATAATGGGTGATCCTGCGGGTATTTGATATACCAGTGACATAGCTTCCAGCATCACAGAAGCATGGAAGCCACCATAATAGACAAACTGACAGATAGGTGAGAGTGTTAGTATCATACTTGCACACTATCAGTTGTTTTTTTACTGTCATTCCCATGAAGACTGAATGTCCTTAAGATGGAGCATCAAGTCATATGGATCTCTAAATTTTATTCTGAGTATCTAACAGCAAAGGGCCTTGCACACAATACCAATCATGATGATGATAAAAATAGCTGAAAAACATCTGTTCTAGTCATCCATTGCTGTGTAACACACCAAAACTTAGTGACTGAAAGATTTCTTTGCTCTCTCCTGGCTCATAGTGAAGGCACCCTGTTCTGGTTACCTAGTGCTGCTCTGACAAAAATCTACCACAAATGGGATGGCTTGAACAAACAGGAGTTTATTCTTTTACAATTTGGGAGGCTAGAAGTCCGAATTCAAAGTGCCAGGCTCTAGGGGCTGAGTGAAAGCCCGTCAACCTTGGGCTTCAGCTCTGCCTCCTGCTTGGGGCCCACTGAAGCTGGAGGCATCTCTTCACTCAGGCAGCTACTAGCTGCTGAGGCTAACAAGCCCATGTTTGATGAATAAAATGGCACAGTCCTGATGTTACCAAACCACATGGCAGGCCATTCATTCAAGTCCATCCAAAGTCCCAAGGTTGGCAGCGCATGGCAGGCTGTTAAACACCGAAATGGCTACATGCAGGGGTCAAGCATGCCACAAGCTAGAGACTGTTCCCCAAGGGTTCTCCTTATATACAGCAAGCAGACCATAGGTCTAAGGCAGCTACTTAGTTATTCAGAGTAGATTCCACCATTACCAGTCTTATCACGAGGAATAGTACATTCAGCTGCCCAGTCACTCAATCAAGCCCAGGCAAGTTGACACACAAACTTAACCACACACAAAATACCCTCCCACTTGGGTTCTCCCATCTTCTTGCATTCAGACAATTATCTAAAGGCTAGATAATGCTGAATGCCCATATGGCTTCTTGACTCTCCTGTCTGGTGGCTTTGCCCCTTAGCTTCTCTTCTCTCCAGAAGGCATCACTCCAGGCTTTCTAAAACCATGGTGGTCATAGCATGCCACTTTGGTGGTAGATGGCCTCCAAAGGCAAGAAGCCGGGCTGCCTGGCTTGTTAAAAGCCATGCCCTGACTTGGCACAGTCTCACTCTTCTCATTATTCCTTGGGTCAAAACAGTCATAGGTCCATAGTCAAGGAGGTGGAGAAATATGTTCGCTTCTGAATGGGGGAGTGCCAAGGTCACACATTACAGAGGAATACTGGTTAGGAGGTCCTGTTGTGGCCATCTTTAGGTAGTGCAGCCAACTACAACATCTGTTGAATGCTTCCTATGTGCCAGACACAATGTTAAACATATTGCACACATTCAGTCATGTAATTCTCTCAACAACCCTTTGAGATGATTACCATTACTATACTAGCGTAGTGCCTAAGGCACTTGACTGCTAACCAGAAGGCTGGCGGTTCAAATCCCCAGCCACTCCTCGGAAGGAAGGTTGGGCAATCTACTTCCATAGTGATACCGCTTCAGAAACCCAAGGAAGGGTTGCTACAAGTCGGGTCCCACTTGACAGCACCTAACAACAACAATTTTCATTTAGTAGATAAAGAAAATGAGGCCCAGAGAGCTAAGTGCCTAAAATGTCACAGCTGGTAAGTGGCAGAGCTGATGTCTCAGTCCTTTTTAAACCGCTCAAGAGCCCATATTCTTACTGATTAAAATATTTGCCCTCCCCACTGTGAGAGAACATCTATGTTTGATTTTAATATCTCCTTCAATGGATTAATTCAACTGAATTCCATTTGAGCTCTTAAGTCCAGAAAAATATTTTCCTCTGAAATATTAGAAGGAAGGCACTCATACTTATCTACTTGATATTGAGCTTCTGATCAAGAATCCTTTGATCTTATTTGTGACCTAGTCTCTCTTCACCAGGAATTCTGGAATTACAGCTGGCCAGACCTTGAGGAAATCCTTTTTTGGTTTCTTCAGAATGGGTACAATTTCCAGCACTTCCTGATATTGGCACAAAATTATAGCCACTCCAAAGTTTTAGAAATCATTTTACCATTTTGGTATCAGATGACACAACTAAAGATTGTCATGAAGTGAACTGTTGTTGCTGTTAGGGGCCATTGGCTCATAGTGACCCTATGCACAGCAGAACAAAACACTGGTGGGTCCTGCGCCAGCTCTGCAATGCCTGCTATACTTGAGTCCATTGCCACAGCCACTGTGTCAATCCATCTCGTTGATGGCCTTCCCCTCTTTTGTTGATTCTCCACCTTACCAAGCATGACATCCTTCTCCAGGGAATGGTCCCTTCATGACCAAAGTAGGTGAGATGAAGTCTGGCCATTCTTGCTTCCAAGGAGCATTCTGGCTGCACTTCCTCCAGGACGGATCTGTTAGTTCTTCTAGCAGCCATGGTACTTCCAGCATTCTTTG
>NW_006921811.1:2350669-2357498 GCF_000298275.1 Orycteropus afer afer | reverse complement strand
CTAGAATTCCCATTCTTCTCAATATTATCTCTTCTTATATCTTATCTGTAGGGAAATGTTAGGTGTATGTTTGGAACACACATTCAAGAGACTGAGGGTTTGACCTTCAAGGAGTACACCATCATAAGTGCTGGGCGGTATTTCTAATTTCTGTGCTGTTGCAGTTGTTATTAGGTGCCATTGAGTTGGTTGAGACTTTTAGCAACACATTGTACAACACAATGAAACACTGCCTGGCTCTGAGCCATCCTCACAATTGTTGCAATGTTTGAGCCCATTGTTGGAGCCTCAATCCATCTTTTTGAAGGTCTTCTTCTTCTTTGCTGACTTTCTACTTTACCAAGCATGATAACTTGCTCTAGAGACTGGCCCCTTCTGGTAAACTGTTGAAAATATGTGAGATGAAATCTCTCCATCATGGCTTCCAAGGCATGTTCTGGCTGAGCTTCTCCCAAGAGAGGTTTGTTCCTTCTTCTGGCAGTTCATGGTTTATTCAATATTCTTCACCAATGATTTCACAATTCAAACACATCAATTCTTCTCTGGTCTTCCTTATTCATTGTCTAACTTTCACATGCATATGATGTGATTGAAAATTCCATGGCTTGGGTCAGACACATCTTAGTCTTTAAAGTGACATCTTTGCTTTTTAATACTTTAAAGAGGTCTAATGAAATACTGAATAATGAAAAAATGAAATACTAGGAGCTCTGGTAGCATAGTGTCTAAGGTACTTGACTGCTATCCAGAAGGCTGGTGGTTCAAACCCACCAGCCACTCCTTGGAAGGAAGGTTGGGCAATCTACTTCTGTAGTGACACTGCCTCAGAAACCCAAGGAAGGGTCGCTATGAGTCGGGTCTGACTTGACAGCACATAACAACAACAATAAATACTATGAAATTATGATAAACCATGATTATGGATCATGTTCCCCAAATACTGGTCTGGCTCAAAAGACTCTCTGGGGTGGTTGGTTTTGCTTAATGCCAGATATATTAAACACAACATGTTAACATTATGGCATGATTATATTAATAGAGATGTTATAATAAACCAAAAAGAAATTGAAGTTGTCAGTGATTTAATTCTACATGGATCAATAATCAATGTCTGAATTCTACATGGATCAATAATCAATGTCTGTATAAGAAGCAGTAAGAAATCAAGCAACATATTGCACTGGGCAATTCTGCAAAAGACCTTTTTAATGTTTTGAAAAAACAAAGATGTTGTTTGATGATTAAGGTGCACCTAACCCAAGCCGTGGTCTTTTCAATAGACTTATCTGCATGTGAAAGATGGACAATGAACAAAGAAAACAGAAGAATTGATGCATTCAAATTGTAGTGTTGGTGCAGAATATTGACTCTATTGTGAACTGACAGAAGAACAAACGTGTAAGAAGAAATCCAACCAGAATGCTCTTCAGAAGCAAAGATGGCAAGGCTTTAACTTAATTACTATGGATATATCACAAGAAAGACCAATATCTAGAAAATGATATCATGTTTGGTAAAGTAGGCAGTCAGGAAAAGCAAGAGAAACCCACAAGGAGATAAATTAACATAATAGCATCAACAATGTACTCAAACATTCCAATGATCTTGCAGGACCTGGGAATGTCTCATTCTGTTACACACAAAGTTACCATGAGTTATTGATGGCACCTAACATCAATAATGTATTAATACAATGTATTGAATTAGTTGATCATTTGTGTTGTTTTCCAGTAGTGGAGGAATACCGGATGCCTCAATGATGGGTACAACAACGGGCTGAAGCATAGCAACAATTGTGAAGATGACACAGGATGTGGCAGTGTTTTGTTCTGTTGCACTCAAGGTCACTACGAGTCAGAACTGACTCCACAGTACTCAACAACCACAACAACAACAACAGCAAAAGTTGGGAAAGTGTCCTGGTGGCATAGTGGTTAAGCAGTAAGCTGATAAGCAAAATGTTAGTGGTTTGAATCTACCCGCTGCTCTGTGAGAGAAAGATGTGGCAGTCCACTTCTGTAAAGATTTACAGCCTTAGGAAACCTATGGGGCTATTCTACTCTGTCCTATAAAGTTGATATGAGTTAGAGTAGACTCAGAAGCACAAAACAGCAAAACAACAAATGATGGGAGATTATGTGACTATAAAAATGACTTAAAATCAGAAAATACTTATGATACATTAAGTTAAAAAAAATAAGAAAGTCTAAAATAAAATACCCCAAAATGTTGACTACTTTTCAGTGGTTTGATTATTAGTGCCTGTTCTTTTCCTTTATAGAGACAAATTTATATTTTAAAATGTTCTACAATAAATATTTCTTAATTATGTGATAACAATAAATTCAACTATCAAAATAAGTAGTCCTCCTTTCATCTTCTTTAAGGGCTGTCACAATGAAAAGTCTTGTCTTATGGCCAGTCAGCAGGAAACTATGTTTGTTCAGCTATAGGTTTCCCAAGTGGCTGTAAGCTAGTTAAGGAAGCCAGGTCCATCACCAGCTGGCAATTTTGCCATTAAGAAAGAAGAAAGACTATCTTCAAATCTTCCATTCCTTCACCACTGTCTATCTCCACTCATTCTCAGAGGCAACCACACCTGCTGCTTCCAAAAAAAGCTATCACTGCCCATGTCCACAACCTCTGGCAAACTTTCCCACATATCTTGGCTATATTCTTTCACAGCTTGTAGCTTTTTAATTACCAGCCGACCACGAAGCTGAATCCTATAGCTATGAGACTTGGAGAGCATCAGAAGATGGGCCTGAGAGCTGGTTTATAATTATTTCTGGGTAACTAGGATGCTACCATGCTGATGACTCAGCAGGTGTAGGACTCTGATCTCAAGGTGTCAAAATTGCCCGTTCTTGTTTCCCCCAGATTTGGTGGGATTTGCACTTATTAACTCCTGCAAATCAAAATGAAGGTGCTCCCTGAGATGGAAGGCAGGGTTGCTCACACATGCCATGAAGGAAAATAATGACCTGGAGTTTGCATGGCCTTTTGTCACTCACACGAACAGAGGGAAATAGCCTTTATTGAGTATCCCTGTGCCAGCATTGAGCTGGGTCTTTTTGAGAGGAGCTTATTTCTTCCCATCCCAGTGATGGAGTGGATTTTTTTCCTGCAAGGGTGTGAAGAGAAACAGCTTCCAATAAGCAATAAAGGCATCCAGTGTGATGATGTATCTCTGATGAAAACTATATGAGTATGATCCTAATCATTGCAAAGTGCTTCAACATGGCACAGTGATCATGGGCTCTGGAGTCAGATATGTGTACCTTTGACTCCTGACTCTGAATTTGGGAAATTGTTATTCTAAGGTGAGTCTCATGTGGCAATGTAGGAAGGGTATTGTCTTGGCTTCCTAGGGTCGATGTCACCAGGTCCCACAAAGTGGGTACCTTAATATGACAGAAATGTATTATCTCACAGTTCTGGAGGCTAATAGTCTCAATTTGTGGTTTCAGAAGGACAAGGCTCTCTCTGAAGACTCTCAGGGAAGATCTGCTCTTGTCTCCCTTGGTTTTTGGTAGCCCTAGGTGTTCCTTGCTTTGCAGCTGCAGCAAAACTCCAATTTCTGCCTCCTATGTCACATGGCATTCTTCTCTCCCTGTCTATCTTTTCTCCTTTTTTTTTTTTTTCTTTTGTAAGGACACCACCCAGATTAGATTAAGACTTATCCTATGCCAGTCTGACCTTATACTAACTTCACTGATGACATCTTCAGAGGACCTATTTCCAAACAACAGCACATTTACAGCATTAGGGGTTAGGATTTCAATGTATCTTTTTGTGGGGGGTCACAATTCAATCCATAGCAGGTGCTTCAAGCACTGAGCAGCCAAAAGCACAAGACAGAGCCTCCACCAAATGCCTAGTAGAGGGTCTGGCCTAGAGGAGATGGTCAGTAAACTTTTATTCTCATCACTCTTGCATTCGCATAATCAGAGTAAACATTGAATTCAAGTGAGACAAATACTGCAGGGAAGTATTATCATTTTTCTTAGCAAAAATGTATACAGTTAATGATTAACATTGACTTAAAGCTGGCTTTGTTGATGTCAATATAAACAAGAACTTTTTTATTCACTATCTCAGTAGGTAGTGAATTCTGCACTCTAAGAATATCATAATGACATACCAAATCTTTCTCACAGAGCTATTACAAGAGGCATTGCAATGACATGTCAATGCTTGAAGTACATACCTCTAAGAGTGTGGTTTCTAATAATACATCAGATGGTGTTTCGCTACTATTCATAACTTTTCACTGGCTATTTCTTTCAGAAGTGGATGGCCCTTTCCTTCTTTCCAGTCTTAGTCTGGAAGTTCTGCTGAAACCGGTCCACCATGTGTGATGCTGCTGGTACTTGAAATACCAGTGGCATAACCTCCAGTCTCACAGCAACATGCAAACCACTACAGTACAACAAACTGGCAGATGAGTGGTGAAAAAAAATTGTCCACTGAAAACTTTATGAATAAAAGTGAAACACTGATGATATGTAATTGGAAAACATTATGAATAGCCCTGAAACATTGATATAGTGCCAGAAGATGAGCTGATCAGGTTAGAAAGCATGCAAAATATGACTGCAGAAGAGCTGCCTACTCAAATTAGAGACAACCTTGATGACGTGGATGGAGTAAGGCTTTCAGGACCTATGTTTGCTGATGAGGCATGACTGAAAATGGGAACAAACAGCTGCACACATCCATTAATAATCAAAATATGGAATTATGAAGTCTGAACCTAGGAAGATTTAAAGTTGTCAAAAATGAAATGAAACACATAAAGATTGACATCCTAGGTGTTAATGAGCTGATTTTGACTGGTATTGGCCATTTTGAATCAGGCAATCATATGGTCTATTATTCCTGGAATGACAAATTGTAGAGGAATGGCATCACATTCATCATCAAAAAGAATGTTTCAAGATCTATCCTGAAGTACAATGCTGTCAATGATAGGATATAATCCATAAACCTACAAGGAAGACCAGTTAATACTAGTATTATTAAAATTTATGCACCAACCATTAAAGCCAAAGATGAAGAAATTGAAGATTTTTACCAACTTTGCTGTCTGAAATTGAACAAACATGCAACTATTGCTGTTGTTAGGTGCCATTGAGTCGTCTCTGACTCATAGTGACCTTATGTAGAGCAGAATGAATCACTGCCTGGTCCTGTTGCAGCCCCATGATCCTTGCTCTACCTGAGTCCATCATTGCAGCCACTGTGTCGATCCATTTCATTGAGGGCCTTCCCCTTTTTCATTGCCCCTCCACTTTGCCAAGCATTATCCTTCTCCAGGGAATGGTCCCTTCTTACCACATGATGAAAGTAGGTGAGACAAAGTTTGGCTATTCTCACTTCCAAGGAGCATTCCAGGTGCACTTCTTCCAGGACAGATTTGTTAGCTCTTTTAGCAGTCCTTGGTACTTTCAGCATTCTTAGTCAACACCACAACTCAAAAGCATCAACTCTTCTTTGGTCTTCCTTTTTCACTGTTCAGCTCTCACACACATATGAGGTGACTGAAAATACCATGACTTGTGTCAAAGACACCTTAGTCTTCAAGGAAACATCTTTGTTCTTCAGCACTTGAAAGAGATCCTTTGCAGCAGATTTGCCCAGTGCAATACGATGTCTGATATCTTGACTGCTGCTTCCATTGGTGTTGATTGTAGAACCAAGTAATATGAGTCTTTGACAAATTCAATCTTTTCTCCCTTTATAATAATACTGCTTATTGGTCCTGTTGTAAGGATTTTTGTTTTCTTTATATTGAGGTTTAATCCATACTGCAGACTGTAGTTTTCAGTCTTCATCAGTAAGTGTTTCAAGTCATCCTCAGTTTCAGTGAGCAAAGTTGTGTCATCTGCATAACATAGGTTGTTAATGAGTCTTTCCCCAATCCTGATTTCACATTCTTCTTCATATAGTCCAGCTTCTCAGATTATTTCTTCAGCATGCAGATTGAATAAATATGGTGAGAAGATACAACTCTGACACACTCCCTTCTTGATTTTAAACCATGCAGTGCCCCCTTGTTCTGTTCGAATGACACTGTACCAGTTCTTCATAAGCACAAGTAAGTACAACTAAGATGTATTGATTATTACTGGTGATTGTAATATGAATATTAGAAGCAAAGAGGAAGCATCAGTAGTTGGAAAATGTGGCCTTGGTAATAGACATCATGCCAGAGATGGCATGATAGAATTTTGCAAGACCAAAATTTATTCATCAAAATACCTTTATTCATCAACATAAATGGCAGCTAGATATGTGTATATCATCAGATGAAATGCACAGGAATCAGATCAACTACATCTGTGGAAAGAGGTGATGGAGAAGCTCAATTTCTTCAGTCAAAACTAGGACATGAGCTGATTGTGGATTGTGCTGATTGCTCATATACAAGTTCAAGGTGAAACTGAAGAAAATTAAAATAAGCCAATCAAAGCCAAAATAAGGCTTCAATTATATCCCATCTGAATTTAGAAACCATTTGAAGAGTAGATTTCACACATTGAGCACCAATGACTGAAGACTAGACAAGTTGTGGGATGACATCAAGAACACCATCCATGAAGAAAGTAAAATGTCATTAAAAAGACAAGAAAGGAAGAAAAGACCAAAATGGATATCAGAAGAGACTCTGAAACTTGCTCTTGAGGAGAGAGTTGTTAAAGCAAATGGAAGAAATGACAAGATAAAAGAACTGAACAGATTTCAAAGAGCAGCTTGAGAAGATGAAGCCAATTACTAATGAAATGTGGAAAGATCTGAGGTTAGAAAACCAAAAGGGAAGAACATG
>NW_006921811.1:2348120-2349880 GCF_000298275.1 Orycteropus afer afer | reverse complement strand
GTCAGGGTTGTATCCTTTGACTATGCTTATTCAATCTGTATGCTGAGCAAGTAATCCAAGAAGGTGAACTGTATGAAGAAGAACACGACATCAGGACTGGAGCAAGACTCATTAACAACCTATGATATGCAGATGACACAACCTTGTTTGCTGAGAGGGAGGATGACTTGAAGCATTTACTGATGAAGATAAAAGACTACAGTCTTCCATATGGATTACAGCTCAACATAAAGAAAACAAAAATCCTCACAACTGGACCAATAAGCAGCATCATGATAAATGGAGAAAAGATTGAAGTTTTCAGCAATTTCATTTTGCCTAGACTCAGTCAACAACCATGGAAGCAGCTGTCAAGAAATCAGATGATGTATTGCATGGGGCAAATCTGTTGCAAAAGACCTCTTTAAAGTGCTGAAGGACAGTGAAGTGACTTTGAAGACTAAGCTGTGCCTAACCCAAGCCATGATATTTTCAAACACCTCTATGCCTGTGAAAACTAGACAATGAATAGGGAAAACCCCAGAAGAGTTGATGCCTTTGAATTGTGCTGGCAAATATACTGGAAATACCATGGACTGCCAGAAGAATGAACAAACCTGTCCGGAACAAGTGCAGTCAGAATGCTACTTAGAAATGAGAATGGCCAGAGTTCATCTCACCTACTTTGGTCATGTTGTCAGAAGGGACCAGTCCTTGGAGTAGGACATCATGCTTGGTGAAGTAGAGGGTCAGCAAAAAAGGGAAGATCCTCAATGAGATGGATTGACACAATGGCTGCAGTGGGCTCAAGCACACCAGGGATTGTAAGGATGGGGCAGCGTTTTGTTTGTTGTACATCGGGTTGCTATGAGTCAGATCTGATTCAAAAACACCTAACAACAATGACAATAAGAGTATGGATAGGGCTCTGGTGGTGCAGAGGTGAAAACATTCAGCTGCTAATCAAAAGGCCAATGGTTCAAACCCACCAGGTTCTCCATGGGAGAAAGATGCGGCAATCTCAAACCAGGGATCTCAACAGAATACTGCACAATATAGTGCCTGAAAGATGACACCCCTGGGTTGGAATCACTCAAAATGCACAGTGTTCATAGCAATGGGACATGTGAGTGATTGTGAAGATGTTGCAGGACTGGGCAACATTTCATTCTGTTAAGAGATGGCTGTGAGTCGGGCCAATTCAATGGTAGCTAATCACAAGAGTCCTTCTCCCTAAAACTCTGCTTTGACTGTTTTATTTGTTTACCATCAAACCTCTTAACAAAACAAATCCGCAAAAGTGAATGACAGGTTCCTTGGTGCAAGGAAAAAGAAAAGTTTGATTGGGCCTGAGTTCTTTTGTCCTGAGAGATCATCACAGTATAATTGTGTTAGATATGACAGCACACATTAGCATTGCCTGCTGGGGAGCATAGTGGCACAGTTGACAAGTACTCCTAGAGTGAAAAGTGTTAAGTTTAATCTTGGTGATAAAACTGCCTCATAAAACTATATAGGCAAGAACTTAAATGGCCAATACCAGGGGCAAGATCAAATAAACTACTAGATAAACTCGAGGTCCAGCATTCCTTATCCACATTCCATAAGGCCAGACGTGTTTCAGAATTCAAAATATTTTGGGCGTTAGAAAAGTAGTATGGTGCATTTACTGTGTACTACATGTCAATGCCAGTGAGGTATGGAGCAATACCTGGTTATCAAACATGTTAATATTTCTTCAGAGAGACACATCAAGTGGAATAAATGAATACTGTACATCA
>NW_006921811.1:2345633-2346905 GCF_000298275.1 Orycteropus afer afer | reverse complement strand
ATCTGTCCTGAAAGAGGTACAGCCAGAACGCTCCTTAGAAGCAAGAGTGGCCAGACTTTGTCTCTCATACTTTGGTCATGTTATCAGGAAGGACAGTCCCTGGAGAAGCATATCATACTTGGTGAAACAGAGGGACAGTGAAAAAGAGGAAGATCATTGTACGTAGTGTTGCTATGAATTGGAACTGACTCAAAGGCATCTAACAATTGTTATCTAACATACGTAGATATATATATTAAAAAATGACTTAAGACATTTGTGGTAAAATTGTGTTCTTTCAGGGTGCCAGGATAATTGGTGATTTTCATGTTCTTCTTTGTATTTTTATGCATTTTCTAAAATTTCTAAATGGAGTAGCAATAATTTTCACAGTGAAGAATCCAGTGTAGTTTTATGCTTTTTAAACTTATGTTAAAGTGGACGCTCTGAGGCCAGTGGCTCTCACATCAGACCCCGGGCTGGAATGGATGAGAGTGTCTTCCATGTGAGTTCCCAAAGAATCCTGACCTGGGGTAAGGCACTCACTTACTGGAAAGTCTTAGAAGCAATCACTCTCACGACCTCAGTCTCTGCCAAACCACTCAGAACCGCAGCGCCACTGTTCTTATCAGTTCTGTCTAGAATGATGAAGAGATCCTGGAAATCAAACCCCAAGGCTCCTCCATGCAGCCCCAATGGCATAACGGGGCATTGGGAAGGGCCATCCACTCTAACAGCGCAGATGTGCTACAGGCAATGAGGAAGATGCCTTTTGACTGATCGTTAGTGAGGCTCTATGGAAAGTCCATGGGGAATGGCCTGTACACTGGAAAAGTAACTCAGAATCATGACATGGGGGCCCCTTCTTAGCACTTCTAGAGCTTTTCCATCACTTTTTACATAATACTAAAATGATGTGCTTAACATATGGCTAGTGCTCTTTGAGGGTCTCTGCTGGTGCAATGGTTAAGTTCTCGTTTGCTAACCAAAGGTTGGTGATCTGAACCCACCAATGTGTCCTCAGGAGGAAAGACCTGGTGATTAGCTCTCATAAAGATTACAGTCTTGGAAACCATATGGGACAGTTATGCTCCGTCCTAAGGGTCACTATGAGTCAATGTGAGTCGACTCGATAGTACCCAACAACGACGACAATATGCTTTTTGAGGGGTAGGACTCTATGTCATTCCTTTATAAGGGAAGGACCTAGATCAGTGCCTGACATGTTGCTGTCATGGTGTGCCGTTGAGTCATTTCTGACTCATAGTGACCCTACAGGACAGATTAGAACTG
>NW_006921811.1:2339584-2344763 GCF_000298275.1 Orycteropus afer afer | reverse complement strand
GTCACCTGACATAACAGAGCAGAACTGCCCCATAGGCTTTCGTTGGCTGTAATCTTTATGGGCGCAAATCACCAGGTCTTTCCCTGTCAGAGCCACTGGGTAGGTTTGAACCATCAACCTTTCAGTTATGATATTTGGCTGGCTCCTCAAAGCCACTCTCTTAGTGACTATTGTAGATAGTTCTGAAGTGTGATGGGAAGGAAAGGGCATTGGGGACCACTGCTGTAGTCTGGGACTTCTCAAACTTGAATGTGCCTGGAAACCACCTAGGGATTTTGTAAAAGTGTGTATTCTGGCTCAGCAGGTCTGGGGTGTGGGGCCTGAGAGTCTGAATTTCTAGTAAGCCACAGGAAATGCTGCCTCAACTGCTGGCCAGTCTGTGCTTAGAGAAGTTTCACAGATCAGGAAACAATGGTCATGAAATCATGGACGTCGAGAGAAAACTGTGGCGTATAAAAGGGCAGCTTACTTTTTGGGTCTATGGTAGCAGTTGATCTATTTCTCTCTGCGTGCTTGTGCACTTGAGGGAGGTTCTAATTTTAATGTTTATTTTGGGGATGCTAAGGTTTCAGCATTGTGTAAGAGTGATGAAGACTATGGGGTAGATAGATAAGGCTCAGGGGCCAAAAGTAGGGAGGACATGGGTGCCCTGAGCTCCTGGGAAGGAGAGGAATTATCTACAAGGCAAAGTTCTAAGGCTGCGGTATAAGAGAGTTGACTGTATAGGCTCCATGTTGGCTTGTCCTGAGAGGAGAAAACTTATTTTTGTAGCATTATGGTGGTTGGTCTGCCTTGTGGCATGCTGCCCACTTCATAACTGAGGTGATGCTAAAGCTGAAATACAAAAGCTACCCTTTGGAAAACTTGATGAGAAGTAATTGTGAAGAGAACAAAACACCTGGCTAAACACAAAGCCACCTACAGTTCCCACGAAGGGGATTATCTCTCCTCTTTTTGCTGGGACCATGGATGCAGGGTGGAGGCATCAAGAGATATGGAATCAGGGACAAAATGTATGGTGCCTCAACTCCAAGCCCAGACAGAAGCTCATGGAAAATACTGCCTATGTTATCAGAGGGAGCTCTGGTGGCGTAGTGCCTAAGACATTTGACTGCCAACCAGAAAGCTGGTGGTTCAAATTCACCAGCCACTCCTCCAAGGGAAGACCGGGGAATCTACTTCCATAGAAATATCACCTCGCAAACCCACGGAGGGGTCGCTATGAGTTGGATCCGACTCGATGGCAGTGAGTTTGGTTGTTTTTGGAAGTAATACTCACATTACCCTCAAAGGAGAGTGCGAGTCTGGAAATAAAGCATACCTTACTGTTTGTTTATTCCATCACTCAACCCTTTCATTCATTTATCTTCTAATGAAACTGAGGTGCCTAGGTGGCACAGTTTGTGAATGCCTAATAACTGAAAGGTTGGAGGTTCAAACTCACCCAGTGTTCCACAAAAGAAAGACCTGATAATCTACTTTTGCAGAGGTTACAGCCAAGAAAATGTTTTGGAGTTCAGTTCTACTCTGTAACACATACTGTTATTGTGAATTGGAGTTGGCTCAGCTGCAATGGGTTTGGATTTGTTTTTTTTTTTGGTGAATAATGAAGTGTATCTTGACTCATTTTCCCCTCCAATTGTAACTCTGAGCTGTAAATTCACCCTCTTAGATGTGTTTCCACAGATTAACCAACTCATTTCGATTGATGCCAACCTTGCATCCTTGGCTCATGTCCTCAGATTCCCACAATGGTGGGAGAATGGAAGAACAGTGGATTTTCTGTCAGACCAACATGAATTCCAGCCACAGCTCTGTCACCTCTTTCTGTGCCATCTCAGACAATCACTCAGACAAGAAAGCTAAAGCTCAGAGAAGTTAGTGATGCCTGCCATCTGGCATGGACAAAACGGTTTAAGTGCCCGGCACAGAAAGTGGAGTAGGCTGAATATCATTGTTGTTGTTTTTTCTGTCAAGTCAGTTCTGACTCATGGTGACCCCATGTGGAATGGAACCAGACACTGCTGGGTCCTGCGCCATCCTCACAATTGTTGCTATGGCAGAGCCTGTTGTTGTAGCCACTATGTCAATCCATCATGCTAAGTCTTTCTCTTTTTCACTGACCCTCTACTTTGCCAACCATGATGTCCTTCTCCAAGGACTGGTCTCTCTTGATAACATAAACAGTGTATGAGAGGTGAAATCTGGCTATCTTTGCTTCTAAGGAGCATTCTGGCTGTACTTCTTCCAAGACAGATTTGTTCATTCTTCTGGCCATCCATGATACATTCAGTATTCTTCACCAACACCACAATTCAAATGCATCAGTTCTTCAGTCTTCCAACTTTTCCATGCATATGAGGTGATAGAAAATACCACGCCTTGGGTGAGGTGGACCTTAGTCCTCAAAGTGACATCTTTGCTCTTTAACATTTTAAAGAGGTCTTTTGCAGCAGATTTACTCAATGCAATATGGTATTCGATTTCTTGACTGCTGTTTCCATGGGTGCTGCCTGTGAATCCAAGTAAAATTAAATCCTTAGCAATTTCAATCTTTCTTCCATCGACCATGATGTTACTTATTGGTCCAATTGTGGAGATTTTTTCTTCATGTTCTTCAGTATGTCATCCATTTTGAAGTCTTTGGTCTTTATCAGTAAGTACTTCAAATCCCATTCACTTTCAAGCAGCAAGATTGTGTCATGTGGATATTGAAGTTTGTTAATGAGTCTTCTTCCAATCCTGATGCTGCCTTCTTCTTCTTCTTATAGTCCAGCTTCTCAGATAATTTGTTCAGAATACAGATTGAATAAGTATGGTGAAAGGGTACAACTCTGACACATACCCTTCCTTATTTTAAAACAATAATGAGCTGAAAAGTGTCCCCCTGAAATTTATGTCTACCTGAAACCTCAGACTGTGATCTTATTTGGAAATAGGATTGTTGCAGATATCACCAGTTAAGTTAGGACAGGGACCTACTGGAGTAGGGTGGGTCTTAAATCCAAAGACCAGTGATCTTATAAGGAGAGGAGAGGACACAGGGATGCACATGAATGGTTGGAGACAGGGATTGGAGTGATGCATCATCAAGACAAGGAAATCCAAGGATTGCTGGTGACCACCAGAAATGAGGAAGAAACATGGAAGGATTCATCCCTAAAACCTTAATGGGTAGCAGGGGCTTGCAGACACCTTGATTTCAGTCTCCCAGCCTTCAGAATGGTGAGAGAGTGAAGTTATACTGTTTTAAGGCATGAGGTTTGTAGTAATTTGTTATGGTGGCCACAGGCAACTCATGTAGTAGTACGCTTGTTAGGTCTGATTCTGGGTCAGATGAGGAGCCCCCCATGGATTGTGTATCAACACGCTCCTGGTCACACTTCTCATGGCAAGAGGGAGAGCACAAACTGCAGTTTCCCCAACCCCTGGGCCTGGCTGTTTGTCAAGCCACCCAACCTTGATATCTGGAGACAGCACTGGTACTTGTGGTCCCTTCAAGTCTCCTTGGGCATTGGCTTTGCACCCACTGCCCACTTGTGACACTCAGCTAACCCTGTCCTGCCCCCAGCCTCCCTCTAAAGGTGAGGACTCACTCATGAAACCAGGTATCCCTCTTCCCTGAGGTCAGATCCTACTTCCTAGAAGGTTAAGTTAATGTCCGAATATTGCATAGTACCAAGTGAAAAGGAAAAAGAGTTAAACCAAGTCCACCTGACTCTGAAACCCATGTTATTTTTAGAACAATCACCCTGATTCTCATTTTCCATCAGAGGAGAAGGACAATGCTACCGTTTCAACTAGTAAGATTAAAAAAAAAAAGAAATAAAAGAGTTCGATTGTGAACTTTGTTGTTTTTGGTAGCTGCTGTCAATTCAGTTCCCAACACATGGCCATCGTGTGCACAATAGAGCAAAATGCTGCCAGCTCCTGCACTGTCCCCACGAGTGACTGAGGGTCCAACCACTGGGATCCAGAGGGCTTGGTCTGACTGGTTCTCTGAAGTAGATTGCCAGGCCTTTCTTCCTAGTCCATCTTAGTCTAGAAGCTTCCTTGAAACCTGTGTAGGCATCATAACAGCTCACAAGGCTCCACTAACAGACCAGTGGTGGGTGCACATGGAGTGCATTGGCTGCTAATTGAACTTGGGTCTCCTTCATGGAAAGTAAGAATTCTCCCAAAACTTAGTACACCACATTTTCTCAATTTCGATTTTTATTTCATCATAAATGTTTGCAATCTGCTATCTTTTACTGTATTCATAGACATCTGGTTAGAGGTGGAACTTATTTCTGAATTAGAGACCACATCTGGTCATCCTAAACTGTCCATATCACTCATTCAACAAATGTTGCCTTCCAGGCTTTCTGCTGCTGGGACAAGTGTGAGAATCACTGCTCTTTGACTTGTGCTCCACATGGCTGGGTGTAGGCAGCTGATGGTATTTCTGGTTACCCTTCCTGCAGCTTGTATTTCCTTACCTTACCCACACAACCATGTGGGGTGAGAACAAGTGGCCTGCCCACAAAATACGCTGTGACTGGAAACAGAGTTTGGTGAACTCTAAAGTACACATTGTCCAACCCAACCTCCCATAGGTGGCCTCAAAGCCGGGCTGCCCCTTCTGATGCTGGGCACATGGGGACCATTCCTGGGTGCCTAGTCCAGGATCTGACTCCTGTCCCCACCAGAAGATGGGAGAGTCACTTCCCAGCTGGGCCACAGTACTTACTCTCTGTTCATTGTCCCTGACACTCGGCAAATAAGAGGTATCTTCAGCTCCGCCTGTGGAAACAAAAGCAAACTCATTACTAGACCTTACAAGTCATATTTTAATTCTGACAAACATGCTACCGTCACTTTCTGTTAAGGTTGGGTACAGGTGCCAGCCTAGAGGAAATGATGGAAAGAGAATCAACCCAGGTCGATAATTGGGCTATTTTTGGAGTGGGAAGGGGAAGGGATTTGTTTTTTCCCTCTCCCCTGACATGCTGTCCTCTTTCTGTCAGCATTCATCCCGTGTGCCCTGGGGAGTTGAGCAAACACACACAGAGCCTGCTTGTCCCTGGCGTGCAATTGTGTGCTTCCTCGGGCACAGAGCACACGTTAGCCTTGGCTCGGCTGCTCTGCTCTGAGGAATCCACAGGCTCACCAGTGCAAGTGAGAGAAAGTACGCTTT
>NW_006921811.1:2322347-2337219 GCF_000298275.1 Orycteropus afer afer | reverse complement strand
GACTTTCTCTCACTGCACTAGAAGTTGGGAGACCCCCGTTCATTTCCAGTGCTGCATTCACTCACTGTGTGGCCTGGACCTCTCCTCATTTTCAATGGTGATACCCATAGCTTTCTTTTACAGTGTTGCTTTAAGTGTGAAATAAGCAGATGTGTATGAAAATGTCTTATGGAATGTAAAATGTAATAGAAATATGACTTCTATTATTACTTGTAACATAAAACAAAATTTTCAAGTGGCTTTAACATCATCATATTATATTTGGGTATGTAGGGTTATTGGCACAGCTTTCTGGATATTTGTTGTTGCTAGTTTCCATCTAGTCAGCTCTGATCTATTGTAACATTCTGTATAAGAAAGTGAAATGTTGTCCAGTCCTGCCCATCTTCATGACTGTTGGCATGATGGAGTCCATTGTTGTGGTTAGTATGTCAGTCCATGCCATTGAGGGTTCATTGGCCCTCTACTTTACCAAACATGCCATCCATCTACCGAATGGTCTTTCCTGATGATGTATCCAATGCAAATGAGTTGGAGTCTCATAATACTTGCTTTCAAGGAATACTTTTGTTGAGTTTCTTTCAGGACCGATTTGTTTGTTCTTCCAGCAATCCAGAGTATATTCAGTGTGGTTCGCTAACACCACAACTCAAATGCATCGTCTTCTTTTGTCTTCCTTTTCCATTGTCCAGCTTTCTAATGCATATAGGGCAATTGGAGAGACCATGGCTTGGGTCAGATGTGCCTCAGTCATCAAAGTGAAGGGGTTGAACTGCTGGATTCTGGTCTCACAGGAAAAATTTACTCCCTTTTCCACTTTGAGGAGCATCTCCCGCACAAATGTATGTGGTTGGACAGCCACTTCAGTCCTTTAACTGCACTAACCAGTGATGCTGAGGTGGTGTAAAAATGGTAGACAACAGGTTAATCTTTATGGAGGGCTCATATATGTCTGGCTCTTGGCCAGCCCTCAAAAATAGTGATACTTGTGAGAGCCAGAACTCAATGGGATTGCCTTGTTTTTCCATGTCTCACGAGTTTTCCTCCTTTCATTGGGTGTAGTCTGACCACTTTCCTGTTGCTCTTTTTAATGAAAAATATTTGAGTTTTCCTTCTCTGACAGTTTTCTGCTTTACACAGGTTCCAGCTTTCACAGGTTTTACCTTTATATTTACAAGAAGACGTAAAAAACCCCACTGCTGTGGAGTTGATTCTGACTCATGGCTTCCCCACATGTGGAGTGTAGAACTGTGCTCCACAGTCTTCTTGACTGTAATCTTATGGAAGCAGATTGCCAGAACTTTCTTAAGTGATGCCCCTGGGTGGATTCAAACTGCCAGCCTTTTGGTTGGTAGCTGAGAACAAACCATTCATGCCACCCACGGAACTTGCTCTTATGTATAGACTGAAAATCAAACTCACTGCCATTGAGTTGATTCTGACTCACAGCAACTCTCATTGGGTTTCTGAAGCAGTAAATTTTTACAGAAGTAGATTGCCCAGTCTTCCTTCTGCAGAGTGTCTGGTGGGTTTGGATGACCAACCTTCTGGTTAGCAGTCAGATGCCTTAGGCACTACGCCACCAGAGCTCCTTGCTCCTATGTATAGAGGGAAGGATTTCAAGACCTCAAGACATGTTGTCTATCTTCTTCAAGGCTGCTATCTTGCATGAGAGACCTGGGAAGGTGGCTAGGAAAACTGCTTCCTAGCACTAGCCCTGCATTCTCTGAAAACTCCTAGACAGGTGATCAAATCTCTCTGGATCTGTTTCTTCACCTGAAAAATAACTCATGGTGACCTTGTGTATGATGTTCCATAACATTTTCATTGGCTAATTTTCAGAAGTAGATTGCCAGGCCCTTCCTCCTGGCCTACCTTTATAAAGAAAACAAAAATCCTCACAACTGGACCTATAAGCAACATCGTGATAAATGAAGAAAAGATTGAGGTTGTCAAAGACTTCACATTGCTTGGCTCTACAATCGGCACCAATGGAAGCAGCAGTCAGGACATCAGACATTGTATAGCCCTGGGTGAGTCAGCTGCAAAGGAATTCTTTCAAGTGCTGAGGCTCAAGAGTGTCTCCTCGTGGACTAGGGTGTGCCTGACACAGGCCATGATATTTCCAATCGCCTCGTATGCATGTGAGAGCTGGACACTGAATAAGGAAGACCAAAGAAGAGTTGATGCTTTTGAGTTGTGGTGCTGGTGGAGAATGCTGAAAGTACCGTGGACTGCTAAAAGAACTAACAGATCTGTCCTGGAGGAAGTGCAGCCAGAATGCTCCTTGGAAGTGAGAATAGCCAGGCTTCATCTCACCTACTTTGGTCCTCTTATCAGAGGGAACCATTCCCTGGAGAAGGATGTCATGCTTGGTAAGGTGGAGGGTCTACAAAGGAGGGGATGACCCTCAACAAGAAGGATTGACACAGTGGCTGCCGCTAAGGGCTCAAGTATAGCAGGGATCATGGAGCTGGTGCCGGACCAGTTGGTGTTTCGTTCTGCTGTGCATAGGGTCACTATGAGTCTGAGACGACTCCACGGCACCTAACAACAACATTAGGCTGGACACTCCACTGTGCTTTATGGGTGACCCTGCTGGTATTTGAAATACTGGTGGCACAGTTTCTGGCATTGTAACAACACACAAGCTATCACAGTAGGACACACTGACAGATCAATGGTGGGAAAAACAAGCAGGTTGGACTAAATGGGTCTTTGCTAGCCCCCAATCCCATAAAACTGTTCCATTTATAAATCTATAGTCTAAGCATATATGATGGAAAAAAGGGCTTACAGAAGTTAGACCTAGATTATCAGTTTTCTTACATATCATTGTCTGCTATAGTACAGCTTCTTGCAGAAGCTTTTCATCACAGTAAACTACGCCTAACTGGTAACACGTGGGCCATCAGGGATAGGCAAGAGGGGCATGTGTGGAAATCATTAACTTTACCTCATGCTTAAACCATTGTAAACTATTTGACCTGTAGTGTCGCAGCTCTGGTAGCATAATGCCTAAGGCATTTTGACTGCTTTTCTTTATAATGAGGTGTAATCCATACTGCAAACTGTAGTCTTCAATCTTCATCAGTAAGTGCTTCAAGTCATCCTCACTTTCACCGAGCAAAGATGTGTCCTCTGCACACCACAAGTTGTAAATGAGTTTTTCTTCAATCCTGATGCTATGTTCCCCTTCATATAGCCCACCTTCTCTGATTATTTGCTCAGTATACAGATTGAATTAAGTATGGTGAAAGGATACAACCCTGACACACTCCCAACTTATTTTAGACTATGCAGTGTCCCCTTGTTCAAACCCACCAGCCACTCCTGGGAAGGAAGGTTGGGTAATCTACTTCCATAGTGATACTGCCTTGGAAACCCAAGGAGGGGTCACTATGAGTTTCTGACTCCGCGGCTGTGGTTGGGTTTTTTGTGTATCGGCACATATCAGACTTGCATTTTCAATGTTTAATACAAGCTAAACCAAAAATTTTATTTTGTTAGCTGCTTTTGAGAGATGCACACAATGCAATCTATGGTTTAAAATGAGTTTTGAAAAATCAGAACAAGAACCCAAACTTTTCTCGCACTTTAAAAAGCAGACTTTGGGGTCTTAGTGCTCCATGGCAGAGTATATGGTATCATCAGCAAGACAGGGTGGGTGGTGCTCCTTGACAAGACAACAGCTCTGGTGGTGCAGTGGTTAAAGCACTTGACTGCTAACTGAGCTGTTGGTTTTATTCTATTTAGGAAAAACTATTAGGGAAGAGCATGGGGGCAAAGGAGGAGGCATCCTTATAGAGGAACAGCATTTGAAGTAAGCTCGGAGAGTAATAGAACTGTACCAAGCAGGAAACGGAATGGGAGGTAGGGAGAGGGTAGGGAGTTAAGATGTGGCAGTCTGCTTCCCCAAAGATTATAGCCTTGGGAGCCTTGGAAACTCTAGGGGGCAGTTCTACTACTCTTCCTATAGAGTCGCTATGAACTGAAATCGACTTGACAGCAGTGGGTCAGATATGCTCAGAACAGCCCAGACCCTTCCTAGAACATGGTGTGCTTAAGTGATGTGAGTCATTCCGTGAAGGATGTGTGAAGGATGGTGAGTCAGTCAAACAGAGCATCAAGTCCACAGGCTTTGTGAAGATAATAGTTTATAGAAGAGACAACGTCCTCCCACATGAGGTATGCGTTTTCAAGGACAGCAAGCCCGCCATCAGAGTCACCTCACCCGACCTGTATTATCAGCATTATTATTTTCCTTTTAATAATTGTATTGATTTCGTTGTTACTGAGCAATGCACCAGTTCCACAGTTTCTACATGTACAATTCAGTGACAGTTATGTTCGTCAGGTTGTGGCACCATTCTCCCCTTCCCTTTCTGAGTCGTTCCTCCCCATTAACATAAACTCACTGCCCCCTAGGTTTCCTATATAACCTTTCCAGTTGCTGTTGTCAATTTGATACATTATAGGTATATGTTGAAAAAGCACAACGCTCAAGGTAGATATTATTTACTAGTTAAGCTAAACTATTATTTGGTTTCAAGAAGACTTCAGGGGATGTTTTTGGTTTAAAATTTGAAGATTATCTCAGGACAATAGTTTAGGGTCACGGTTTCATGGGACATCCCAGTTAGTTGGCCTAATAACACCTTTAGTGCTTCTGTTCTCCCTCCTAGTTCATTGTGTAGTGCTCGGGGTCTTAAGAGCTTGCAAACAGCCATGCAAAGCACAGCAATCAATCTCCATTCACCCGGAGCAGTTCAGGAAGTAGGAGAGTCAACAATAACAGGAGGCTGGGGAACGTGTAGGAGCTCTGCTGGCATAGTGCCTAAGGCACCTGACTGCCAACCAGAAGGTTGGCGGTTCAAACCCACCAGCCACTTTGCAGAAGGAAGGTTGGGCAATCTACTTCTGTAGTGATACCACCTTGGAAACCCAAGGAGGGGTCGCTATGAGTCAGGTCCAACTCAATGACACATAACAACAACAACAACATGGAATGTGTGGCTAATTGCCTCCATGAACACCTGTCTCCCCTGCCGTGAGACCAGAAGACCTGGATGGTACCTAGCTACAATTACTGAACATTTTGACAAAATATCTATAGAAGAATCCTGATCAAAAGAGGAGAAATACAGAATGGCATTTCAAATTCTCATGGACTCTAGACTTTCTGGAGCTGTGGAGACTGGATCATTCTTATTGTCTGCAAAACCAAACTGATAATCACCGAAGTATCCCATGTATTGTAAATCCTAGTCTCTATGATATTAATGAGGCAGGATTAGAGGCAGTTATGTTAATGAGGAAGGATACACTCTATAGGATTATTTTGCATCTTGATTAATCTCCTTTGAGATATAAAAGGAGATTAGACAAGTAAGCAGAGATGGGGAAACCTCAGTACCAGCAAGAAAGAAGAGCCAGGAGCAGAGCCCATCCTTTGGACCTGGGTCCCTGTGCTGAGAACCTCCTAGACATGGGGGAAGAGAGATACCAAACCCCATGAAGATCACGCAGGGACAGAAGCTCAAAGATACAAAGATCTTCCTCCAGAGCCAGCAGAGGGAGAAAGCCATCCTCTAGAGCTAACACCTTGAATTTGGATTTTCAGCCTCCTAAATTGTGAGAGAAAAAATGTGTTTGTTAAAGCCATCCACTTGTGGTATTTCTGTTATAGCAGCACTAGAGAACTAAGAGACGTGCTGGGCATTAGAGATCATAGGGCAAGCATCTGCCGTCATAGCACTGGTGTTTTCTCCATATTACTGTATGTGAGTACAGTGGAGAATGGAGTAAAATGAATATGTATCTTTTTATTATTGTGCGGAGCCTTGGTGGTTCAGTGGTGAAGTTCTCAGCTGCTAACTGAAAGGTCAGTGGTACAAACTCATCAGGAGAAAGATGTGGTAGTCTGCTTCTGTAAAGATTATAGCCTTGGAAGCCATAGTGTTTTCAATCTTCATATGCGTGTGCAAGCTAGACAATGAATGAGGAAGACCAAAGAAGAGTTGATACTTTTGAGTTGTGGTGTTGGTGAAGAATACTGAAAGTACCATGGACACCCAGAAGAATGAAATCTGTCCTGGAAGAAGTACAGCTGGAATACTCCTTGGAAGTGATAATGATCAGACCTGGTCCCACCTATTTTGCTCATGTTGTCACAAGGTACCATTCCTTGGAGAAGGGTATCATACTTGGTAAAGTGGAGGGTCAATGTAAAGGGGGAAGGCCTCAACGAGACGGATTGGCACAGTGTCTGCAATGATGGGCTCAGGTATAGCAAGGACTGTTAGGCTGGCACAGGACTGGGCAGTGTTTTGTTCTGTTGTACATAGGGTCGCTATGAGTTAGAACTGACTTGATGGCACATAACAACAACAACAACAACAACTATGAGTTGGAGTTAACTCAGGGCAATAACTCTTGTTTTTGGCTTGGTTTATAAAATTGTAGTGGGTCAAATAGTGTCTCCCAAATTCATGTCCACATAATCCTCAGAAGGTGACCTTATTTGGAAAAAAGGTCTTTGCAGATGTAATTAGTTAAGATGAGGTCATATTAGAATAAGGACTGGTGTCCTTATAAGGAGAGGAGAGGTCACACAGAAACACAGGGAAGCAGGTCATATGACCATGGGCAGATATTGGAGTGATGCAACTGTAAGCTAACATAAGCTAAGGAATTGCTGGCAACCACCAGAAGCTAAGGGAGAGGCATGGAATTGATTCTCCCTCAAAGCCTCTGAAGGAACCAACTCTGCCAACATCTTGGTTTAAGACTTCTAATCTCCTGAACTGTCAATGGATGGATTTCTGTTATTTTAAGCTGCCTAGTTTGCAGTAATTCGTATGGTAGTCCTAGGACATGATTACACATTTCCTGCAAGGAGTTTTAGACCAACTATAAACCTAGAGTGCACGGTCCCTAAAATAACCCTCACTTCTGACATCAGCTACAATTTTTGGGCTTTCCAAAACCACTCTCAGGCTTAACAATTTGTCAGAAGGATATGCATAACTCACTGAAAGATGTTATACTCACTGTTATAGCTCATTACAGGAAAAGGGTGCAGATTAAAACCAGCCAAAAGGACGAAGAACTAGGGAACAGTCCAGAAGTATCAAACGTGGCATCAAGGATAGGTTTAGCTAAAGGTAATCTTATGCATTTGTGCTACAAAATTAGGCACACACATGACAGAAGTAGCAGAAGACAGAGTTGGAATAACCTCTCAGAGACAACCAAATACCTTGAGAGAATCACTGGGCCTACTGACTTGGGACTGTAGTCTCGGGGGACACCAAGCTCAATTGGCACAACATAGTACATAAAAATCTCGTTCCACAATCTAATTTGGTGAGTAGTGACTGGCGTCTTAAAAGCTTTTGAGCAGCCATCTAAGATGCAACTGTTTGTCTCCTCTCATCTGAGGCAAAGAGGAGTGAAGACAATCAAAGGCATTTGGAAACAATCATTCCAGAGATATGACGGACTCTGAGACCAGAAGAACTAGACAGGGCCTGGCTACCAATGCCAACCACTCAGAAAGGGATCAAAACTGAGATCATGGATAGTGTGGAAGGAAATTGTGGAACAAACTTCAGAAACATAGAAAACATGGAAATGACCAGAATTTCTGGTTGGATGGAGTCTGTTGGAACCCCTGAGACTATGGCCCAGGTTAAACTTTGGGCCTTAAAAAAAAAAAAAAACAAAACCCGCAGAAGTACCAAATGTGGAACTTCTGCTGTCTCTCCTCATGGAGTCAGGACACATTCCTGGAATCAGTGTGTGACAATGTGCATGGAGTATTGCCAACCAGGGAAGCTCACCCCAGCCTTGGCAGTCAGTTTTTATTGACCCTGGTGGTGCAGTTAACTTGCTCAGCTGCAAACTGAAAGTTTGGAGGTTCAAGTCCACCTGGAGGTGCCTCAGAAGAAAAGCCTGGTGATCTACTTCTGAAATATCAGTCACTGCAAACCCTAGGGAGCTTGGTTCTACTCTGACACAGATGAGGTGGCCATGAGTTGGGATCGACTCAATGGTAACAGCTTTATTATGTAGGTGTGATTGATTGATTGTCCTCATGGTTGACCTTACTCTTCCAGTCTACTGACACTGTGTGACCCAAAGTCCCCACCTTACATCACAGTGTTGGTCTTTCTGGTGTGGTCAGCCCTACCCTAAGATAATATGGGTGTGGTTGGCCCTACTTTAAAACATATTATCAGACTATCCAGTATGACTGGAGACAACTAAGCAAATAACATCACTACAGATTATCTCCCAGAAGATGAGTGCTCAGACCAGCCCTTCCTTTGGGTAAGTTAAATTATTTACTACGCAGTAATGGGGGAACATAGGTATCAGTGGATCACAGAGGAAAACATGCCTGGTGTGTGGGGGGGATCCACACATGACCTTTGGCGTGGATACAATAGTTTCCTTTCTCTTCTTCCGCCCTCCTTAAAAGTGAACCTCACCTCTACCTGAGACATGAAGCAAATTCCTGCATTGAGAGTTCAGTGGTGATTTCTCACCTTCCATGAGGGAGACCTGGGTTTGACTCCTGGCCAATACATGTCCTCTGTAGCCACCACCATCTTTCAGTGGAGGCTTGTGTGTTGCTATGATGCTGAACAGGTTTCAGTGGAACTTTCAGACTGAGATGAACAATGTAGAGAGCCTTGATGACCTGTTTCCAAAGATCAGCCAATGAGAACCTCATCAATTACATCAGTTTGAACCTCACCCTATCATAGAGGTAGTACAGGGCTGGGCAGCATTTTATTCTGCTGTGCATGGGGTGGCCATGACTCAAAGGCTGACTTGATGGCAGCTAACAGCAAGAACAAGAGAGGAGGGAAAGCAGTTGACAGCCGAAGGGGAGGATAGGACTTCCATGCTGTAGAATCCCCCGGTTCAACACACCTTTCTCCGGGGGCTCCATTATCTGAGACCACCCTGGATAGAAGAGCATTCAGCATTTCCTGCTTTGACTCAGTGACCCAGGAATGGGAACCCTCCTTGTCTTTTCTGCATTCACTTTCAGTGGGAATCAGGACTATATTTCTTTCAGTTTCTCTTCCTTGTTTACCACAGAAATGAAACTGAAGCATGGCTTCTGATGTCTAAGAGAAATGTCACTTAGGTGGCCCTTGCCAATTCTCATTGTGGAACTAGAGCATGGCACTTGGTGCAAGTGACCTTAATGTGTCCAGATTTGACTGCTGTCAGGAAGCTGGCAGGCACATGTGGGAATCTCTGAGGGGATATTGCAGCTCAGACTGCAGAGGTCACAGCTAGAGAAGGATCAGGTATGAGGACATCTGCTGCATGGAGCTCTGTGGGGGTGCAGGGGAGCCCTTGGTCCTTGGGAAGCCCACAGACTTGGAGGAATGGAGAGGTGGACTTTTTTCCCAGTGCCTGTTTATTTCTTCAATTAGGGAAAACACTGACTGCATTAAATGTTAGATGCTAATACACATTGAGTCCTGAAAGCCAACCTGGGGACTAAGGCTGCCTGACTGTATGAAGTCAGCTCCAACGCCAGGCCACTCCACGTGTGCCAGGGTACAGCCGTGCTTTGTCTGGTGTTCAATGCCTGGCTTTTTGGAAGTAAATCATAGGCCTTTTTTTCTGAGGGACATCTGGGTGGACTTGAACTTCCAACGTTTCTATAAAAAGCTGAGCACGTTAACGGTTTGCACCACTCAGGGACCCCTGCTGGTATGTGAGGCCCTACAGGATATACAAAGGGGCAAGAATAACTTACATGAATTTATTATGGATTCAACATTCATGCTTTCCTGTCAGTAATAGAGTCCTCATGTAATTTACAGACCCCTGACTATAAAATAATCATGGAATGCCTTGGGGTCCAGTATGAAGTCCAGTCTGAGAAAAACACTGCTATACTCCATGCTGTCTCCCTATGTTGTTATTAGGTGCCATCAAGTTGTCTCTGACTCATAGTAACTCCATCTCTGTCCAACAGAATGAACAATATCCGTTCCTGCACCAGCCTCACGATCCTTGCTGTGCTGGAGCCCTTCATTGCAGCCACCGTGTCAGTCCATCTTTTTGAGGGTCTTCCCCTTCTTCATTGACCCTCTGCTTTACCAAACGAGGTATCCTTCTCGAGGGACTCATCCCTCCTGACAACATGACCATAGTAGGCGGAAGTCTGGCCATCCTGTCTTCTAAGGAGAATTCCGGCTGTAGTTCCAGGACAGATTTGTTCATTCTTCTGGCAGTCCATGGGGTTTTAAAAACTTTATGAACAACTGTGAAACATTGTCTCCCTATTGAGCTCACTTTACTCTCCTCAAGGTATCAAGAGGGATGTGTCAAAGGGAGGTACACAGCGTGGCAGAAATGCAGCGAGCCAAGCAGTCCTTGCCTCAACCGGCTGTATTGACCAAAGCATCCCACAAGTTTGGTAGTGACAGTGTTAGTGAATTTAGTTGTTTAGTTTACTAAATACTTTGTGAGGGTCCCAGGTTTTGCACTGGTTAAGCACTTGGCTGGTAACTGAAAGGTCACTGGTTCGAACCTACCAGCCACACCTTTTATGAAAGCTGTGTCAGTCTATTTCCATAAAGATCGGACACCTTGTGGGCAGTTCTACTCTGTTCTCTATGTGGGCACTGTGAATTGGAATCGACTCAGTAACAGTGGGTTAAATGCTTTGGTGGACTAAAAATGAGACCTCAAGACATTTTGGGAAGATAATAGATTTGATGTTTAAAACATATAAATATTTCAGAAAACCAAAATAAAGGAAATAAGATGCAAACATGTCTTAAGATTTTCAAAGAACATACATAAGATTTGAACACTAAAGCCAGCATGCTTACCTCTGAGCTCAGGGCCCCCTGGGTTACAGTGAATGTGTTAGGAAGGGAAACGTTTTACAAAGAGATTGGAATTTGGTGTGGATCTTAATCCAAAAATATTTAATACACTCATGGTATCACAAACAATTTAAACAATCAGAAATATGTAAAGCAAAAATTCATATTTCCTTGTTATCTGGGAGAATGCTTGTCATCCACTGGAAATTCACCAAGGCTCCCAAACTGAGCTTGCAAAGACTTACTTTGTCATAAATATTTCTGCTGCATTTCACCTGATCCAAAATTAATATTTCATGAAGGAGAAACAATGCTTTTACAGTAAAAAAAAATTTTTTTTTTTGCTCTCAAATATTTCTCACTTATTCCTCAATGATGAAGCTTATAAAAATAATAAATTAAAAAAAAAAAAAAAAAAACTCCTGCCATCAAGTTGATTCTGATTTACAGGGACACCCATTAGGTTTCCAAGGCTGTAAATCTTTACAGAAGCAGACTGCCTGGTCTTTCTTCCACAGAGCAGCTGGTGGGTTTGAACCACCAACTTTCTGGTTAGCAGCCAAATACCTTAACCACCACACCACCAGAGTATAAAAATACTAGCTGGTGATTATATGAAATTTGAGAAACATCATTCTAATAATGACAGTGTACTAGATGTATGTTATGACCAAAAGCCAAGTAGGAATTACTGGGGTGTGTAGTAGAATCAGTCATGAAGCTGAGATATAACTGTGCAGCCAGAACTGGGTCAAGGCCAGCGGAGATGGTCTCAGGTAAGGTTTGATGCTTTTTCTTATTACAACAAGAAAACAAGAAAAGATTGTATACTAAGCATTTCCTTATGACATACATCTAATTCTCACTTACACCTCACTTCCAACATATCCAGAATGGTGAAAGCTTTGGGATTTGAGAGGTGGAGTAAGAAGTGAGTATTTTGGGAAGGGGTCTGTATGTGTGTGTGCGCACGGGCAGGTGTGCGCGTGAGCGCTCAAGTGTACACGCCTGCATTTTGAATAAAAATGGCCAAACCAACATTTCTCATGTCTTCTCTGTCACAGTTCACAATTACATGTAATTTTCTTATTAAAAATGAGGACGTTACATTTCAGATGCTCACACTTAGAGGAAAATACATGCTGATTGGATTTTTACTTCTCTACCCTGGCCAGGGCAATCAGCTACATTTAGTTAAATGCAACCTTTAATTTTATTGGATTTCCAATGAATGGAGGCATTTAAAGTCAAATGGATTGTTAGTATAGATTTTTTATATGTTTTTGAGGGATAAGGAGGACTTCTATTCTGGTTTTTGTGGGCTTAAATGTGGGCATATTTTTAAAGGACTCTGCAACTGTCTTGGTAACATGTATGCTCCTGAGTGTCTCTAGGTAATGTGCACATGTGACTATTTTTTATTCCAAATGATTTTGAAATCTCCAAATGGCTGATGCAATCAATAGCATGGAATCCATGACTCTGGGTGCTTCCTGTTTTCCGGAGCCACCTCCTTTCTGTCCTGCTATCTGGATCTGCAGAGAGAGCGCTTGTACTTCACTCGTGAGCTTTTTCCTCTTGGCCTTCAGTACATTTTGTGGTTGTCCCTTTCTCTTTCCCCCTCGTTTTGTTTTCCCTATTCCTTTGCCTTCCCTTCTTTCTTCTTTTGTTTCCCTCTTCTTTCCTTTTTCCTCCTTCCTTCCCCTCTTTGTCCCCCACTTTCGCTCTCTCTGCTCTTATCGTTAGTTATTTTACTATTCAATTAAAAAGAGTCTATAATATGTATGTCTATATACATATATAAGTGCATATGTCTGTCTGTCTCTCTGTGTGTGTGTATATATAGATATATGCATCTCATATCAAACTTGCTGTTCTCCATTGATTCTAACTCAAGGTGACCCCGGGTGCTGCAGAGAAGATCTGTGCCCTATAGGGCTTTCAAGGTGTTTTCTTTCAGAAGGAGATTGCCAAGTCTTTCTTTTGAGGTGCCTCTCAATGGGTTTGAACTGTTAACCTTTCAGTTATTCCTTGAGGGCTCAACCTTTTATGCCACCAGTAGCTATATATATATATATATATCCGTATGTCTGCAGCTCCACCTACATCTATACCAATATCCTTCAGCAGAGCCTAATTAGACACTTCCTTAAGAGTCTGAAGTTTTACCTCTGCTGCCTAGCTCATGTTTTTGTTCACATTCCATAAGCGGTGGTGATTAGGGGCAGGCACTGCTACACTTAGATTAATCAGAACAGACACACCTCTGTTTGCCTCTTCACGGATTAAGTAAATGCATGAGGTGGGCACTGAAGACAAGTTCTAGGAAGAAAACAATTGGAATATAAGCAGAGATTCAGGGATTGCTAAGCACAGACCGTAGCTCACAGGCTGGCCCCGGGGTGAAGACAAGAGCCGCCAGCTCTCCTTCCCCATGGATAGCTAACAGACATTAGTCAAGGAACTGCTGTTGTTTCAGCAGTCATTTAGTAACCATCTATTATATACTGGGCAGTTTCTGATTATGATAAATAAAATCTCAAAGTGGTTTGAGAAAAACTGAAAAAGGAGGATGGAAGTGAAAGGCTACATACTCTAATCATGACTGGACTAAAAGCACAATAAGAGTACTGAAGATAAATAATAATAGCACAAGTATCCATTGCTTAACATCTGTTCAGGCAATGTCTGAGTGCGTATATGTCCGTGCACCCATAAGGTTTTTTTAAGGGACAGCAGCTCTTCTTTTGTCTATAATTTCTACCTAATGATTTTAGACACAATAAACTCAGACTCTTGCAGCACTGGACGGGTACAGGCAGGTAAGGCAGAGTACATGGCTCTGCGTGTGGGCTCTTGAGATTTCTGTGGTGGGTAGACATGAAGTGGTGGTGGGGCGGCAGGGCCCGGGCTGCTCCTGCTGCTCAGATGCACGGAACAGTGAGCGGGGCTGGGTGTGTTCCACTCCCACCTTGCTCACTTTCTCTCTGTCCACCTCTGCTGCCGCCCTCTCAGCCACCACTGCAGCCACCATCCATTCCTCCACCCTCTGCCAGTAGCTTCAGCAGCAGTAGCAATGAGGGTGACCAGAAGTGGGCACCCATAAGGTTTTAATATGGTTTTGCACAATGCCCAAATCATATAACATTCTATTTTATAGCCTGTATCCTGGACATTAAGCAACACATACCTGTAATAATAAACCATTTACTGAATATTGGAACTCCATCCAGGACATTCTGTTAAATTTAGATTCCATGGCATGACAATAATCCAAACGGCCCAGATTTTCAATATTGAGCAGTTCCTTCATTTTTTTTTTTCCATGATGGTCCCCCTGAGCCAAATCTGTCCAGTGAACAAATGCACAGTATGGATCCCGATGAGGTCATTGCTCCATTTGTAACTTGAAGTACATTTAGAGCTAAGCTCCTGACTAAAACATCCTTTTACATAATGAAGTGTTTCTTTGTCTATTTGTTTATAGTATGACTCACGATCTCTCAACTAGTCAGACCTGAGGCAGCTCTATACGGTGAGATATGCTGATAACTTGGAGTCTGCTGGGTGGCAGAAATGGTTAAGCACTCCAATTAAGGACTCCAATTTATCAGCAGATGTGATGACTACTAGCTGAAAGGCTGAGGGCTCAAACCCCCTTGGGACACCTTGGAACGTAGTCCTGGAAAACTGCTTCTAAAATGTTGGAGCCTTGAAAACCCTCTACACACATGGGGTCACCATGAGTCAGAATCAACTTGATTGCAACAAACAACAATGCTGATAAGTGAACTGTGCAACTTGAGGCTCAGTTTCCCTAATACGAAAAACAGGGAAACACATACTCTCTGTTTCTCATAGCATTGATCTGAAGACCAAATGAGACAGACTCTGGAAGTGAAAGTACTTTGTAAACTATAAATTGCTATGCATGGATAGCTCAACAAATGATCACTGAGCAATTTATGTGTGTCAATACCATAAGGGAATCTGGGGATTTGACA
>NW_006921811.1:2312640-2318652 GCF_000298275.1 Orycteropus afer afer | reverse complement strand
CACTATGAGTTGGAAATGACTCAACGGCACTTAACAACAACAACATTACTTTTATTATTACTTTTCATTAAATATGAATATTTTCATATTCAATACTTTTGAAGAGTTGTAAGATACTACCAAGGTTCTGATAAGTGAGAGATTACAATAAGTATTTAAAAATGATGATGTGATTAGTTTTCTGTAGAAATTTTCTTACAATGGGACTTCCTTATGTCAAAATTCCAAAGGAGGGGCAAAACCTAAAGGATCTAAATTAAGGCCTGTTTGAATGTAAAATGGAATCATGATGATCATATGAAGAATAATAACAGCCATGTTCATTTCCTCGGCACTTACTATTACCCAGCCATGATATTTTCGATCGCCTCATATGCATGTGAGAGCTGGACAATGACTAAGGAAGACCAAAAAAGAATCAATGCTTTTGAGTTGTGGTGTTGGCAAAGAATGCTGAAAGTACTGTGGACTGCTAAAAAAAACTAACAGATATGTCCTGGAGGAAGTGCAGCCAGAATGCTCCTTGGAAGAGAGAATGGCCAGACTTCGTCTCACTTACTTTGGTCATGTTGTAAGGAGGGACCATTCCCTGGAGAGGGATGTCATGCTTGGTAAGGTGAAGGGTTGTCAAAAGAGGGGAAGGCCCTCAGTGAGATGGATTGACACGGTGACAGCAGCGATGGACTCAAGTATAACAAGAATCATGGAGCTGGCTCAGGACTGGGTGATGTTTCGTTCTGCTGTGCATAGGGTTGCTATGAATCAGAGATGACTCAATGGCACCTAACAACTATTATTGACTGGACACTGAAAAAAGAAATAAGAACAAAGAAATGACAATGCATAAGGAAGACTGAAGAAGAACTGATGCCTCTGAATTACGCTGTTGGTGAAGAATGTTGAGTACATCATGAACTGCCAGAAGAATGAACAAATTCATCTTTGAAGAAGTACAACCAGAATGTTCATTAGAAGAGAGGATGGTCTTAGTCTGCAAGCTCTGCTGAAATCTGTCCACCATGGGTGACCCCGCTGGTATTTGAAATACTGGTAGCATAGCTTCCAGCATTACAGCAATATGCAAGCTACCACAGTAGGACACACTGACAGATGGGTGGAGGATTCTGGGTTATACATTCATCTTTTGTGACTTTGCTCCAGTGTTAATGTGTACTCAAGGTGTAAGCTCAGAATACAACCAGAATGTTCATTAGAAGAGAGGATGGTGAGGCTGTCTCACAAACTTTGGACATGTCATCAGGAGGGGCCAGGCCTACAGAAGGACATCATACTTGGAAAAGTAGAGGGTCGACAAAAAAGATAAATACTCTCAGTGAGGTGGATCAACACTGTGGCTGCCTCAGTGGGCTCACACACAGCAAAAATTGTGAGGGTGGTGCAAGACTGGGCAGTGTTTTGTTCTGTTGTATGCAGGGTGTTGTTATGAATTGGAACCAACTTGACAGCATCAGATAGCAATAGACAGTATAATATAAAATTTGTCCATACTACATCTCATTCAATTCTCATCATAAGGTAGATATTTTCATGGCATTTTTTTAAAAGGTAAAGTGAGAAGGTGGGAGGCTAAAGGGCTCATCTAATATTAAATCATTGGAAGTAACACTCTGAATTCAAACACAGGCTTTTTCTCAGAATGAATGACAAGGCATGGTGGAAAGTCTGGAAACAGAAGCTGGAGTTTGGGGTGGGAAGAGTGTGGAGGTGTTCTGTGTGAAAGACACCCAGAGAGGTGCAACTGGTCAGGAGGTCCCCAGACTTCCTGAGCAATGAGAGTGAGTTGGTCTCTGAATACCCATAAATCATGGAGCAGACTTGCTCCTAGGTGCATATCAAGGTACTGGGACTTCATAGTTTGGTGAATTCACCTTTTGCAACTGCACAGCTCTGATTTGGTGCTCACCAAACAACCTTTCAACTGTACTTTGGTTTTCTGGGAAGATTTGCCTACTAGGAAGGAACATGCAGACTACTGAGCTTACACCTTGAGTACACATTAACACTGGAGCAAAGTCACAAAAGATGAATGTATAACCCAGAATCCTCCACCCATCTGTCAGCGTGTCCTACTGTGGTGGCTTGCATATTGCTGTAATGCTGGAAGCTATGCTACCAGTATTTCAAATACCAGCGGGGTCACCCATGGTGGACAGATTTCAGCAGAGCTTGCAGACTAAGAGAGATTAGGAAGAAAAGCCTGACAATCTAATTTCAAAAATTAACCAATGAAAACCCAACCTGATGGTTCACAACAGAATTTTCTCCAATATGGTGTTAGACTATGAGTCCCCTAGGTTAGAAGGCACTCAAAACAACACAGTGGCCTCTAAATTACTCAAGTATGCCAACATACTTGAGTATGTGAAGATGGTACGGGACCAGCTGATGCTTTCATTTGTTGTACACAGGATCCCCATGAGTTGGAGCTGACTTGATGGCAACCAACAACACTATAACTCAGGATGCCAGAGAGGGCCAACTTCTCTGAGTGCCATTAACTCTGCGTGCCTTGGATGCAATCAACCTTCTGAATCTGAAAAGCTGATGACTAAATACAGTTCCTTAGAGATTCCACCAGGATCCCTGGTGGAGCAGGGGTTCAGCTGACCAAAATGTCAGCTGTTCGAACCCACTAGCCCATAAAGATTTAGCAATCCGCATCCATAAAGATTACAACCTTGGAAACCCCATGGGACAGTTCTGGTCTGTCCTATAGGGTGGTTATGAGTCACAATCATTTTAATGACAATGAGTACAGATTCCACCCAGTTTCAACCCTCTCAGTGGCTGAGCCTGGACTATTAGCCAGCTCCTATCTTTGTCTCACACTAAATTCAACAGAGACCATAGGACAATTGAAGTTTGGGCCTCCAAGAACATGGATACTGAATTTCTATGGGAGCTCTGGTAGCATAGTGGCTAAGGCACTTGACTGCTAAAGGGAAGGCTGGCGGTTCAAACCCACCAGCCACTCCCCGGAAGGAAGATGGGGCAATCTACTTCCGTAGTGATACTGCCTTGGAAACCCAAGAAGGGGTCGCTATGAGTCGGGTCCGACTCGATGGCACATAACAACAACAACAACAACATGCTGTGTTCAAACTTTTTGGACTCTTTAGGTCACATGTCAAACAAGAAAGCATAATGCCATCTGAATGTGGTGGAATTCCATCTCTCATGCTTAGGTATTTGGGAGACTCTGTTTCAATTAGAATAACTAATGAAATAATAACAATAATAACCTCACATTCATATTGTGGTGATGTGGTGGCATATCTTTTAGTCCTCAGATGCTGATGCTTAGCCTGAAAGTAAGTGATGCTATGATTATGAGTCTGGATCTACCCAACAGGACACTGAGGACACTGTGCAGGGGGCAGAGGCTGGGGATCCAGGCAGACCTGGGCTCCATTCTGCCTTTCCCTCTTAGTCACTGTAGGAAGTGCACAATGCATACAGTCTTTCTGAACCTTAGTATCTTCTGTGAAGTTAGAAAAAAAATATAACTACTAAAAAGGTGAAAAATAATGCATATTCATTGTTTGGCAATTAGAGGGCACTCAAATGGCATCTACAAATTATTACTTGGAGAAAATGATTAAAATTAAACAGAATAACCATGATTTCCATGGTATTCTGTCCATAAAAAAAAAAAAGAAAAAAAACTAAACCCACTGCCATTGAGTTAATTCTGACTCAGAGAGACCCTACAGCATAGAGTACAATTATCCCATAGGGTTTCCAAGTCCGTAAATCTTTACAGAAGTAGACTGCTTCTTCTTTCTTTTGTGGAGTGGCTGGTGGGTTCAAACTGCTGACCTTTTGGTTCAGAGCCAAATGCTTTAAATGCTGCACCACCAGAGCTCTATATTCTGTCTGTAGATGTAGCAAAAAATAAACAGATACCACAAAGAACCATGATATCTTTGTTTCCACAATTCTGCTTTGCAAGGTTATTTTTCTCTATTAAGTTGCTAATGATGCTCTGGTAGTGTAGTGGATAAGGCACTTGACTTCTAACCAGAAGGTCAGTGGTTCAAACCCACCAGCTGCTCTGTGGAAGGAAGACTGGACCATCTACTTCCGTAAAGATTTACAGCCTCGGAAACTCAATGGGGCTGCTATGAGTTGGAAATGACTGGATGGCAATAACTTTGGTTTTTCTGGCTTTAAGTTGCTAATATCTGACCTGATCCCTCTCAGGTTTATTGATAACTTACTTTTCAGAATAACTCAACATTTAAATTCCTCCTGTTAAAACTTTTAAATACAGTTTAGAGTCAAGTACTTATTTCTCTGTTTAATTAATTGATATCTTTTAACATTCTCTCTTTTTCTCTTGGGCTATGAGGGGGAGGCAGAGCCAGATGAAATTCTCCAGAACTCAGGTCTTGGTGAAAATGGAAGTTGCCTGAGAGGGTGGCTACAACTGCTTTCCGCAGTGTGATTCAAAAATAATGGTTCTACCTCTAGCCCTGCTGCTGACCATGTGACCTTGGACATAACTGGGCAAAGCTGCCGCTCATGCATCTCCTGATTGTCTCTCCTATGTTGGACAGTGTAAATTTTTTCATGCTCATCTTCACAGCAACCACAAAATATATTATTATACCCAATTTCAAATGACAAAACAAAAGCAATAGATAACTATAATGGAAACTTAGAGAGGTTAAGCGCCTTACCCAGAGACAAACAATGAAGTCATAGACTAGGCTCCTATCCAAGTTTCATTGGTGTCAAAGTACTCTCTTTTCATTTCACCATGCTTTCTATCCTCATCAGTTCTCTGATCATTAGTTTCAACATCTTCTAAATGAAACGTATAGCTACCTGAGTCCCTTGGTGATGCCAACAATCAACATGCTAAGCCACTAACTGAAAAGTTGGAAGTTCAAGTTTACCCAGAGGCTCCTCAGAAGAAAGGGCTGACAATAAACTTCCCAAAACCAGGCTTTGAAAGTGCTGTGAAGTACAATTTCACTGATACACTTGGGTCAGATGTTGAAATTGACTCGATGGCAATAGGTTCTGCCTAGCTTACCTCAATAAGTTAAGATTCTTACATAAGAAAATATTACATCCAAGGACTCAGTACACCACACAAGGCTATGAAAATGTAGTATATGATTATTCTGTAATGAGATTATTGAAATAAAAGATTCATATGTTTATCTGTATTAAAATCCTTGGTGACTATGAGAGTGTTTTACAAGTAAGGCTAGGCTGATGTGGGGTAGAGAAAGGCAGTAATGGAGAAAGAAGCCAACAATTAGTGAATATATACTATATATCTAGTGCTTCACATGTTTTATTTAATATAAACATCTCATTATTTAGGATAATTGGCTATCGATACACATCATAAGTGGTCATGCCCCATTATAAAGATGAAGGAATTGAGGATGAGAGGGGTGAAGTAGTACTCCTTGTCCAAATGGCAGAACTAAGATTCTAAATGACTTAGTCAGGTGTCAATTCCCACAGTCTTCCCAAGACTCATGGCAAAGTAAATTAGAAACATGATCCCTTGATGTTAAGGCCAAAGCTGACCAGGTAGTACAAGAATTACAGATTACAGCCTTTGGTTTTAGAATGGTCTAGTTCATTGTATCATCTGAGAGGGCTCCTTGGAGAAAAGAAAGAGAAATGCCACCACTAAGAAGGTTAGTGTGGTAGTTAAGTTTGTATGTAAACTTGGCTGGCCCTGGTTTTGAGTGAGTGGGCAGCTGTAAGTGATTCCCCATGATAAGACTGGTAATCAACTGGTAATCCCACGTCGTGGAATCTACTGGACCAGCTGTCTTAGGGACATGGTCTGCTTCCAGTGCATCAGGAGAAGCTTTGAGAAAGGTCTCTGAGCTTTGTGGCATGCTTGGACCCTTCACAGAGTCAAGTCTTCATTCAGCAGCCTGCCATGTTGTCTGCCAATCTTGGGAGTCTTTCTGGACTTGAACTAGTGGCCTGCCGTGTTGCTTGATAGTCATGGCATTA
>NW_006921811.1:2307381-2312335 GCF_000298275.1 Orycteropus afer afer | reverse complement strand
CATAGTGCCTAAGGCACTTGACTGCTAACCAGAAGGCTGGCGGTTCAAACCCACCAGCCACTCCTCGGAAGGAAGATTGGGCATTCCTACTTCCGTAGTGATACTGCCTCGGAAACCCAAGGAGGGGTCGCTATGAGTGGGGGCTGACTTGATGGCAAATAACAACAACAACAACAAACTGTGAGAGAATAAATTGCTATTTGTTCAAGCCACCCTCTTGTGGTTTTTCTATTAGAGTGGAACTAGAAGACCAAAACAGTTAGTATCAAAGACCATTTGAGGAACAGTTCCAAGGAGGGTCTCTACAGAGCTGCAGATGAAAACTGGCCCTGCTTCCATCAGTTTCAAGTGAAAGTTAGCATGCTTTTCAATTCTGTTACTGACATTAATGACTGGGCAGCCTTGAAGCTGTTAGTTAGATCACTCAAATTCTTCATCTGCACACCAGGTAAACACCACTTCATTCAAGGTTGAGCATAAGGATTAAGTGAATTAATGCACATACACTGGTGGACGAGAAACAGGCTGAAATAAATGCCAGTTGCTCTTCTCCCTTCTCCAGGGTGTATTTTATTTTAAACTTCACTGGGGATTTCTGACGCTTTGTCCTTTCTTTAGGAGGCTCCAATTAAACAGACTTATGCTTTTTCCTGATCTTTGAAATGAATATTCCCTGTGGTTTGAGTGACCTCTGGGAATCCAAGGGGACAACACATTTGGGAGTCTGTGTAACAGCAGAACAGAGTTTGTCATGCCACATAAGTGACATTGGTGCAAGATAAGGAAATTAATATTGATAAAGTTCAGTCAAATCAATATCTTTTAAAACCAAAGCAGTCAAGAAATCAAACAATGTATTGCATTGGGCAAGGCTGCTACAAAAGGTCTCTTTAAAGTTTTAAAATGAAAAGATGTCACTTTGATGACAAGGTGTGCCTAGTCCCAGTCAAGGTCTTTTCAATCTCCTCATTTGCATGTAAAGGCTGGACTGTGTAAAGGAAGAAAGAAGAAGCATTGATGCACTTGAATGGGGTGTTGGGGAAGAATATGAAATAGACTGTGCACCACCAATGGAACAAACACATCAATCTGAGAAGAAATACCATGAGAGTGCTCCTTAGAAGCAAGGATACCAAGATGTTGGCTTTTTTTTTTTCTGGCCACGTCATCAGGAAAAACCAACCACTCAAAAAGAGAGTCATGGTAGGTAAATTAGAAGGTCAGTGAGAAGGAGGGGAACCCTCCAGGAGATAGACTGACCCCATAGGCACAACTATAGACTCAGACATACCAATGACCATGGAGACAGCCCAAGACTGGGCAGTGTTTCCTTCTTTTATACATAAGGTTACCACGAGTCAGAGTCGACTTAATGGCAGCTAACAGCAACAGAACTCTATCACTTGATAGCACTTATTCTCCAATATGCCTTACTTCAATCTGTTATCTTTCTCTTTCCAAGAATAAAACCCAAAAAGGTGCCTCCCAGCATACTCTGAGGGTGAGCATTTTCCCCCAACCTGAAGCTGGCTCTTAGCTTCCTCTCCTCTGGTTAGTGGAAGGCCTGGGATTTGCTCCTTGCTCTGCATAATCTCAAAGTCCACACTCTCCTCTACCCCAAAGCAGAGAGAAAGCCATACTATTTTAGAAAATTAATAGCACATATATTTCCATGGGGCTTCCAGACTTAGCTCCTACTTTGAATGACCTACTTTGCATGTCGGGCTGTCTTTCTAGGGGGTTTCACTAATGAAGGTCAGCAAAGCAAGCCAAAAACTGACCTGGCCTTTAGATTAGTAGCAAACAGCCAAGGGCTCCCTGCTCCAGGAAGAGAAGACTGAGAACATTTAGTCCTTTGATTTTGTGTAGGTAGGATCTTATTCCTTGTCTCAGTAGAATTAAGGGATCTTTAAAACTTGAGTTAAGAGAGCTGCTTTCAGTTTGCTGATTTGATGCTTCTTTGTATAAGGCCTAGCATTCCACATTTCAAAAGACCTTTTTTGCTCAGGGTGCAACATCCTCTCCATGATCATTTATGGCGCTGAGAGGACAGCACAGATGGGGCTGGCCTACTTAGTTTACCTGAGCCGTGTTGGGCACGTAGAAAGACCAGTGCTGGGAGCTCCGTCTCCTGGGAGGGGGATCCACAGCAGCATGGCAGAGATCTGGGAGCTGGTAATCCGTCAGACAGTGTGCTCTATCGTTTTCAACACTAACCAATGTCCTTCAGCAGAAACCTCCCCGTAGGTCTGTTTTAGGCTGGGTTTCCTGTGAGATGCAGCCACAGACCTGGGAGGTATGATCTGAGAGACTTCCTGTTCTTGGGTTGTAGTGTGGTCAATGAAACAGAGCGAGGCTGATGTCTGCCCACTCAAAGAAGGCCATTATACCAAACCACCAGGTCCACTCCAGTTGCTATCAAGTGGGTTCTGACTCATGGAGACCCCATGTGTGGCACAGTAGAGCCATCCTCCACAGAGATTTCAAGGCTGTGAGTTTTCAGAAGTAGGTGGCCAAGTCTTTCTTCTGAGGCCCCTTGAGGTGGGTTTGAATTGCCAACTTTATGTGAGTTGTCCAGTGCTAAACTATTTGCATTACCCAGGGACCCTAAAGACACAGTGTTTCCTTATGCACCACTTTGTAATGACCAGAACACACTAAAACACATTGCTCGATGATACTGAGCATAAAGGGTAGATTTTCATATACATAGCAAACACTAATCACCCTAATCATTTGATGTTGCCAATGGCTTCCTAAGACTAGGTAAGACCCAGCAAGACCCAAGGATCAAACCCCTGAGGTACTGACACAATATGGCTCTAGGGTGAGAAGTGCCTAGTTTTTGCTGAGTTAGCTACCAGCTGTGTGATCTGGGGCAAGCTGCTGTTTTTTTCTGAATGAATTTCCATTCTACCCCTGAGAATATAAAATGTCTATTTCAGAGCAATTCCAAGAAATGAACAAATAAGGTAACAAATGGCAGGTAGCAATGTTTGGAGTACATGTTAGGCACTCAACATATTTTAATTTCTTTCAGCTTTAACCCTGATTCATTTAAGTCTTTGTGGAGTATTTGTCCTTTTCTGGCTACTCACTGGTTGACTCTCTAGTTTTATATAATTTGATGTTGAATTTCATAATAAAATTTAAAAAATTGAAATAAATGTACAGATAGAAGTTTATACATCTTGGAGTAATGACTACAGTTTTGATCTAACACATCTCCCCAAAATAATACTGAAATAAGCACTCATTAAGTATAATTATGTGTCAATTATATGTTAACTATGTAATTATCCCTTATTATCACACACAAGTAAAATTTTGCTGAGAATAATTCAGAAATGGTTGCAGCAGTATATTGACAAGACATTTTCAGGAACTCAAGCTGGATTCAGAAGAGGATGTGGACCAAGGGAAATACTTTTAATCCTATTTGTTATGATGAAAACTGAGGTTAAAAAGATTCAACTACTTTACCCATTTTGTCAGTTAGCTTTTGCTGTGTAACAAATTGCCCCAATATATTAGACACTTACAACAACATTGTTTTCATTCACAGTTGTGCACGTCACCTTTTGATCTGGGTCTGATCATATGTCTCCTGAAGGCAGACAGCTGAAAGGTATAGGATTCTCACATTCACATTTCTGACAGTTGGCAGGAAGTCAGCTGGGTGTCTCAGTTTTCCTCAGTTCTTCTTAGCATTCAGCAAGCTAGCTTGAACTCATTCACAAGTGGGTTTGGGCTTTTAAGTGCATCAAGAGAGTGTAGGCATCAATGCACAAACAACTCAATCAAAAAATGGGCAAAGGACTTGAATAGATGTTTCACTGAAAAGTATATTCAAATGCCCAACACACACGAGAAAATGCTTAACATCTCTAGCCGTTAGAGAAGGCATATCAAAACCACAATGAACTACCACTTCAAATCCACTACGTTGGCTAAGCTGGGAAAAAAAAAAAAAAAAAACAGCAACAACAAAACAAAGAAATGAATGAAAAAAGAACTGGAAAATAACAAACATTGGTGAGGATGTGAGGAAATTGGAACCCGTATCCATTGCTGGTAGGGATGCAAAAGGCACAGCTATTGTAGAAAACAGTGTGGCAGTTCCTCAAAAACCTAAAACTAGAGCTACCCAATGACCCAGAAATATCACTTGCAGGTATACACCCAAGAGACCTAAAAGCAGTCATGTGAACAGACAGTGTTCATTGCAGCATTATTCCAATAGCCAACAGGCAGAAACAACCTAAATATCTGTCAATGGATGAGTAGATAAACAAAATGTGATATGTAGACACAACGGAATCCTACTCAGCCAGAGAGAAATGAAGTCCTGATACATCTTACAGATGGACGAACCTTGATTATGCTGAGTGAAATAAGTCAACCACAAAGGGACACATATACCATGATCTCAATTATATAAAATGAAAACAATACACAAATATACGGAGACCAAAGTTTCTTAGTGGTTACCAGTGATGGGAGGGAGGGGGAGAAGGGAACCATTGCTTGGGAAGCCGTGAGTTTCTTGTTTATGGTGACGGGGAACTTGGCATTGATTAATGGTAATGGTTGCAAATCATTTAATGTAATTAATATCACTAAGCTGCATATCTCAAAAATGTTGAATGGGAAAATGTGTTACATATGTTTTTACAGCAAAAAATACAACAAACAGAACAACTTCTGAGTTTGCTTATGTAAAATCAAACACTGCAGAAAATTTGTTTTCTTGGTTTGGAGGTTTAGGGCCATGGATTCATGGGTTGTTGTTGTTAGCTGTCGTCGAGTTGTTTCTGACTCATAGTGACCCCATGCACAGCAGAACGAAACATCACCCGATCCTGCGCCAGCTCCATGATCCCTGCTATACTTGAGCCCATTGTGGTAGCCACCATGTCAATCCATCTGGTCGAAGGCCATCCCCTCTTTTGTC
>NW_006921811.1:2302855-2305341 GCF_000298275.1 Orycteropus afer afer | reverse complement strand
CAATGAATAAGCGTTGGTCTTGCAAAATTCTATCATATGAGTTCCAGCATTATTTCTGTCACCAAGGCTAAATTTTCCAACTACCAGTGATTCTTCTTTATTTCCAACTTTTGCATTCCAGTCACCAGTGATAATTAGTACATCCTGATTGCATGTTTGGTCAATTTCAGACTGCAGAAGCTGATAAAATCTTCAATTTCCTCATCTTTGGCTTTGGTGGTTGGTGAATAAATTTGAATAATAGTCATATTAATGGGTCTTCTTTGTAGGCGTATGGATATTTTCCTATCACTGACAGCATTGTACTTCAGGACAGATCTTGAAACATCCTTTGCAATGATGAATGCCATGCCATTCCTCTTTAAACTGTCATTCCTGGCATAGTAGATCATATGGTTATCTGATTCAAGTGGCCAAAACCAGTCCGTTTCAGCTCACTAACACAGAGGATATCAATCTTGATGCGTTCCATTTCATTTTTGACAACCTCCAATTTTCCTAGATTCATACTTCGTACATTCCATGTTTCGATTATTAATGGACATTTGCCACTGTTTCTCCTCAATTTGAGTGGTGCCATGTCAGCAAATGGAGGACTCGAAAGCTTTACCTTATCCATATGAGTAAGGCTGATTTTACTCTGATAGTGCAGCTCTTACTTACTTTAGAAGCTTTTACTCTTACTTTGGGAGCTTTCTAAGCTAAGTGATTCATCTTCCTTCTCTGTATTGGACAATGTTTCTGTTATTCATAAAGCTTGGCAGTAACGTATCAGACAGTGTTCCTCTGCTATTCATAAGGTTTTCCCTGGTCAATTCTCTGAGAAGTGGATGGCCTCCTCCTTCTTCCTAGTCTTTCTGAGTCTGCAAGCCAGGGTGATACCTGTGCACCATGTGCACCTCACTGAGTTTGACACACCAGTGGCACAGCCTCAAGACTCACAACAACACATCACCACAGTAGGACAAACCGACAGACAAGTTTGTCTCCCTTAGCTGTTGTCACTATGAGTCGGAAACGACTCGACAGCACTTAACAACAACAACAACAACAGCTGTTGGAGATGTCTCCAACCACCCTTACCTGGATTTGTGCCACTGACTCCTCAATCTGTTGTGGTCCCCTTTACCTTTTCTGTCCTCTCCTTGCCTTCCCGCCTCACTGCTTGTGGGGTGTGGCCTGGGGTTCCTCACCTCACATGGGTCCCTGCAGCTGACTCCTCTGTTTCATGGGACATGCCCATTAATTGGCCTAATACTATTTTAGTGCTTCTGTTCTGTTTCCTAAGGAGCTCTGGTGGTTAAGGCATTTGTCTGCTAACCAAAAGATTGGTGGTTTTAACCTACTAGCTGCTCCATGGAAGAAAGATGGGACAACCTGCTTCCATAAAGGTTTACAGCAACCCCATTGAGGGTTGCTTTGAGTGGGAATCAACTCCATGGCAGTGAGTTTGGTTTAGTTTGGATTCTGCCTCCTCATTTGTTGTGTAGTACCTGGGGTCTTAAAAGCTTACAGGCAGACATACAAGGCACAACAATTGGTCTCTCTATTCACTTGAAGCAACAAAGGAAGAAGGACAGTCGGGAATAGGAGAAAATAGAACTTGTCTCCAATCTCCCACATGAACATCTGCCTCCTTTGCCATGAGACCACAAGAGCTGGATGGTGCCTGGCTATCAGCGCTGAATATTGTGATAAAAGTTTCTATAGAAAATCCTGATCAGAAAGGGGGAAAATGTAGAACAGAATTTCAATTCTTGTGGACTTTAGACTTTGTGGGGTCACTGAGGCTAGATGAACTCCTGAAACTATTTCTCCGGGATAATATTTAAACCTCAGCCAAACCTGTTCCCTGAAGTCTTTTTTAAGCCAAACAATAGTTAAGCTTAATGAGCAAAGAATGTCTACCTTGAGATTGTGCTCTTTTTAAAAATTATCTGATGTGATTTCACTGACAACAGCAACTTGCAAGTTAGATGAAAGCTTAGTGGACAGTGGGCTTATGTTAATGGGGTTAGGTTTATGTTTAGGGAGGAACACTTGGAAAAGGAAAGTGAAAATGATTGTATAACTTGAAGAATACAATCAGTGTCACTGAATTGCATATGTGCAAATTGTAGCTGGGAGTCTATTTTGTTGTTTATATACTCTCTCACACACACAAAATTTACTGGAGTTTGGATTTAACAGACTTGTTAAAATTACCCAGATGTATCACTGAACCTGGGTTTGGGAAAGAGACTTGACCATTCTGAGTGCTCTGTGCTTGTGTGGAGGATTAAAACATTTGCCTCCTGGAGTGTGCAGAGTATCAGGCCTGGCATATAATTGGTATCAGTTTCCTTGTTTTTCCCTGGGGCCTTGTGACAGCACTCCTGAGGCATAGGATGGGGCCACAAGAAATATTGGCCATGGATGAATGATAGGCCACATCTGTGAATAAAGAATGGGTAATGTGTGCAGCTCTGGTAGCATAGTGGCTAAGT
>NW_006921811.1:2301800-2302728 GCF_000298275.1 Orycteropus afer afer | reverse complement strand
TGAGTCGGGGCCGACTCGACGGCACACAACAACAACAACAACAATGTGTGCAGAGAGGTCGGGGGTCTGAATAGGGCTATTGTTTCTGGGTCAGTGCTCTATCCACAATGAGTTTGTTGAGTCTCCCCTTTCTTGTGAATCTGCATGAGGCATGCAGCCCTTGGGTAGACTGTGTGCAAGAATTACAGAAAAGAAAACCAGGACTTTTCAGGCCCAATCACATTCAATTAGGACCAGGGTTCCTGAGAAGGCCAAGGAAGAAGCTTTCACTGGCCATGCAAGGCCTGCTGGGAGGCGGGAGGGAGAATTACAGTTGCAGTCTCTGGAGTCCCACCAGCTGAGTTCAAATCCTGCCTGGCTCAGTGCACTGGATGATTTTGTTGTTAGATGCCTTTGAGTCGCCTCTGCATTCATGGTGACCCCATGCACGGTGGAGCACAATGCTGCCTGGTCCTGCACCAAGCCCATGATTGCTTCTGGATCAGACTGCTGTGAATCATACGATTTTCACTGGCTGGTTCTCAGAAATATATTAGCCAGGCCTTTCTTCCTGGTTTGTCTTACCTGGAAGCTCTAATGTTACTGTCCAGTGGTGGCTGTGCACGGAGTGCACTGACCTGGAATCAAACTCAGATCTACTAGGAGGGAATCAAACCTGCGTGAAGGTGAGAATTCTACCATTGAACCACCAGTGTTCCCACTGAGGCAAGTTATTTAACTTAACCGATGCTCTCTTCTTTAGAGATATCACCTCCAAAACCCAAAGAGAGGTCACTATGAGTCGAAATCGACTCAACAGCAGTGAGTTTCCCCCCCCCCACATGTATACAAGCTGATTGAAAAGACCATGGCTTGGTTTAGGCATACCTTAGTCTTCAAGGAGATATCTTTGCTCTTCATTACTTGAAAGAGGTCTTTTGCAGCAGAT
>NW_006921811.1:2293440-2301700 GCF_000298275.1 Orycteropus afer afer | reverse complement strand
TTGTTCTCTTTTCTCATCTTTGAAAATGGGTATGATGCTACTAACCTCATACTAATATTGAGTGTGTGAAATGATAGAATTATCTCACAAACTCAAAGGGAGATCAGGAGATAGGACGCACATGCGTGCCAATGACCTGGAGCCCATTCAGATGGGAGCCCTTGAATTATATTTTCAGCTCCCACTATGCATCTAATGCAAGTGAGAAGAAACTGGATTTAATATATACTTTAAAATATTATTCTTAAACTATTTTCATTTGGAAATAATTATAGACTCATAAGAATTTGCAAAAATACTAGCGAGATCCCATGCAGTAGCCATCCCCCAGCTTTTCCTACAGAAGCAGATTTTTTTCTAGAGAAACATTCTTTTATGTAGATGAAAATTTGCTTTTAAATTCACTTCCTCTCTCTAAAGCTGATGCAATGTGCTGAGGTGGGAGAGATGGTAAAACCTTGCCTAATCTTCCCACTTTGCTGAAGTTCTTATTCTCTCCTGTTTTCCTTAGCAATTTTTTGAATTCGTCAAATTTAGGTGATAAAGAAATCAGTGCTCTGGGTAAGCGACATGACACCATGTGGTATTTGGTTTTGTCTTTGCAGTTGGTGGTGACAGCCATGTTCAGGCTCCTGTCTCACAGCTGGTCTTGGGCTGGTGTCAAGGCCTGGAGTTGCATTCAACTTACACACATATGCCCCCCCCCCCAAAACTCTAAGAGCCCTTTCAGCATCATCAAGGAAGGCTGGTAGTTGGTTTTATAAATTCCTAGTTGACTGTGCTGTTTCCTGCCGTGAATCAAAACCCATGTGTATATTTTACAAATTGCAAGAGGGGACCAGTGTGGAGAACTAGTTTAATGAGCACATGCATTTCTGAGTTATTACAGTTCAGCACGTGTTCTTACTGGGGTCACAGGGAGTTTGAGCCTGTGTCCCCAAGAAGGACTCAGTTCACGCTAATTGTCCTTCTCTTCTCATCTCATATTCCATCCAGCTCCTTCAGGAGGCATGTTATGAGCCTGACCCCACGCCCTGGCATCTATGAGATGCAATGGTGGTTAAACGGGACAGTGCTCACCTTCTCTAGTGGGAGGCTGGGGTCTAATTCCCAGCCAATGCACCCATTGCACAGCCTTCACCCATCCATCAGGGGAGCCTTGTGTGTTGCTGTGATGTTGAACAGTTTCAGCAGAGCTTCCAGACTGACTTAGACTAGGAAGAAAGGCCTGGTGACCTACTCCTGAAAATCAGCCAGTGCAAATCACAATGATCTGATCTGCAACTGATCATGAGGATGGCATAGGACCAGGTACGTTGTCTTCCTTTGTGCATACAGCCCCATGAGTTGGGGGATGGGGAGCTGACTTGACAGCAACTGACACCACCACCTAACAACAACAGCAGCAGCAGCAGCAGCAATTAGCTGTGGTCTCATTTTGCATCACCCTAGCACTGTTGGAAAGGAGCTCTGGTGTTGTAGTGGTTAAGGCATTTGGCTGTTAACCAAAAAGTGAATGGTTCAAACCTACCAGCCACTTCATGGAAGAAAGATGAGGCAGTCTACTTCTGTAAAGATTTACAGCCTTGGAAACACAGTGGGGATCGCTATGGATCAGAATTAACTCGATGGCAGTGAGTTTGGTTTTTTGGTTTGAGCACTTTTGAAAGGGGTATCTTGGTGTGAGCTAAAGTTGGGTCTTTGCTGGATTTCAGAGGTGTTCAATTTCTGATGGGTCTGTGCCACCAGCTGGACAATTTTCGTGGCCGCTAAGGACTGGCCTCCTGGGTGCGAGCCCTACGTACAGACATGGTTGGCCTCAGTCACACCTGCTAATGTGAGGAGAGCTATCGGGGTGGTTTCCCACAGATGTCCGTTCTCTCCAGCAAGGATCTTCAAGTGTCTGCAGCTTCCTGGCTAACCACGCCAATGAGTGCAACCTCTAGAAAGGCTAGAGGTCACTGCTTGGTGCAAACGGTTAACATGCTCAGTGGCTAGCTGAAAGGCTGGATGTTTGAGGCCATCCACAGGCAACTCCGAATAAAGACCTGGTGATCTACTTCCCAAACAATCAGCCATTGAAGGCTCTGTGGAACACAGTTACTCTCTGCCATGTGTGAGGTCATCATGAGGTGGAGTTGACCCAAGGGCAACTGTTTGTGGCTTACAGAAGAGTCCCCAGTGCTTGAATCGAAGGTTCAGGATGAAAGATGGAAGGGTCATTCTGAGCACAGCAGAGTTTCTGACATTGGATCACATTTCCCAGCCTCACCTTCATGTCTAAGCTCTTTGGAAATCACGGAAGTGGAGGGGATAGGTAAAGATTTTCCTATAATCTCTGCCTCAGGTTTCCCTGATCACCTCAAATCCTCATTCACAGAGATAGGTAGATGGTTTATGAATTGATTGCTATCCATGAAATACAAATCCATCGATTAGTTCACACTTCTTTTCCCCAGAAGGCCTTTTCCCCTGACATTAGCGAAGGCTTTGTTGTTGCTGCTGCTGTTGAGTTGACTTTGACTCATGGTGGCTCAGTGTACAACTGAAGGAAACCGTGGTCTTCTCAGTCATCGGTAGGCCTGTGTCCATTGTGGCCACTGTGTATTTAGAGTGTCTTTCAACCTAGGGGCTCATCTTTCAGAACTAAATTGAATAATACTCTCTGGTGATCCATACTTTTTCAGTGGCTAATGTTCAGCAGTGGACTGCCAGGTCCTTCTTCCTAGTCTGTCTGAGTCTAGAAGCTCCCCTGAAAACTATCCATCCTGAGTGATCCTGCTTGTATTTGAGATACCAGTGGCATAGCCTGCAGCATCACAGCAATGTGCAAGCCACCACAGACTGACAAAATGACAAACAGGTGATGGACTTTATGCTGATTTTGTATGTACTTTGCATAAATGCATATTTAAATAATCAGAATTACACCTGCATGTAGGTAGCTTGGTTGCTATTACTCATTCGAAAAAGCAGAGTCGAGAGTCATCTATTCTCACTGTGCTGGTGATAGATTCATTCCACCCTGTCATCATGTGTCCTTTTGCAGCTTTGGCACCACAAAGGCTCTAGAACACTGGTGGCTCTGTGCTACCAAGGCCACAGGAGCAGGTGGTGACAGAGGCCACTGTACCAGGTGAAACACAATACACAATATAAATCACAGTGCAGTGAAGGAGTGAAACAGTGTAATAGGACCAAGAATGGCTTGAGAGTGTGGGATGCAAGTTTATCTCCGGTGGTCTGGGATTGAGTCTCTGCCAAGATGACATTTGTGCTGAAGCATGAGTGATGAGAAGGGCTCATCCAGGTTCTGCACTGTAGAGGGGACCCATAGGAGCATAGCCTGAGATGAGATGAGCTTCGGGAGTATATCTGTCATACTAGATCATAACCAGTAAACTAGTTGACTAAGAGTTCATTCAGACTCATGACAACTTCGTGTATTTCAGAGTAGACCTGTGCTCATAGGGTTTTCAGTGGCTGATTATTCAGAAGTAGGTTGCTAGGCCTTTCTTCTAAGGTGCCTCTGGATGGACTTGAACCTTCAAACTTTCGTGGAGCACATTAACCATTCACACCACACAGAGACTTCTACATCTTTTTCCCACAGAGCAGCTGGTGGATTTGAACTGCTGACCTTCCATTTACCAGCTGAAAACTTAACCACTGTGCCTCCTCGGCCCCTTCTTTCAGGGTAGCAGGAGGTATTTCTCATCTTGGACTCCATTTCAATGCTTAGAATTCACCTTGCATCAACCAACATTGTTGTTGTTGTTGTTGTTTGCCGTCGAGTCGGCCCCGACTCATAGCGACCCCTCCTTGGGTTTCCGAGGCAGTATCACTACAGAAGTAGGATTGCCCAACCTTCCTTCCGAGGAGTGGCTGGTGGGTTTGAACCGCCAGCCTTCTGGTTAGCAGTCAAGTGCTTTAGCCACTATGCTACCAGAGCTCCCCAACCAACATTAACTGAACTAAATTGACTGCAATCTAAACTTTTTATTTTAAAACAAGGAAGCAGAGGCTTAATGAGGTGAAGTGATTGACCACCGTGGTGAGGTGGGAGAATGAGCAGGACAGGATCCCATGTGCCAGCCTCTGAGCTCTGTCTCCTAATTCTGCCCTTAACTGGCAGCCATAGGTAGCCATTTATCTTGAACAGAGCCTTGTTTGGACAAATCTGCCTAGAGATGTGCATCATCCACAAGAAAAAAAGTGCTATGGGTTGTTTGCCAAAACGTTTTTCCCCTGAGGTTAAAAACACTGTAGTATTTTTAAACCTTGTGAGCAAAATCACTCCTTCTCCACATAGAGGCTGAAAGGTTGCCAGGGCTGCTAAATTGGCAGGGCCAAGGGGCCCAAGCCATCTGTCCTCACATGGCTGAGGATGTAGGTCATGAAGTGAGAATCAGATTAAGAAAAAGAGAAACAGCAGGAGCACCACCGAGCAGTCTTTAGATAGGCCTGGCTTTGGCACGTATGCATAACAATGTGTGGGCAGTTAGAGTCAGACAAGGAAGGACCTTAGAAGGAAAGATAACAAAGAAGAAACCACATTTAACTCATGCAAAATGGAACTAGGTGCGTGGCTTTTATATAGGGACAGAACTTTTAAACTTGGCCATTCTCTCCCTCTGTCGCTCTCTGTCTTCCTTTCATTTTTCACTTTCTCCTCTGATCTCTCTTTTAAAATTATTTTCCTAGAAGGAAGGAGAAGGAAGCCAAAATTACTTTAATCTCTTTGATGAAAATTATTATTAGTAAGAATAATACCAGCCAATATAGGTGAAGTTGTTGTTGTTGTGTGCTGTCGAGTTGGCCCCGACTCATAGCGACCCCTCCTTGGGTTTCCTAGGCAGTATCACTACGGAAGTAGATTGCCCGATCTTCCTTCCGAGGAGTGGCTGGTGGGTTTGAACCGCCAGTCTTCTGGTTAGCAGTCAAGTGCCTGAGCCACTATGCTACCAGAGATCCTAGGTGAAGTAGTTTACAATTTTCAAACTCTTTCCCATGCTTCTTCCTTTTCCTTCATTTGCATTCAGTCTTCTGTGTCACCTGGGCATAATCACAGCACCCCCGGCATCATTCTTGACAGTCAAAAAGTTGAGTTACTAGTCTTGCCTGGGTCCCGAAACTTGATGTTAGGTGTCGAAAGGTTGATTCTGACTCGTGGCAACCCCATGCATTACAGAGTAGAGCTGCCCTAGAGGGTTTTCTGGGCTGTAATCTTTATAGGAACAGAGCACCAGATCTTTCTCCTATGGTACCACTGGGTAGGTTCAAACTGCTGAGCTTTCAGTTAGTAGCTGAACAATTAACCATTGCCCCACCAGGCCTTATTGAACAAGGGCAAAGTTGAATCTTTGAAATCAGAGCCACAGATATATAAAAAGTCAGCACCAAGTTCATAGTCATCAACTGTGATGTCGCAGTTCAAAATCCTGTGCATCTGCTACCAAGGCTGGAATTCTCTGCACAGCTCTGGCCTCTAGTTGGAACCGCCTGCCAAGCTGGGAGTTTCTATAGGGAGTGCCGATAATCATACAGCAAAGCAAGAGAAGACCAAAATGGATGACAGACAAGAACCTGAAACTTGCTTTAGAATGGAGAATAGCTAAGGTGAATGGAAGAAATGAGGAAATAAAAGTACTGATCAGAAATTTTCCAAGAGCAGCTTGAGAAGACAAAGTATTATAATGAAATGTGCAAAGACTTGACCAAAAAGGAAGAACGTGCTCAGCATTTCTCAAGCTAAAAGAGCTGAAGAACAAATTCATGCCTGGAGTCACAATATTGAAGGATGAGCTCTGGTGGCATTGCCTAAGGCATTTGACTGCTAACCAGAAGGCTGGCAGTTCAAACCCACCAGCCACTCTTCAGAAGGAAGGTTGGGCAATCTACTTCTGTAGTGATACTGCCTCAGAAACCCAAGGAAGTGTCACTGTGAGTAGGGTCCAACTTGATGGTGCATAACAGCAACAACAACAACATAGGCAGAATATTGGATAATGCAGAAAACATCAAAAGATGATGGGAGAAATACACAGATTCATTGTACTAAAAAGAATTGGTTGACATTCAACCACTTCAGGAGGTCATATATGATCAAGAACCATTGGGATTGAAGGAAGAAGTCCAAACTGCACTGGAGTAACTGGTGAAAAACCAAGGCTCCAGGAATTGATGAATACCCATTGACATGTTTCAAGAAACAGACACAGCACTGGAGGCACTTAGTAGTTTATGCCAAGAAATTTGGAAAACAGCTACCTGGCCAGCCAACTTGAAGAGGTCTGTATTTGTGCCCATTCCAAAGAAAGGTGATCCAACAGAATGTGGAAATTATCAAACAATATCATTAATATTACATGAAAGTAAAATTGTGTAGAAGATAATTCAAAAACAATTTCAGCTGTATATTGACAAGGAACTTCCAGAAATGCAAGGTGGATTCAGAAGACAACACAGAATGAGGGATTTCAGATGCATCTTGGCTGAAAGCAAAGAACCCTAGAGAAATGTTTACCTGTGTTTTATTGACTAGGCAAAGGCATTTGACTGTGTGATCATAACAAATTGTGGATAACATTACAAAGAATGGGAATTCCAGAAAAATTAATTTTGTTCATGACAAACCTGTACATAGACGAAAAGATACTCATTGGAACAGAATAAGGGAATGCTGCAAGGTTTAAAATCAGGAAGAACATGCATAATGGCTGTATTTATTCATCATACTTATTCAATTTCTATGCTAAGAAAATAATCTTAGAAGCTGGACTCCACGAAGAAAAATATGGTATCAAGATTTGAGGAAGAGTCATTAACAACCTGTGATATGCAGATGGCACTGCCTTGCTTACTGAAAATGAAGATAATTTGAAGCACTTACTGATGAAGATCAAAGACTGCTGTCTTCAGTGTGGATTACATCTCAACATAAAGAAAACAAAAATCCTCACCACTGGACCAATAAGCAACATCATGGTAAGTGGAGAGAAGATTGAAGTTGTCAAAGACACCATATTACTTGGTTCCACAATCAACTCTCATGGAAGCAGCAGCCAAGAAATCAGACGATGTATTGCACTGAACAAATCTGCTGCAAAAGACCTATGTGATAAAGAGCAAAGATGTCACTTTGAGGACTAAGGTGAGCCTGACCCAAGCCATGGTATTTTCAACAGTCTCATATGCATGTGAAAGTTGGAAATGAATATGAAGACCAAAGAAAAGTTGATGTCCTTGAATTGGGGTGCTGGCAAAGAATACTGAAAATATCATGGACTTCCAGAAGAACACACAAATCTGTCCTGGAAGAAGGGTAGGGAATGCTTCTTAGAAATGAGAATGGCCAGAATTTGTCTCATGTTCTTTGGTCATGTTGTCAGAAGGGACCATTTTCTGGAGAAGGATATCATGCTTGGTAGAGAGTGAGAGAAAAAGGAGAAGACCCTCAGTGAGAAGGATTGACACAGTGGCTGCAATGATGGGCTGAAGCACAGCAACGATTGTGAGGTTGGTGTGGGGCTGGGCAATATTTCCTTCTGTCGTACATAGTGTCCCTATGAGTCAGAGTTAACTTGATGGCACCTAACAGTGACAACAACAATGATCAGATGCACACATCAAAAACACGGAAGATATTTTATTGCAGACCTGGGGGGCTAGGATCTTAAGAAGAAGGTTATGAAAGTGTAGAATGTGAAACAACAAATTCTAAAGTATTCAGTGAGAGAACAAGGAAAAGACTGCTAGCAATGTCCACTCCACGAGGGCAGGGCTTTTGCCCCTCTTGAAATCTACCATGTAACAATGCCAGGTGCAGAGATGTTGCTCAGTGAATATTAATTAAAGATTGATGCAACCTACTTGAGTTGGCTGCAGCAATAGGCTTAAGCATAGCAAAGATTGTGAAGATGGTGCAGGACCAGGCAGCATGTCATTCATTGTCCATGGGGTTGCAATGAGTAAGAGCCAACTCAGCGGCACCTAACAAGAACAATAACTTGAGTGTTAACAAAGGATTGGTGGAACCTTGAGGCCTGGCCTTTATTTATTTAGGTTGCAATCTCTTCCCAGTACCTGGAAAAGCACTTTCTCAGCTTTGTAGACTAGCATTAGGCAAAGAGAAAAAGAAAGCTTTAAATAGACTACCAAAATTGTGCCAGAGAATTTGAATATTAAGCCTCCATGTAGTTAATATTAGGTCTCATATGAAGGAAAAGGAGCTCTGGTAGTGTAGTGCCTAAGACATTTG
>NW_006921811.1:2289748-2290310 GCF_000298275.1 Orycteropus afer afer | reverse complement strand
CTCTGATTGGACATCTGTTTAGTGCCAGGTTCTTCCCATACCTTCTCTCTTGTCAGCATTGTGACCACTCTTCTAGGTAGGCATCATGGCATGGCTCTTACTAGAAAGAAAAGAAAGAAAGATAGAAATAGAAAGAAAGAAAGAAAGAAAAGGAGATTACACTTTGAGTGTTTAAGCATTCAGAACCAGAAAGTGGATGGTCCAGGGTTAAGCTCCTTTCTGACCAAATTGTAAAGCCCCTTCTTACCCCACTTTCCTTCTTGACTATACTCGGTGACCTGCCCTATGGCCACTCCTCCTTATGCACATCCTGGCCCTGAAGGGCCTTCTGGATCTTATCAATACAGCGAGAGAAACAGGAAAGGGGATGAACGCTCTCTCCTCAATCACGTTCTTGAGGTCTGTTTCCGTCTTCCCCCCAGCCTGGTCCTGGTCCACTTTCCAAGCATGGGGTTTTGCAATCCACTGAAAGAAGAGAGGAGTTTCCAGCTCTGAGTTTGAATTCTCAGCTATAGACAGTTCAGTGGTTGAGGACTCCATTTTGTCCTTGTCTATAATTAGA
>NW_006921811.1:2285453-2286723 GCF_000298275.1 Orycteropus afer afer | reverse complement strand
CAACTTAATTAGGAAGACTCCTCCAGAATTAGTCTCTGGGTAGCCAGGACATTTCAGTCCATCATCATGCTTAGGGACCAAGAAAAGGCCACTGGCAGTACTCTAATTAATAAATGCCATGAAAACATATTCCTGACAATGAATAAGAGTGTGTGAGAAAAAATAATCGCCACTCCTTTCCATAAGATAATTCACTCCCTAAGTGCAAGGGTGTAATCAGAACGGATTTTCATATCTGAGCACATTCTTCATGTGTTTAGGAGCACCACTGGGTGTGTAGAGGATAAATTGGCTTTAAGTTTTCTCTCTGGGCCAGCTCCTTTTGGGTGATGTTACTTAATGCAGTAGAGGACGAATTGAGTAGGGGTCACAGAGCTTGGTTCTTTACTATCTTGGGGACATTGAGCAAACTCCACAACAACTCTAAATTTTGGTCTGCTCGGCACACTTATTTCAGCTTTTGTGAGTTGGGAGAATACATTGAGGCAAGTTTTAGAAGAGATACATCATGTTATATGAATTTAAGAAATGGTAACTAAGTGTCATCATGATCTTCATTATCATCACCATCAAACTGGACCAAGAGGACAGGAAAAGAATATGTGTCTATGGAAGTATTGATGGTTTTGTGTAAATTTCTGTGGTATAAATAGGACTTTGAGGATAAAAGCTTCAATAGGAAAATTTTAGCTCAAGACTAGAAATTTTTTATCAGAGCTGAAGAGCAATGGTACAAGGCAGTGAGATTGGAAGTCCATAGTGGTTAGGTGGTGTCATGGTGGTGGTGAATTTGGATTACATGAGATTTCAGATAACTTCCAAATAAAAAATTCTAGGTTTCATGAGTATATAATTCTATAGAAATTTACTAATATGGTTAATTTTCTGGGGGTACTCTGAAGGCAAGGTCCATACTTTAGTTGATTCTTTGTACCTAGACTATGTCATACCCTTAGTAAATGTTAGTTCATCAGTCAACACCCAAATGAATGAATGGATGACTAATGGGACACTTAAATGTGAGAATATACATAAGATAGATTTGGCTATTTTTCTGAAAATTGATGGAGCAAATTTTGTTGTTGGTACCCTTAGCATTTTCCTCCCTTCCTTAGACCCACCTGTCATCCTTGATGGATCTCCTTCTAAGATCCTTATGTTCTTACCTACTTTCACCCTCAAAAAGCCAAAACCAAACTCACTGCAATTGAATTGATTCTGACCCATAGCGATCCCCTTTGAGTTTCCAAGGTGGTAAATCTTTACGGAA
>NW_006921811.1:2282664-2283133 GCF_000298275.1 Orycteropus afer afer | reverse complement strand
GAGCATAGACTTAAAGTGAGCACAAATGGGGGAAGATAGATGCCACGTAAAAATCACCAAGGAACTGAGTAACAAGGTGCCACAGGAGTTGAAAGTGACAAGAACCTTTCCCCAGAGCCAACAGAGAAAGAAATGTGCTTTGAGTGTGTAATGGAAGCATCTAATCAGAATGAGTGTGCAGCCAGGGAAGATCTCTCTGAGGAAGTAGTTAACACAGGATTTAGAAGGAAAATGGGAAATAGCTAAGAGAAAAGTAAAAGAACATCTCAGGCAGAGAGAGGGAGGCATGGAGACAAAGAGATACAGAGAGAGATAGAAAGGAACCCAAAAGAGAGGCAAGGCACAAGACAGAGAGAAACAGACACACAGAGACAGAGAAAGACTGAAACCCAGAGACCACAGATAAACCCATGCACACTCCCAGACAGACACACACAGAGTGACTGAGACACAGAGACACCAAACAGAC
>NW_006921811.1:2277105-2282295 GCF_000298275.1 Orycteropus afer afer | reverse complement strand
TGTGTCCTAAACATAACCACTTCTGAGTTATATGGAGGAGCATAGACTTAAAGTGAGCACAAATGGGGGAAGATAGATGCCACGTAAAAATCACCAAGGAACTGAGTAACAAGGTGCCACAGGAGTTGAAAGAGACAAGAACCTTTCCCCAGAGCCAACAGAGAAAGAAATGTGCTTTGAGTGTGTAGTGGAAGCATCTAATCAGAATGAGGGTGCAGCCAGGGAAGATCTCTCTGAGGAAGTAGTTAACACAGGATGTAGAAGGAAAATGGGAAATAGCTAAGAGAAAAGTAAAAGAACATCTCAGGCAGAGAGAGGGAGACATGGAGACAAAGATATACAGAGAGAGATAGAAAGGAACCCAAAAGAGAGGCAAGGCACAAGACAGAGAGAGAAACAGACACACAGGGACAGAGAAAGACAGAAACCCAGAGACCACAGATAAACCCATGCACACCCCCAGACAGACACACACAGAGTGACTGAGACACAGAGACACCAAACAGACACATGCACCAAGAGACACAGAGAACAACAGAGACAAAGACAGAGACAGAGACAGAGAAGAGAGAGAAAGGTTTCCCAATTGAATAGAAGTAGTCACTGCCCATCTTTCCTGTGTCAAACACTGGTTTCCTTTAAGCTTCTGTAAAATGCCATTTCAGAAAACTGTGTTTTCTGTTTTGTAAAATGACTCATACAAAAGAGCTATTTTGTTGTCACTGACATTAAAAATAAATTCAGAATTAAATAACTTGGAACAATTTTTATTTTCATTCTTGATTTTTATATGAAAATATGGAACTGCAAGTTTAATTTTTCTTATGCCTGTGTTGTGTTGATGGAGTTTTCTTTGTCAGTTGATGTCAGCTGCCTACACTGCCCGCCTGAGGATGGCGCTACCTTCAGCCCCTTGCCCACCTTCCACCTTGGTCCACCATATGCTGGAGGAGGGCCGTGCCGGCTGCTCCAGATCGACGAGGGGGGAGCTGCTAGGGCAGCACATCCACTCTGTGTCCAACATGTGACAAATCAGCTCAGGGCAGCTGAAGTAGGTGGACCAAGCCACTGGACCAAGCCTCCCTGTGTCCTATGTCCCAGGTAGAACTTGCAAAGAGAGGGGAAGAAGGGGAGAGAGGGAGAGAGTGAAAGAGAGAGAGAGAGAGGTGCAAAGGAGGTGTGGGGAGTAAATCCCTTATCTGGTCTGAGAATGAACCTAGTAATATAGAGGAGTTGATCATAAGCAACACCTAGGGCTTACCATGGGCCACATACTGTAACAAGGGCTTCACATATATGTATTAGCTCAGTAGGGCCTCCTTTTCCCATGTGAGATAGGTTATTATCATCCCCATTTTGCAGGTGGAAAAACTGAAGCACAGAAAGTCAGGCTGCTTCCTGACCATGGGGTTTGGAACCCTCTGATATCAAGGCCTGAGTTAGGAGAAATAAATGACACAATTACATAAAGTAGCTGGTAAAATACCCAACACAGGGTAGGCTTGTAGTCAGTGTAAACCAAAGCCTATCTTATCCCTGCAGGCTTTATCTCATCTTCTCTTCAATTCAGCCCTTACTGGGCCATTTGGATTTGAGACAACTTAGCCCCATGAAGAAAGGAGGAAGCTGCTGGTAGACAACTCATCCAGAGGGAAGTAGAGGTCAGGTACATGAACTTGACCTATGGAAATATTTCCGTAGTCAGAGAGCGGGTCATTCTAAATGCAGATGTCATTGGACACTGAAATTTGTTCTTGGGTTTGCATCCTGGGGGAGCTAGATGAGAGGCTTAAGGAGGTTGGGCTGGCCTTCTGTGGATGGAGGACTTCAAAGAATGTCACTCCGGGCTAGGGATCATAGAGTGTGCTGAGTTATTGGTGGGACCAATGTTGTCACTACTGCCATCTGGCTGCAGGTAGGCCAAGACGGTTTGGCCCAAAAGTGGGAGTGGGTGCAATGGCCTTCATGGAGCAAAGAAGATGGTGGTGGCCTTTGGAGTAGGCATCGTATAAAGGCTAGAAGAGATTAGTAGGAGTGTGTGTTGTGCTTCATTGGAGTAGATAGGGTTTACATATAAGCTTCTGTAAACACTTCCTGGGAACTGCAAGTACAGGCAGTCCCTGGATCACAAGTTCTGTTCCTAAGTTTAAGTCGAATTTGTACCTAAATTTGAACAGTTAGGTATGGTTCATATTTAACATTGGTTAGTCAAATGTTTGTCTTAGTATATAGTAGATAGCATGCCTTTCTATGCCTAAAAAACATGCAAGGAGTATTTCCAGATACACTAAAACATCTTTAACGTAATTATGCAGTAGTAAGAACAAGAATATTTTGATGCATGTCACACAGTACTGCCAATCTGTTATTTTGAACTATTACATGTACCTCAAATTTATAATATAGCAGGTTTTACAAGGGTTGCTTTGTAACTATGGGTTGGTCATACTTAGATCAGACATTCGTAACCCAAGCAATGTTTCTAGTGCCTAGGAAGGGAGGATTGAGAACTAGAGTTGGACATCCCACACAGCAAATGGAGAGAAAGAGCAAACAAAATGCACGTAGATACTGTTAGAACCCACTTGTCCTTCCCAAGGTGGTGTGAACTTGGGGAACACTTAGGCATGGTGCTAGTTTTCTATTTGCTGCTTATTCTGACAAGAATATACCACTAATGGGATGGACTTAATAAATGGGACTTTATTCTCTTACAGTTCGGAGGCTAGAAGTCTGAGTTCAAAGTGCCAGGCTTTAGGGGCTGGGTGAAAGCCCCTCGACCTTAGACTTCAGCTCTGCCTCTTACTCCCAGCCCACTGAAGCTAGAGGCATCTTTTTACTCAGACAACTACTAGCTGCTGAGGCTAACAAGCCCAAGGTTGACAAATAAAATGTCACAGTCCCAATATTACCAAATCACACGGTAGGCCATTAATTTAAGTCCATTGAAAGTCCCAAGGTTGGCAGAGCATGGCAGGCTGCTGAACAACCACACAGCTACATGCATGGTTCAAGGTGCCGTAAGCTAGAGATCATTCCCAAAACTGTTTCTTATATATGGGAAGCAGACCACATACCCAAAGGCAGCTACTCAGCTGCTCACAGTCGATTCCACCATGGAGGTGATGACCAGTCTCATCATGGGGAATACTACATCCAGCTGCCCAGCCACTCAACCAGGCCCAGCCAACTTGACATACAAATTTAACTACCACACTGCTGTAACAAATTATCATGAATTTAGTGGCTTAAACAACACAAATTTACTCTCTTAAAATTCTGAAGGTCAAAAATCTGACACGGCTCTCACTGGGCTAAAATCCATGTGTGGGCAGCCTATGTGCCTTCTGGAGGCTCTAGATAAGAATTCTTTTCTTTGCCTTTTCCAACTTCTGGAGGCTGCCCGCGTTCCTTCCCTCATGTCCCCTCCAGCAATGTTATCGCTTTGGCTCTTCTTCCTCCCTCTTCCATTTTCAAGGATCCTTGTGATTATATTGAGCCCACTTGCAACACTGAACATAATCTCCCTGTTTTAGGGCTGTTACATCTGTAACAATAATTACCCTTTGGTGTATAACCTAACATATTCCCTGGCTCTGGGGATTAGAGTTTGGCATCTTTGGGGGCCCACTATTCTGCCCATCACAGACTACTGACCAAAATCTCATGTGCTCATTTTTCTGTAAACTAGGCTAAGGGCACTTCAAAAGCAGAAGGCATTGGACTGGTTTCAGAAGCCACAGGTTCTGACTTTAGCTCCCTCGTGTGTGAGCTGTGTGCTTCTGGCAAGCCATTTAACCTGCCTGTCCCCATTTCCTGACTGTGGGATGGCAGATCTATAATCACGGGAAGACGAGGAAGCAGGGACAGAGTGAACTTGTCTTATATGTCACTGTGCTCTGTAGCTGGGGCAACACACTTACATGGTTACAAAAGTCTTCCAGACCTTACCTGCCAAAAGCAAAGAAAATGGGAAGCAAGGCTTGTAGAAAGCCCATCTGTTTCAGATCTCAGAGCCCATCTACTGTGTCTCTGGGCAAGTCACTCCCTTTCTGCTTCTCACTTTGATTCAATAGTGACAATAAGGGACTCAAATGTATCAAATGATCATGAAGAAGGGAGAGGACTGGGTAATATTTTTTCTGTTTTACATAAAGTCACCTTGAGTCGGAGCTGATTCGGTGGCAACAAAAATAAAAACAGAAGGGATGACTTGGAGAGGTGGGACACCGAGACCTCCAATGTCCTTCCAAGGGATTTGCTTCCAATGCTTTAACTTTAGGGATAAAGGGGTACAGTTGGGGTAAACTTTCAGGCAATCTGAGGCTTTGCTTCTATATTGAGTTGACTCCACATAACATTCCCAGCCAAAGACACATGCCAGGGTTCCCTGGTGGATGGGCAAATACTCCAATATAAACTCCAGGGTTTGATTAGGCAGGGGTTGGACTTCATTTTCCCCCTCTCAAGGCAATCTCTTTAGAGATCTGCAGTATCAGCTGAGGAGGCATCAGGGCAGCAGAGAAAATATGTCAGCTGTGTACATCATCTATGATTTCTCGGACTATCCCATCAACTTTTCTCATTGGAAATCGACTCAGAGAGCTTATCTTTCTCCAGAAGGCCTTGGTGCCTCCCAGAATAGTTAGGGAGATCGCTGTAGAGGGATCTAATGTTTTCTCATCACACCTTGGTTATTTCTGTGTCTCCCTTTGGTTTATCATCTCCTCAAGCTTAAGGCCTACCTTATTAATTTTCATATATTCATTGTCATGTATTAGCTGATTGATAAAAGTCAAATGAAGACAAATAAGAGAACATCACAAGATTGATGTGTTTTCTTTGAGTGTATAACTGGGTGCAATAAGAATATTCCCTTTAGGACATGAGGTCTCTGACCCTTAGTGTAAGATGAATGATATCTATAGGCCATGTGTCTGACTTGGTCTCATGGATCTGATCATGGTGTGAAGGGCCCAGACATTCAGCAAAGAGGAATATCCAAAGGTCAATGGGTCAGATGAGAATTTGTGGGCAACAGCCCACCCACTCTCTCCCTAGTCTCTGAGCTGGTGGCAAACCAATGTCAGAAACACTAAAGCAGCACTGTCCTTAACTGCTTCGTTACACTGACAATGTGGGCTTCACGGGCAGGAAGGGCTCCATACTCTTTCCTTAATGAAGCCTGGG
>NW_006921811.1:2271865-2277005 GCF_000298275.1 Orycteropus afer afer | reverse complement strand
GATTCCACCATGGAGGTGATGACCAGTCTCATCATGGGGAATACTACATCCAGCTGCCCAGCCACTCAACCAGGCCCAGCCAACTTGACATACAAATTTAACTACCACACTGCTGTAACAAATTATCATGAATTTAGTGGCTTAAACAACACAAATTTACTCTCTTAAAATTCTGAAGGTCAAAAATCTGACACGGCTCTCACTGGGCTAAAATCCATGTGTGGGCAGCCTATGTGCCTTCTGGAGGCTCTAGATAAGAATTCTTTTCTTTGCCTTTTCCAACTTCTGGAGGCTGCCCGCGTTCCTTCCCTCATGTCCCCTCCAGCAATGTTATCGCTTTGGCTCTTCTTCCTCCCTCTTCCATTTTCAAGGATCCTTGTGATTATATTGAGCCCACTTGCAACACTGAACATAATCTCCCTGTTTTAGGGCTGTTACATCTGTAACAATAATTACCCTTTGGTGTATAACCTAACATATTCCCTGGCTCTGGGGATTAGAGTTTGGCATCTTTGGGGGCCCACTATTCTGCCCATCACAGACTACTGACCAAAATCTCATGTGCTCATTTTTCTGTAAACTAGGCTAAGGGCACTTCAAAAGCAGAAGGCATTGGACTGGTTTCAGAAGCCACAGGTTCTGACTTTAGCTCCCTCGTGTGTGAGCTGTGTGCTTCTGGCAAGCCATTTAACCTGCCTGTCCCCATTTCCTGACTGTGGGATGGCAGATCTATAATCACGGGAAGACGAGGAAGCAGGGACAGAGTGAACTTGTCTTATATGTCACTGTGCTCTGTAGCTGGGGCAACACACTTACATGGTTACAAAAGTCTTCCAGACCTTACCTGCCAAAAGCAAAGAAAATGGGAAGCAAGGCTTGTAGAAAGCCCATCTGTTTCAGATCTCAGAGCCCATCTACTGTGTCTCTGGGCAAGTCACTCCCTTTCTGCTTCTCACTTTGATTCAATAGTGACAATAAGGGACTCAAATGTATCAAATGATCATGAAGAAGGGAGAGGACTGGGTAATATTTTTTCTGTTTTACATAAAGTCACCTTGAGTCGGAGCTGATTCGGTGGCAACAAAAATAAAAACAGAAGGGATGACTTGGAGAGGTGGGACACCGAGACCTCCAATGTCCTTCCAAGGGATTTGCTTCCAATGCTTTAACTTTAGGGATAAAGGGGTACAGTTGGGGTAAACTTTCAGGCAATCTGAGGCTTTGCTTCTATATTGAGTTGACTCCACATAACATTCCCAGCCAAAGACACATGCCAGGGTTCCCTGGTGGATGGGCAAATACTCCAATATAAACTCCAGGGTTTGATTAGGCAGGGGTTGGACTTCATTTTCCCCCTCTCAAGGCAATCTCTTTAGAGATCTGCAGTATCAGCTGAGGAGGCATCAGGGCAGCAGAGAAAATATGTCAGCTGTGTACATCATCTATGATTTCTCGGACTATCCCATCAACTTTTCTCATTGGAAATCGACTCAGAGAGCTTATCTTTCTCCAGAAGGCCTTGGTGCCTCCCAGAATAGTTAGGGAGATCGCTGTAGAGGGATCTAATGTTTTCTCATCACACCTTGGTTATTTCTGTGTCTCCCTTTGGTTTATCATCTCCTCAAGCTTAAGGCCTACCTTATTAATTTTCATATATTCATTGTCATGTATTAGCTGATTGATAAAAGTCAAATGAAGACAAATAAGAGAACATCACAAGATTGATGTGTTTTCTTTGAGTGTATAACTGGGTGCAATAAGAATATTCCCTTTAGGACATGAGGTCTCTGACCCTTAGTGTAAGATGAATGATATCTATAGGCCATGTGTCTGACTTGGTCTCATGGATCTGATCATGGTGTGAAGGGCCCAGACATTCAGCAAAGAGGAATATCCAAAGGTCAATGGGTCAGATGAGAATTTGTGGGCAACAGCCCACCCACTCTCTCCCTAGTCTCTGAGCTGGTGGCAAACCAATGTCAGAAACACTAAAGCAGCACTGTCCTTAACTGCTTCGTTACACTGACAATGTGGGCTTCACGGGCAGGAAGGGCTCCATACTCTTTCCTTAATGAAGCCTGGGGCCTGGTGTCCAGTACGAGCATGTCTTATTTTCTTAGCGCTTCTATAACAGAAATACCACAAGTGGTGGCTTTAAAGAAATGAAATTTATTTTCTCATGTAGCTCAGGAGGTTAAAAGTCTGAATTCAGGATGTGGCTCTAGGACGAGGTCCTTTTCTGTCTATTTCAGCTTAGTTAAGGTTGTGTGTAACCTTGCTTGGGCCTGGTTGAGTGGCTGGGCAGCTGGATATGGTTATTCCCCATGGTGAGATTGGCAATCAGTTCCGTGGTGGAATCTACTGGAGCAGCTAAGTAGCTGCCTTAGGGATGTGGTCTGCTTCCAGTGCATAAGAAGCAGCTTTGAGGAAGGTCTCTAGCTTTTTGGGTTGAACCCTGCATGTAGTCAAGTTGTTCATTGTTCAGCAGTATGCCATACCCTGATGATCTTGGGACTTTTTCTGGACTCGAATTAGTGGCCTGCTGTGTTATTTGGTAACATCGGAACTGTACCTTTTCACTTGTCAACCTTGGGTTTGTCAGCCTCACCAGCCAACAGCTATTTGAGTGAAGAAAAGCCTCCAGCTTCAGGGGGCTGGGAGCAGAAGGCAAAGTTGAAGCCCAAGTTGAGGGTCTTTTACCCAGCCCCTAGAGCCTAGTGGGAGCACTGGTGCATAGTGCCTAAGGCATTCAACTGCTAACCAGAAGGCTAGTGGTTCAAACCCACCAGCCACTCCTCAGAAGGAAGATTAGGCAATCTACTTCCATAGTGATACCACCTCGAAAACCCAAGAAGGGGTAGCTATGAGTTGGATCCAACTTGACGGCAGTGAGTTGAGAGCCTGGCATTTTGAACTCAAACTTCTAGCCTCCAAAATTGTATAAGAATAAATACCTGTTTCTTTGGGCCCTCCTATGGGTAGTATATTTCTGTTAGAGCAGCATAAAGTAACCAAAACATAGCTGTTGACAACCTTTGGGTTTCCTGGGCTTACTGGTGCATCTGCCATGGGTGTCTGTCTTCATATGTCGTCTTACCCTTGTGTGTCTCTGTGTCTACTGTGGTCTTTTTATAACTCAGAAGTGATTGCAGTTAGGACCCTCCCTACTCTAATACGGCATCATTAATAATAAGAAAGAAAAATTTCTATCTACAAACATGATCACACCCACAAGGGCCAGGACTGGAATTCCACTTTTTTTTGGGAAACACATTTCAGTCCACAACAGTGCATGAGAATGATCAGTTTCTCTAAACAAAATAAGTCCTGTCTCATTTGAGTCTTTAATCTCATGGAAAACCTTCAACCCTAGTCATGCCGAGTTACAGAACATTCTTTCCCAAATAATAACTGCCAAATATATTTTTAAAAATATATACAAGTATATATTAATCCATTAAACAAAATGTCTCAAAGTACTGGAACAGAGACTCTTGGAAACACATCTGCTCATATTTTCTTCAGTTTGTTTTTGTTTCACTTTTGAGTGACAAATTTAGTTTCACTTATGGAGGAATGATATTTTTATTCTCCCTCAATTTTTAAAATACTGAATCCTCTCTTTCTTAGATGTTTTAGTGGTGGTGGAGTCTGGGAGGTAGAGCAGGGTTTGTTCCAGCTCTACTGAGAATCTGGGTGATATTATTCAGCCAATGAAGTTTCTGGGCCCCATATTTTCTTCTTTACTAAAAGGGGGAATTGAAATAGATTCTTTCTAAAGTCCTTGCCAATGTTAACATTCTATTAAAGTATTTACGAAAAGTGTGCCAAACTAATCCTATGATCTGCTCCATGAAAAGACGGTTTGAAGTTGCAAGAAGTTTCAGAAATACTCTTGGGGACCCTGGCTGTCCATTAGCATATTTAACAGGATCTGAACGTGGTGGCCGAGGCACCAGGAGACAATGGAGATCTTGTTTCAAAGGAGGTACTAGATCATATGCAGAATATTCACAGTAGATGATCAAAAGCCTGTTAGATATGTCACCCATCTCACAGCTATCAAAAAGGCTGGTCAGGAGAGTAGAGACAGAGGAGACACTTTTTGAGTATGGATTTTTGGAAAATGCATAGCTGTGCTATGAAACCCAAATACTCTATGCCAGTGGAAGGGAAAGGGGTGCCTGCCCTTCCTCAACCTTGGAGTGGTCTTCGACAGGATAGTGCACAGAGAGTTTTGCTTTTTGGTATGGGGTAGTGTTGTAGTGATCTTAAGTATGGATCTTGCTGAGGAATCTGAAGAAGAGATGAGTTGGTCAGATTCTCAGGGATGAATGGGGTGGCAGTGGGGGTAAGTTGGCTGTGTTGGATATGCTACACACTCAGAATTTCTCTGAGGGAAGGATATGTGAGAGAGTGCTTTCCATGGATAGAATAAGGGCCATGAGCAAGAGAGAGCTGGTGTGGAGTTGTCTCAGGTCCTGCCTAAGATGGCGCCTGGAGACTAAGAACTCTGGCAGTGTTTCAGTCCACACTTTTATAACTGTGCATGGAGCCTAAAGGCACTTGACTGCTAACCAGAAGGCTGGAGGTTCAAACCCACCAGCCACTTCTCAGAAGAAAGGTTGGGCAATCTACTTCCGTAGCGATACTGCCTCGGCAACCCAAGGAGGGGTCACTATGAGTCGGGTCTGACTCAATGGCACATAACAACAACAACAACACACCATACCACATAAAAAAACAGTAGCTGTCTAACCAGTTTGGATTCACGGTGACCGCCATGTATGTCAGAGTAGAACCAGGCAATGTTGGGTTTCCAATGGTTGATTTTTACGAAGTAGACAGCTAGGTTTTGTTCTGAGGTGCCTCCAGGTGGACTTGAAGCTGAAACTCCAAACTTTTAGTTTACTCAAACTCACTGCCATTGAGTTGGATCTGACTCTTAGTGACCCTTCTGTGGGTTTCCAAGGTGGTATCACTACGGAAGTAGTTTGCCCAATCTTCTTTCCAAAGAGTGGCTGGTGGGTTGAACCTCCAACCTTCTGTTAGCAGTCAAATGCCTTAGGCACTATGCCACCAGAGCTCCCCTTTTAGTTAGCAGCTGAATGCATTGACTTTTTGAACCACCCAGGGACTC
>NW_006921811.1:2267937-2270880 GCF_000298275.1 Orycteropus afer afer | reverse complement strand
AGTGTTCTTCACCAGCTACACAATTCAAAAGCATCAACTCTTCTTCGGTCTTTCTTATTCATTCATTGTTCAGCTTTCACATGCATATGATGCTATTGAAAATACCATGGCCTAGGTACCTCAGAAACCCAAGGACGGGTCACTATGAGTTGGGTCCGACTTGACGGCACATAACAACAACAACAACAACAGGTTAGGCTCACCTTAGTCTTCAAAGAGACAGCTTTGCTCTTCAACACTTCAAAGAGGTTTTTGTAACAGATTTGTCCAGTGCAATATGATGTCTGATGTCTTGACTGCTGCTTCCATTGGTGTTGATTGTGGATCCAAGTAACATGAAATCTTTGACAACTTCAATCTTTTCTCCATTTACATGCTACTTGGAAGGGAGGTTGGGCAATCTACTTCTGTAGTGATACTGCCTAGGAAACCCAAGGAGGGGTTGCTATGAGTTGGGTCTGACTGGATGGCACACAACAACAGTCATGTTCAACAAAGTTCTCTAGCAAATAAGCTTGTTCAACTTTGATCTTTGTTTTCCAAAATTATTTCTGCACAAATTTCTTTTTGTCATACCAAGAAAACAAACCAAACTCACTGCCATCAAGTCTATTGTGACTCTTAGTGACCCCCACTGGGTTTCCAAGGCTGTAAACATTATGGAAGCAGACTGCCTCATCTTTCTTCTGTGGAGTGGCTGGTGGGTTCAAACCACTAACTTTTGGTTAGCAGTCAAATGCTTGAACACTACCACAGCACCTTCCTTAAGCACTACACCTTTATTAATATGCCATGATACACTTAGGTATATGTTGTTCTAATGGCCAAATATCTTTTTTTTTGATCGGCATGGGGATGGTTGTTATTTTGATTTAACTCAATGAATGATTCAAAAACCAGGACAGCCATTGGTATATCAACATCTTCAAGTCCTTGTAGCCCTTTATTTCTAGAATAGTCACAGGCATACTTATGTGTGTATGAGTGGTTTGTTTTTATGTTTATACTATGAATTTACTAGTGAGGTACTTGAGATATAATTATCAAAGTCTTAATTTCATTTTTTTAGTCCCTTGTGAAACTGTCAAATTGTGTGTCCTGAGTTTTTATTTTAGAGGTTATGGTCAATGGGTTAGTGGACATTGAAAACTGCTGGTGAGAGATAAGGGATTAATTTTCCTTTCTTCTGGTCAGAAATTTTCTGTATGTGGCCTCAGGTTTTTTGTTTTTTTTTTTAATCAACATAAATCAACATCCTTATTCTGTTCCAATGAGGATAATGAAGCTGCCATGTAATTTTATGACTATGTGTCCTTTTTTAAAAAACAAACAAACAAAAAACAACAACAAAAGAAAACAGAAAACATACGGTTCAGATGTTTATAGGGAGACCATTCTGTTTCTTTTTTTTTTTTTTTTAACTTTTCATTGCAATTTGGATGAAATTTTACAAAGCAGACTCATTTTACATTCGTGACATTTTGTTCCTTGCAGTGTGACAGCTCTGCACCCACTTCCTCCCTGTAATTACCTCTTCCCTGTGCCCTTTTTACCTCTCCATTCTTACCTCTCTTCCTTCCTCCCTGTGCAAATGCTGCCCTTTGGATCTCCATGGTTGATTGGCCTAAGGAGTACATCTTCCTGGTGTAGGTGCTCAGCTCACAGACCTTTCTATTGTTTGACTAAGAGATAAGTCACAGGAGTGAGTTCAGTTTCAAGCCTGAGGGTGACTTGGGTCCATAGTCTCAGGCATTTCACCTGTCTCTATCAGACAGTAAGGCTGGTCTTATTTATGATTTTGAGTTTTGTTCCACATTTTTCTCCCATTCTATACAGGATCTCTAAATTTGATCCCTTCCTGAGTGTCTGGCATTGGTAGATGAGCACCATCTAGTTCTCCTGGTCTCAGGGTCATATAGGCTGAGGTCCACATGGTCCATTAATTCTCTGAACTAGCTGATTCCATGTGTCTTTGATTTTCTTCACTCTTCTTTGCTCCAGATGAGGAGACACCAATGGTTGCATCTTAGATGGCCACTCACAAATTTTTAAGATCCCAGTCACTACTCACTGAAGTAAGATGTAGAACAATATTTCTGTATACTGTGTTCTGCCAATTGAGCTTGATGTCCCCTGTGACCACAGTTCCAAGCCACAGGCCCAGCAACTCACTCCCTCAAGATACTTAATTGTGGCTAAAAAGTTATCCTAACTTTGCCTCCTGTTAGGTTTAAACAGTATATGGATATTTTATAGTATATCCATATACATATGTACAGATATTGCCTGCCAAACCTATGAGTGGTTGTAGGTGTATTTCCGTTTGCCTATCCATACATGATCTTCTTGCCTATCTACCTGTACATCCACCAATAGATTAGTGTTTACTCTTACTGATAAGGCAGTATATTGTGTATGCAATAGTTTTTGCCTTTCTTGTCTGTGTCTGTTGTTTACCTCTTGGGTGTCTTCCTTTTCCTTAGTGATATTGTTCTAGTCACATGCTTTTGTTATATTTCTTTTCCCTTCACCCATATCAAACCTGTCTCTTTACTATCCATGTATTTTCCCTCCCTTCCTCTCCCCTCCCATCCCTGGTAATCAACAAAGAGAATTTCCTTCCTGTGTAAACCTTGACTTTTTATAATAATGGACTCATGCAATATTTGTTCTTCTGTGATTGACTTATTTCACTCAGCATAATGCCCTCCAAGTTCATCCACTTTATGAGCTGATTCACTAGTTCTTCATTATTCTTCAATGTTGCATAGTATTCCATTGTGTGTAGTATCATAGTTTGTTTATCCATTCATCTGCTAATGGGGACTTAGGTTGTTTCATCATTTTGCTATTATAATTAGTGCCATGATGAACATGGAGCTATTTGTGTTCTGGATCTCACCTATTTAGGATATATTCCTAGTAGCAGGGGAGCTCTGGTAG
>NW_006921811.1:2266278-2266891 GCF_000298275.1 Orycteropus afer afer | reverse complement strand
CTTGCTACAACGACCCTTTAAACAGAAGAGTTGGGAGTGCAATAGAAAGTCAACCATTGGCTAATCTTTATATAATTGATTGAACTATGGGCTCTTACTGAGATCAATTGACATCAGGCTACTAAATGGTCTCTGACTTTGGCCTGGAGGCTTCATTTGCACAAATCTTACATGTAGTCAGGAGGTTTTGAAGTGATAAAAGGAAAAAATCAAAGTCACAGCAGACCTTTGAGTGGTTCCCACTCATAGTGACCCTAAGGCAATATCTCTAGGGAAGTAGATTGCCCAGTCTTCCTTCAGAGGAGTGGCTGGTGGGTCTGAAGGCCAGCCTTCTGGTTAGCAGTCAAATGCCTTAGGCACTGCACCCCCAGAGTTCCTGAAGTGATAAAAGTACCTCAATTATTCAGAAATTCCAAGGGTTATCACTCAGGAAAAAAAGGAAATAGCCTAAAGTTACATTCCTTGCATGAGATAAACTCGGAGCTAGTTCCTGGTTAAGAAATGTCTTTGTTGCAAAGGGGATTTGCAAAGATTTTATTTTTAAAAGAAAAAAGCAATGAGTTGCCTGAGATGCTTTCAATTACAGATCAAATTCATATTACCACCCCTTACA
>NW_006921811.1:2259623-2261053 GCF_000298275.1 Orycteropus afer afer | reverse complement strand
GTGTCTAAATTCAGGAGGGGTATTATCAAGATCATATTTTGGCTCTCCTGGCCTTGTTTTAATTGCCTTCAACTTCAACTTGAATGTACATATGAGCAGTTGATGGTCTGTTCCACAATCAGCCCCTGGTCTTGTTTTGGCCAAGATATCAAACTTCTCTATTCCCTCCTGCCACAAATGTAGTCAATCTGTTTCCTGTGTATTACATCTGGTGAAGTCCATGTGTATAGTTGTTACTCATGTTGTTGAAAAAAGGTATTTGCAATGAATAAATCGTTGGTCTTGCAAAATTCTATCATGGGATGTCCAGCATTATTTCTATCACCCAGGCCATATTTTCTAACTATTAGTGGCTCTTCTTTGTTTCCAACTTTTGCATTCCAGTTACCAGTGATAATCAACACATTTTGTTTGCATATTTGATCAATTTCAGACTGTAGAAGTTGGTAGAAATCTTCAATATCCTCATCTTTGGCTTTGGTGGTTGGTGTGTAAATTTGAATAATAGTAGTGTTAACTGGTCTTCCTTGTAGGCATATGGATGTTATTATATTTGACACTGATAGTGTTGTATTTCAGGACAGATCTTGAAACAGTCTTTGTGATGATGAATGCCACACCATTTCTCTTCAATTTGTCATTCCTAGCATAGTAGATCATATGGTTGTCTGAATCAAAATGGCCAAAACCAGTTGATTTCAGCTCATTAATGCCTAGGATATCGACCTTTATGCATTTCATTTCATTTTTGACAACTTCCAATTTTCATAGATTCATACTTTATACATTCTGTGTTCCAGTTATTAATGGATGTTTGCCTCTGTTTCAGCTCATTTTAAGTCATGCCACATCAGCCAATGGATATCCCAAAAGCTTTAGTATGCCATTGGAGTTCCTTATTAATAGAACACTCATGCCCAAATAACAGAATACCCATTTTTATCAAGCATCCATGGAATATATTTTGTGGGCCATAAAACAAACTTCCACAGGTTTAAAATAACTGAGATAAGATGGGGCAATCCACTTCCATAGTTATACTGCTTCAGAAACCCAAGGAGCGGTCGCTACTTGACAGCACATAGCACATAGCACATAGCAACAACAACAACAATACTAAGTATCCTTTCTGATAACAACAGAATCAAAGTAGAAATATATAACAATAATAACATGAAATATCTTCAAAGACCTAAAAACAAAGCAAAACAGTCCTAAATATTCCATGGGTCAGAGAGGAAGTCTCATGAGGATACAGTTAATTGAGTGGAAATATATCACATTATAATTGATTGTTGTTGTTGTTGTTGTTATGTGCTGTCCAGTCAGACTCGACTCATAGTGACCCCTCCTTGGGTTTCTGAGGCAGTATCACTATGGAAGTATATTGCCCAAACTTCCTTCTGAGGAGTGGCTGGTGGGTTTGAACC
>NW_006921811.1:2254616-2258638 GCF_000298275.1 Orycteropus afer afer | reverse complement strand
TATTAAGGAAATTGAATTTGTAACTGAGCAATTAAAAACTAGCGAAAAAGAAGTCTCTAGCATTAGATGATTCCGCTGGGTAATTCTATCATACATTTAAAGAAGAATTAACACTGATTCTACATGGTCCCTTCTAGAAAGCATAGAGGAGGGAAAACTTGTCCATTCATTTTGTGAAGCTATAATCACCCTGATATCAAACCACAAACAGACAGTCCTTAAGAAAAGAAAACTACAGACATATACCCTAGATGAATATAGATGCAAAATTCCTTAACACAATGTTAGCAAATGTCATTGACGACTATATAAAAATAATTATACTCTATGACCAAGTGAGATTTATTACAAGCTGGTTCTATATTTGAAAATTAATTATCAGTGCAGTCTTTCATATTAATAGGCTAAAAAAGAAAAAAAAATGCATGATCATATCAATTGGAGCAGAATATTTAATGACTATTTATAATAAAACTTCTGAAATTTAAGAGTAGAGAGGAATTTTGTCAGCTTCATAAAAATCATCTCCAAAAAACCTACAGCTAATATTGCTCTCTAGGGTGAAAGATTTAAGACTTTTCCCTTAAGATTGATAATAAGGAAAGAACTTTCACTCTCACCGTCTTCGTCCACAGAGCCTTGGAAGTTCTGGCCAGCTCACTATGGCCAGAGAAGAAAAGATAAGTCATACGTATCAAAAAGGAAGAAATGAAACTCTCCCTATGTGCAGATGACATGACTGACTATGTAGAAAATCCCAAGGAATCTACAAAAATTTCTAGAACTAATAAGTGAGGTCAGCAAGGTTTCAGCATAGAAGATAAACATACAAAAATCAATCATTTTTCTATAGTCTAGCAATTAATACATAGAAAAAAATTAATATAAATTAATATGAAATACCATTTATAATGTTTACAAAAATAAGGAAGTACTTAAGTGTAAATCTAACAAAATATGTACAGTATTTGTGTGCTAAAAACTACAATATGAGGATGAAAGAAACAAAAAATATATAAATAAATACAGAGACACACTGTTCATGGACTGGAAGACCCAACAGAGTAAAAATCTCAATACTTTCCTAACTGATGTACACGTTTACACCAATTACTATAAAAATTCCAGAAAATTATTAGCAGATACAGGCCAAACCAAGAAAGCAAAAACAAAAACAAACAAACAAACAAAACACCCCACTGCCATCATAGACTAGAATTATCCCATAGGGTTTCCAAGGCAGTGATCTTTACAGAAGCACACTGTCACATCTTTCTCCTCTGGAGTTGCTGGTAGGTTCAAACTGCTGACCTTTCAGTAGTATCCAAGTGCTTAACCATTAGATATAGACAAGACTATTTTAAAGTTTATATGGAAAGGAAAAGGAATAAGAGCAGTTGAAGCATTTTGGAAATAAAAAAAATTGGAATCAGTTTACCCAATTTTAAGCCTTATTTATGACATAGCTATAGTAATCACTAGTGTAGAATATTGGTGAATGGATACATAGATTAATAGAACAGAATAAGAAAACCAGAAATAAACTCATACAAATATGCCCAGCTAATTTTTGACAAAGGTGCAAGGGCAACTCAATGGATGAAAGATAACTAGCTCATTTCAATATAAGGTGCTAGAGTAATTGGACATCTACAAGCAAAAATTAAATGAATCAATGCACAAATGAATAAATGAGGAAAAAAGCCTCAGTGCTAAGTCTCATACCTTATATAAAAATTAATTCAAAATCATGGACTTAAATGTAAAACAGAGAACCATAGAACTTTAAAAATAACAAACACAGAACAAAAATCTTCGGGATGGACAGCTGAGACTCTTAGACTTCTGCCCTATTTAATTCTGCAGATGGCCCTCTCCACTCTCAAAACTCCAATCCCCATCTTTCTTCACTACTTTTCTTCTTTTCTTGTAGCTCCAATCACCTTGTAAAATACTGTACGCATATATTTTGATTGTCATGTTTATAGTTTATTTCCTGTCTCCCCTTGTTAGAGTGCAAAGCCCACCAGGCAAGAAACTTTGTTTTCTTCATTGTTATATTCTAAGTGTTTAAAACCATACTTGACACTCAGTATATTTTATTCACTTTTGAGTGAATAAAAGAATAAATCAGATGAGGCCTTGGAGAGAGAGGAACCTCTAAGATGAGGTGGATTTGCTTGCAGTTTCTCCAAGGCAAGAGGAGATGCTGCCTGGGTTCAAGCTGTCCATTTTCTTCTTCCTCAGTCTACTGCCCCTGGGTCAGAAGACACCATCTTTCCTTGGTAACTCAGTAGACTTCATGCCCAGAACCCACACTTTCTTTCCTAGGAGACTGAGTATTGGTGGGTACGAGAAAGACCATTTGAATGTAATTGTCTGATACTGAGAACTTCAAAGAAATTAGTGGAGAAGAGGTATGTATTACTTCTGAGGTGACGGTTGGTGGATCCTGAGGAAGAAAGTGGAGTTGATGACACCTGCCGGGAAAGAGGTTGAAGGGGAGGTCTATGGGGAGAAACAGGTCAACTTGGAGAAGATGGAGACACACGGAGGTCCCTCTGATCCCCTATATATTAAGCTCATGGCTTATTTTCCATGTGAGGTGGAAGAGCCTATGGCAACTAGACAAGGGGAAAGGTTCCCAGGTGATGTTCTCTTCCATGTCCCCATAAGTTCTTGGGATATCATTGCAACCCTTTTGACAAAGACTGCTTAGACAAGGGATGACTAACTGTAGGCTAAAGTGTGAATCGGAATGAGCAGAGATAGTCTTTGAAACGATAATTTAATTCTAACACCTTTAGGCAGGCACTGCGACAGAATCCTCACTCCATATGTTTTTATACTATTCCAGGGACACGCACATGAATGTTACCATTTGGAGGTATATCAGCTGGCCTGGGACTTTAACTTTCGTTTGGGTCCAGTGTGAGTTCAAGGTCAAGAAGGGCAAGTAAGCAACAACTCTCCCTGGAAGAAGCTGGTGGGGATGGGTTTGTGGGAGAGAGGACAGATGAAAACCCCACACTCTGAGCTTCTCATGATGCCTCCCAGCCCCATGGTGGCTTCTGAGGCTTCCTTGTAAAACCTGCAGAAGACAGTTTCAAACCACTGATGAGTCCTGTCCTAACTGCCCATTTATTTTATTTGTCAGTGTATTTCATGGTGTGTAGCAAAGGGGCTGATACCCCGGAAATGCTCAATACATATTGATTGATTTTTTTTTAAAAAAAGAAGGATAGGTAAGATTAGGTCTTGGACAAGGATAAAAGGAAATCCTTCCCCTCCCCAGTTTCTGGCTTGATGAACCCCTGAAAGACACCTGTGCCTGTAATTTGTCAATGGGAAAGAGGCTATCCATGGAAGAATCCCAGCTAGAGCAAGAGAAACGTCCACACCCGCTTTCTCCTTCATAAACAATGTCCTAAATAGACACTCAGTTGGACATTTAGGGACTGAAATTAAAAAGGAGAGAGCCTACTGCATGGGATATTGTGAATATATTAGGGCATAACTGGGACTTCCATTGTAAAATCAATAAAGATTGAAAACCAACAATTCCTTCAGCCTTCTCATTTTATGGAGGGCAAAGGTAAAGCTCAGAGATGTTTCAAAGTAGAGTGGAGGGGAAGGGCACTCCCACTCCTGAATGTTTGCTCCATGTCTTACAAACCATGTGATGTGGACTCATCCATGTGAACCCCCATTTCCTCACTCCATGTGGCTATGACAACGTCTGCCTAGCTTTACCTAGAAAGGACTGACAGAGGTCTAATGGGACCTTTGCTTTGGCAAACCCAAGTAATAGAAATAAATTAAACACACACACACACACACACACACACACCAAATTCATTGCCATCTAGTCGATTCCAACTTATAGCGACCCCTACTTGGGTTTCTGAGGCAGTATAGTGCTTAAGGCACTTGACTGCTAACCAGAAGGCTGTCGGTTCAAACCCCCCAGCTACTCCTCAGAATGAAGGTCGGGCAATCTACTTCCGTAGTGATACTGCCTC
>NW_006921811.1:2250815-2254516 GCF_000298275.1 Orycteropus afer afer | reverse complement strand
AAGGGTTGCTATGAGTGAGGTCTGACTTGATGGTAAATAACAACAACAACATCTCTGCAGAAGTAGATTGCCCGAAATTCCTTCTGAGGAGTGGCTGGTGGGTTTGAACTGCCAGCCTTCTGGTTAGCAGGCACATGCCTTAGGTACTACACCACCAGAGCTGCCGGTCTTTCTCATGGAAGGTCAAAATTCTGCCACTGAACCACTAATGCCTCAAGTACATAATAAGTGACAAGCCAATATCAATATATTTCTGTGACTCATCCAACAGGTCTAGGTTTCTTTCTGCACATACAGCCCTGTCTCAGGCACCACTCTCTGCGTAGGCCCAGGCTGAGACCTGAGGCTTTCACAAACAAAGCCCAACATTGCAAGGAGCTCACAAAGAGCAAGTGTCTTTCCATCTTTAACTGGAATATTCTCAGCAAAGTAATGGCTCTTTCTGTCAGAATAAGACTGCAATGCCCCAGGAAGGCAAATAAACATACTTCATAACTGAGGTGAATAACAAAGGTCAGCTCGAGAGTCATGGAAAATTCTGTGGTGAAACACACAGCCATTGATGATTGTTTCACAAGTAACCAGCATGATGGAGTAAGACCTGAACTTGCACCAACACTCTTCACTCATGCGTTGAGCTATTGGTGGGGTGGAGCAAAGTCACTTCAATTAACTTCCTGATTGACAGTTTCCTCCTCTGTTAAATGGAGTTATGGATTGTTATGTCCCCCAAAAGGTACAAAGAAGCTATAATGCATTTGGTTGCTAACGTAAAGATCAGTGGTTCAATCCCACCAGCTATTCCATGAAAGAAAGATGAGGCAGTCTGCTTCTATAAAGATTTACAGACTTGGAAACCCAATGAGGGTTGCTATGAGTTGAAATCGACTATATGGCAGTGAACTTGTTTTTGAGTTAAAAGGTATGTTGAAGTCCTAACCCCTGGTACCTTGTGAACATGACCATGTTTGGAAAAAAAGGTCTTTGATGATCTTATCAGTGAAGCTGACATGAGGTCATACTGTTGTTGTTGTTGTTGTGTGCCATCGAGTCGGACCCTACTCATAGCAACCCCTCCTTGGGTTTCCGAGGCAGTATCACTATGGAAGTAGATTGCCCCATCTTCCTTCCGAGGAGTGGCTGGGGGGTTTGAACTGCCAGCCTTCTGGTTAGCAGTCAAGTGCCTTAGCCACTATGCTACCAGAGGTAATACTGGGTGGGTCCTAATCTTGAGTCATGTCCTTATAAAAGAAGGGAAGAGACACAGGAAAGATACCATGTGACCTTGTAGCTGCAAGCAAGCAACACCAGAGCTAACTCCCATCAGCTAGGCAAGAGGCCTGCAACAGATGCTTCAAAGCCTCAGAATAAATCAACATGTCCAACACCCTGAACTAGGATGCTCCCCATCCAGAACCATGAGACAAATTTCTGTTGTTTAAAGCCCATTCCTCCTCATGATAGTTTGTTATGGCAGCCCTAGGAAGCACATACAAATGGCGATAAAATTTTGTGCACAATTAGTGAGAGTGTATCAGGAAGGGTTCAGCCATTGCAGAGTGAGATCTGGCAGTATTGTTGAAATTATCATTGCATACACCCCATAGTTTAGTAATATAATTCCTGAGTACAGACCAAGGGGAATTGCACCCCAGTGTGTGAGGGTCAGGTTCAAGGGTGTGGACTGTAGTATTGTTTGTGGAAACAGAAAAGTAGAGATAGCCAGCTTGTCTGTCACTAAGGGAATGGATGAGTGAAAGAGTGAGGATGTCAACAGTGGAAAACCAGGCCATAGCTGGAAGCGATGAAGGACAGCAGTGATTCTCAAAATGTGGTTCCCAGACCAGCAGTAACAGCGTTACCTGGGGTATTAGATTCCTAGAGCTACCACAGCAAAACACCACAAACTGGATTGCTTATAAGAAGAGAAATTGATTGGCTTACAGTTGTGGAAGCTAGGAGTCAGAATTTGGGGTGTAGAAGGGCTATGGTCCCTCCATAATCCCTAAGGAAAATCCTTTCTTGTCTCTCTCATCTTTTAGCTGTTGTTGTTGTTAGGTGCTGTTGAGTTGCCTCTGACTCATAGCAACCCTATGCGCAGCAGAATGAAACACTGCTGGACCCTGTGCCAGCCCATGATCCTTGCAATACCTGAGCCCATCTTTGCAGCCACTGTGTCAATCCATCTCATTGAGGACCTTCCCCTTTTTCACTGACCCTTCACTTTACCAAGCATGATACCATTCTCCAGGGAATGGTCCCTTCTTACATGACCAAAGCCAGCTTCTAGCAGCCACAGACATTCCTGGGCTTGAGGACACATCTTCACAAGGCTGTCCTTTCCCTGTCTGTCTCTCTGTGTCTCTTCTCCTCTTTTAGGAGGACACCACCCAGACTGGAGTGGGATCCACTCTACTCCAATATGACCTCATGCTATTTTAACTGAGAACACCTTCAGAGACCCAATTTCCAATTTCAGGTTCACAGGTCCCAGGGTTTGAGACTTCAGCATGTCTTTTAGGGGGCACACATTCAGTCCATAACACTTAATAACTGTTAGAAATGCAAATGGCCAACCTTACTCTAGTTCTTCTGAATCAGAAGATGTGGGAGTGGGACCCAGCAATCTGTGTTTTACAAGCCCTCCAGGGAACTCGGATGTATACCTAAGGTTGAGAACCACTGAAGGAGAGGTGAATACAAATAGACGTTAAAATGTACCCGTTGCTGTCAAGTCACCTCTCAGTCATGACAGACTCATGTGTGGCAGAGTAGAACTTTCTCTATAGGGTTTTCAATGGCTGATTGTTTTGGATGTAGATAGCCTGTCCTTTCATCTGAGGTCCCTCAGGTGAGCTTCAACCATCAATCTTCTGGTTAGCCAGCAAGCATGTCAACCATTTGCACCACACAGAACTCCCACTAAAACAGAATTTCAAGTAAAAAATTAAGAAAGAGGATGATATTTCTAGCCCACTACTATTTATTTAAAATAAGAGGATGTACGTATAAAACAACAACAACAAAACATTTGATGATAGAAACTCCTATTTGAATGAGTTTCCTCCATGTGGAGAAGGGAAATGGGAGACAGATGAGAAATAAAGGGAAGAAAAAAAAGAAGAAGAAGATTCAATAGTGTGTAAACTAATGTTGATATTATATCATGATCTGAGGAGTGGGTTTAATTCAACTTTCTGCACCTGGAAATCTGTAGAAACAAATTAACAAAGTGTGATGACAATAGTAACAGCAAGCCCAGTGTTGATCAAGGGCTTCCCTTGTGCCATACTTAAGTCTCACTCCTTTACCTGCATTAAGTCATTGAATTCCCCCAATAATCCCATGGCACACCTGCTCATATCATTTGTATTCAGAGATGAGGAAACCGAAGCATGGAAAAATTGTAGAACCTGCCTGAGGTAACTTGGTTCCTAAGGGGTAGAACTGCCTCTCAAATCCTAGGCAACTTGCAGGTCTAGCTTAGTGGTTCTTAACTGATTTTGTCCCCAGGAGACATTTGACATTATCTAGAGATATGTTTCCTTGTTATTCATAAGGTTTTCCCTGGTCAATTCTTTGAGAAGTGGGCGGCCTCTTCCTTCTTCCTAGTCTGTCTCAGTCTATAAACTGGGCTGTTACCTATGGCCCAGGTGCATCTCGCTGGGTTTTAAACACCAGAGGCTCAGCCTCAAAACTCA
>NW_006921811.1:2247745-2249236 GCF_000298275.1 Orycteropus afer afer | reverse complement strand
CTGTCATGACTGGATAAACTACTGGCATATGTTGAGAAGAGGCCCAGGTAGTGCTAAACCTCTTACAATGCACAGGGCATCCCCCTACCAAAAAAAAAAAAAAAAAAATCAGGCCCTACATGTAAGCAGTGCCAGCCTTGAGAAACCCTCATGTTATCTCCTTCACAGAGCCTTCTTGTCACCTGAAAGCCAGTACTTGCCAAAGTGTGTTCCAAAGAAAACATACATAGCTGAGTTTTAATGAGGTTACAACACCTAGTACTGGGGAGAAAAACCATAAAGAGTGTGAATGAGTATGTGTATGTCTGTATAACTAAACACATTTATAAAGTTGACCTCAGTATTGAGAAATGACCTGCCTAAAACCTTGCTTAACCTGACTGAAAGCAAGATGCCCAGGCTTTGCCTTGGGCAACAGACACCGTTAACAACTACTGTGCTTGTGGTACTTGAGGTTTGCCATCAACTCAATGCTGACCAGTCTGTGATGGATCCTGTATTATAATTTCATCATATATTTATGACAGCTCTGGTGGCATAGTGCCTAAGGCATTTGACTGCTAACCTGAAGGCTGGTGGTTCAAACCCACTAGCCACTCCTTGGAGGGAAGATTGAGCAATCTACTTCCATAGAGATACCACCTTGGAAACACAAGGAGGGGTTGCTATGAGTCAAATTGACTTGACTCGGTGGCAGTGAGTTTGGTTTGGTTTTCATTTCTTACTTATTATATAGAAAACATATCCAAGTTTATCACTTTATTGATCAAGTTTTATCCATGAATTATTCTGTGTAACAGTGTTTTTCCCCATCAACTTCAACCCATAAGCATATTCTATGTTATGATTTTGGTTAGTTTCCTGATGATACATAATGATTATTACTGCTCATACTCAGATCTTTGAGTTACTGCTATTTGAGTGAAAATGATGACTCCCTCTTCTGAGTTCATCTACTCATGCCTCATTTGAAACTCTGTACCTCGTAGTACAAGTGTCTCTGTAGCTTCTTTACACTGTAAGCTCTTTGGGTCACATCTGGATTCCTTCTACCAGGTGCCATGGTTTGCATTTGATGTTCATTAAACCTTTGAAGTATAAGCACAATGCTAAGATTGCTGGAAAAGATGATTTACATACAATTACCTGCCTACTCTATCCCCTTTGCCACTGAATAAGATGACCTTGATTTATTCAAAATTTAAGGGATAGTTCTTGCACATAGGGGAGATTAGATTAATAAGGCAGGAAAGATACATGTTGGAAATTTCCCAGAAAGAAATGGATTTGATTGTAGATACTTATTTATATTACTCAACCCTCTAGGTGTAGCCAAGTAAACCAACAGGATGCTGGTCTGCACTACATGAGCTGAAGACTAGAAACCAACAGATATGGTCACGGGATGTTGTGGCAGTGGCTGTGCGGCCCTAGTCATGCCACTTTACCATAACTGTTTCAGGGAACCCACCTGGAGTGTGAAGGACTTGC
>NW_006921811.1:2246914-2247425 GCF_000298275.1 Orycteropus afer afer | reverse complement strand
ACTATATATCTAAAAAACTGCCCATGTTCTCTCTGTGCTACTTATCAAGTTCAGTGGCCGTTAGCTCTTGCTGGTTGACTATCATGGCCTTGAACTGTGATAACACACTTTTAAACTTGCATTTGAATCCAAGTCTGGCTCCAAACTTTCCCTTTCCCCTGTCTCAAAGAGGACTTCAGCCACAAATGAAGGAAGCTCTGTTCTCTAGGCTTAGAACTAGGAACGATGGGTGTTTCCCAGGCTCCAACTCCTTCATATCTGAGTTTACACAAAATAAAACATATACGCCTCATGAACTGGAAGTCGAGAAGTACTATGATGGTTAATTTCATGTCAACTTGGCTCAGCTATGGTGCTCAGTTATTTAATTGAACACTAATCTAGATGTTGCTATGAAGGTTTTCTGTAGATGTGATTAAAGTGTATAATCAGTTGATTTTAATAAGGGAGATTACCCTTGATCATGTGGGTGGGCCTCATCTAATCAGCTGAAGGTCTTCTGGAATAAAAA
>NW_006921811.1:2245044-2245919 GCF_000298275.1 Orycteropus afer afer | reverse complement strand
TGAAATGCCAGACATTCTTGTTTTTGTAAATGTCCTCTGCCCACTCAACCACAAGGGATTTCTCACTGGACAGTTCATGTTTCCTCATCCTCCAGGCTCACACCATTGAGACTTCCCTCCCAGCCTACCTTCTCTGTCTTCATGTGTCTCTTTCTCTTTCCTTCTGTTTTGGTTACCTAGTGCTACTCTAACAGAAGATATACCACAAATGGAATGCTTTAACAAACAGGAGTTTATTCTCTTACAGTTTGGAGGCTTTAAATCTGAATTCAATGTGCCTGGCTCTAGGGGCTGGGTGAAAGCCCCTCAACCTTGGGCTTCAGCTCTGCCTCCTGCTCCCAGCCCACTGAAGGCTTTTCTTCACTCAGACAGCTGCTGGCTGCTGAGACTGACAAGCCCAAGGTTGACAAGTCAAAAGGCATAGTAGTCCTGATGTTACCAATCTACACAGCAGGCCATTAATTCAAGTCCACAGAAAGTTCCAAGGTCGGCAGAGCATGGCATGTTGCTGAACAATGACACAGCTACACGCAGGGTTCAAGCATGACATAAGCTAGAGACCATTCCCCAAGGCTTCTCCTTATATACAGGAAGCAGACCACATCCCTAAGGCAGCTACTTGGCTGCTCACAGTAGATTCCACTATGGAGTTGATTAGCAGTCTCATCATGGGGAATATTACACCCAGCTGTCCAGACACTCAACCAGGCCTAACCAAGTTGACACAGAAACTTAACTACCACAATTCCACCCCTTGTCAACTCAGCACCTGTACAGATCTTCAATGGGCAGCATCTGTACAGATCTCCTTCACTGGGTGGCTCTAATACCCTAGTCCCTGAGTGGTGACCTTACCTCCTTGGCCTGATGAGCCC
>NW_006921811.1:2243223-2244059 GCF_000298275.1 Orycteropus afer afer | reverse complement strand
TTACCATTGACTTGATTACCATTCTCATCATGGGGAATATTATATCCAGCTCCTCAGCCACTCAACCAGGCCCAGCCAAGTTGACATACAAACTTAACTACCACACCTTCCCTTAAGGGGAACAGGCTTTTGTGAGGCTGAATATAGTAGCTACACTCTTATTTGCTGCTAGATCAATTCTGCTTGGTAAGTCACTCTTGTGCAACATTTGCTGAGGTGTCCTTGGCTGTCTGAGGCCCTAACACTGAGCCACCTTTGTTTGCCATAATCATAAAAGCCCCTGCTTCCCTCCAGGGAATAAGGAGACTTGAACCTGCCCTGGCACTTCCCAGGGACCAGCCTCGGTCAGTAGGCCATTAATAAACTCCTATATCAAAAGCATGTAGCTGCCAGCCTCCTTCTTTGGTCTCTTGGCCCCATGCACATTTACAGACAAATTTAGAGATACAGGTCCATGCCTGAACACTCTCCTCTCCTGCAAAGGTGGTTGGGCACATCCTTTGTGCTGTGGCACCTGCTAATGTACAGTCCACAAGACCTTCCCTTAAATATTTAATATCTTACCACTGCATTACTAGAAAAGAAGACACTTTCTCGAGAGGAACTTTGTTTCATCTGTGAGGACAGTATATTATTATTGTTGTTGTTAATTGCTGTTCAGGTGACACTTAGCTCATGGTGACCCCATATACAATGAGATCAGACTGTTGTAGTGCCTAAGGCATTTGATAGCTGACCAGAAGTCTGGCAGTTCAAATGCACCAGTCACTCCTCAGAAGGAAGATTGTGTAATCTACTTCGGTAGAGACACCACCTTGGAAATCCAAGGAGGGGTT
>NW_006921811.1:2241696-2242661 GCF_000298275.1 Orycteropus afer afer | reverse complement strand
AGGTTGGGCAATCCTACTTCTGTAGTGATACTGTCTTGGAAACCCAAGGAGCAGTTGCTATGAGTCAGGGCCAACTCAATGGCACATAACAACAACAACAACTTAAAATACTTCTCTTACAGGATTACTATGGTAATAACATGATAGCATCATCGATGCCTCTACTGATGGATGGGGTAGTGCCTGTGCATGAGGTCCACTGGCCAGGAATCAAACCCGTTTCCCACCTAAAAGACAAGAATTCTACCACTGAACCACTGCTTCCCCTGTATATTATTATTGTCCCTTGCAAGAGGTTGGAGATTTCCACTCAAGTTAAACCTTTCTGATAGTTAGAGTTTGAGATTCACCCTACAAATATCTCCTGAGAACTTCTTAGGAGTTTGACATCATTTTGTTGCTAGGTTATTATGGTATGCAAAACCCAGCAGGACTCTTTCGTTCATAGAGTTTAGAAACTACATAGTTAGCAGTGCCATTTACTGTTAATGTGCAATTACAGAAAAGGTGAGACTTTGTAAAAAAAGGAATTCAATTCTTTGAAATCATAGCCCATAAAGCCTGACCTAGACTATATATCCAGAAAAGCATCCACAGGGAAGTCAGGATAGAAGGGAATTTGAGGCAGTAGCATCCTGGGGAAAGTTAAGCAACCAGTTCTTTGGCTGGGGCTTTGTCCTGTTCTAACCTGTGGTATTTACTAATTTCCATGATGTAATCATTTCCACCATGGATAAATATCAAGCTACCAGTGGGCCAAGAAGGACATTTTGTTTTTGTTTGTTGTGTGCCATCGAGTCGGACCCGACTCATAGCGACCCCTCCTTGGGTTTCCGAGGCAGTATCACTATGGAAGCAGATTGCCCCATCTTCCTTCCAAGGAATGGCTGGTGGGTTTGAACCACCAGCCTTCTGGTTAGCAGTCAAGTACCTTAGCCACTATGCTACCAGAGCTCCCAAGAAGG
>NW_006921811.1:2228773-2240716 GCF_000298275.1 Orycteropus afer afer | reverse complement strand
TCCTATTTTTGAAACATCACTTCCTTGAAGTGTCAGACAATTATATCTGCTAATATATTTTTGCCAATATGATCCTAAAATGGTTAATGTGAATTATTTATGCCATTCCCTCTTGGTGGGAGTGAATGGACCAGAAAGAGCTGCAATATTTCTTTTCAAGAAACGCCTCTGCAAGAGGTTTCAGAGAGCACAGCCCAAGATTAGGGAGACTAATGAGAAGCCTCAAATCAGAGAGAAGATAATCCCCCAGTGACCCCTTTTCACTTGGCTGTGCCTGCAATGTTGTCCTCTGTGCCACTCCTGCACCCCTAGTCTTTACCCACAGCTTCTTGGTGCCTCTGCTGTCCTCTGTTGTAATCTTCCCTATGGAAGGAGTCCCGATGTCAGTAAGCCCCAGTGTCTGTGCACAGACCGTATGCCATAACTCACTCCCTGGTCACCATAGCCTTTCAGGCCATCATTACCTTGGACATTCCAGATAACAGCCCACCTTCTCCCCCTCACTGACCATCAAACTGAGTCCTCACCAGTCCTGGATGGGGTCAGCCTATAGAAAAAAAGGCTATGGGAGCATTCACATTTATGCTTCATTATGTATTATGCATTCCTGGGTAAGTTGGGGGAATTTCTTCAGGTCTCAGTTTTCTTATCTATAGAAGAGGGACTGGAATACTTACTTTTTTTCCAGGTTAGATGCTGAGGAAACTAGAGTGTATTTCAAAATGCCTAGCACAATCAACAAATGGTAATTCAATAAACCAAAACCCAAACCCATTGCCGTTGGGTGGATTCTGACTCACAGCGGCCCTATAGGACAGACTAGAACTGCCCCATAGGGTTTCTGAAGCTGTGATCTCCATGGGAGCAGACAGCCACATCTTTCTACTGTGGAGCAGCTGGTGAGCTCAAATACCAACCTTCTGGTTAGCAGTTGAGCACTTAACCACCATACCACTAGGACACCTATGTACTATAATTATTGGGAGTCCCTGGGCGATGGCAATAGGTAACACATTTTGCTGCAAACCAAAAGGGTGGTGGTTCAAGTTCACTCAGAGATACTTCAAAAGAAAGAAAGCATACTACACAAAAACGTTGCTCTACATCCTACTTTGGTGAGTAGCAAGTGGGTCTTAAATGCTTGCAAGGGTCCATGTACGACCCAGCAATTGGTGTGTCCTTGTCCAGAGCAAAGAAGAATGAAGAATACCAAAGACACATGGAAACAATTAATCCAAGGGACTAGTGGACGATGTGAACCTCAGCCAGTATGATCCTGAAACCAGACCTAGATAGTGCCTGGCTACCAATGTCAGCCACTCAGAAAGGAGTCAAAATAGGTCTTGTATAGAATGAGAGAAAAATGTGGAACAAAACTCAAAATCATAGAAAAGACCAGGCTTACTGGTCTAACAGAGACAGGTGACACCTCTGAGACTATGTCACCCTTCTGGCCTGGAATTGAACTCACTCCCATGGCTTCCAGTCAAACGATATACAGGCATAGAAAGTGAATATTACAGCAGGTAAGTCCACTCCTTAGAACAGTCAAGCATGGGAGATCACAAGGGCAGTATTTGCACAAGGAGACAGCTCAGAGGACAGGAATGCATAGGAAAGAAGGACACAGGGAAAGGTAACCACAGGGAGGAAGTGGGAAGAGAGCTGTTACATTATGGGGATTGCAACAACATCATGAAACAAAATGTGTATGAACTGTTGTATAGAAAATGAATTTGCTCTGTAAACTTGCACCCAAATCACAGCTGAAAAAAAAAAAAAAAAGTCTGGCAACTTGCTTCTGAGAAATCAGATACTGAAAACCCCACTGAGCACAGTTCTACTCGGACACACATGGGGTGGCTATGACTCAAGGGAAGCTGCTCCTGGTCGGATGATTCTTATTCCTATCTGCTCCCTGGCCGGCCTGGAATCTATGTGCTTGTCAGACTCACTCACTGACTCCTTGATTCTTGAGCATCTGCTGTGTGCCAGGTGCGGTACTGTCCGCCTTCCCTTGCCTGCCCCACAGTTAACGGCAGTGATTTCCTTGTCCGTTTTGCTTTTCAGCCGGAAGTGCTTTCATAACTTGCAGAGAAAATTAACTCTGTGTTACCACTAAGCTAAGTGAAAGTGATACATAGAAAATGACTAAGATCTCCTTACCCGTGGGACTGACCTTCCTGCATGTCCACCTGAAGTAAGGGCCATTCTACTGAATAGTCAGTTTTGGTTACATGTTGCTAATACTTCCTTCCTTAATATACATTTTTAAGTTAATCTATGGCTTATCAGGTAGGGGGCAGTGGTGGTTCGAGGGACGAATTCTCACCTTCCATGTGGGAGACTGAGTTTCCCTTTTCATGCAATTTACCTCATGCATAGCCACCATCCACCTGTCAGTGGAGACTTGCATGTTGCTATGATACTGAAAACGTTTTAGGAGAACGTCCACACTAGAATGGACTGGGAAGAAAGACCCGGTGACCTACTTCTGAAAACCGGCCAATGAAAACCTGTGGATCCCTATGGTCCATCTGCAACCAGGCCTAGGGAGGGCTCAGGACAGGGTACTGTTTGGTTCCCTTGTACACGGGGTCACCATGAGTCAGGAGACTAACGTGATAGTAGCTAACAGTAGAAACAACTTAGACTACATCCCATTAGATAAGCATAGTCTTCCTTTTCTTTAAGAATGCTAATATGGGAAGGAAAATTGAACCCGTAAACAACATCAAGGTGAATGGAGAAAATGAAGTTGTCAATGAATTGTTTCCACTTTGATCAACAATCAATGTCCATGGAAGCAGCAGACAGGAAATTAAACAATGTATTGCTTCGGGCAAATATGCTGCAAACAACCTCTTTACAGTGTTAAAAAGCAGAGATGTCACTCTAAAAAGGAAGGTGTGCCTGACACAAGCTATGGGCTTTTCAACTACCTCACATCTGTGTGAAAACTGGACAATGATTAAGGAAGACAAGAAAAATTGATTCATTTGAGTGGTGGTATTGGCAAAGAATACTGAATATCTCATACACTGTCACAAGAACAAACTATTCAGTCTCAGAACAAATACAACCACAATGTTCCTTAGAAGTGAGGATGATGAGACTTCAAGTCACTTACTTTGGATGTGGCATCAGAAAAGACCAATTGCTAGAGAAAAGCATCATGTTTACTCAAGTAGGTCAGTGGATGAACAAAACTTTCAATGAGAGGGACTGACACATGAGCTGCAACAATGGACTCGAACATACCAATAATGAAGACGGCACAGAACTGAGCGATGTGTTGTTGGGCTACACCTACCGTCGCCATGAGTCAGGGCCAATTCAATGGCAATTTATAGCAACAACAACAAGGGCAAAAAAAGAACCTAGTATATGTCCACCTTGCAGTAGAGTTTGACAGGTATCATCTCGTTCTTTCTACAAGCAGCCATAGGAAGAGGCATCTATTACTTAGTTTTGTTACTGAGTTAGCTGGAGTTTAAAGAGATGAAGGGGCTTGGGAAACCTGAACCTGGACTGTCTGACATTGCAGTCTGAGCTCTTTGTGTTATACAGTGCTACAAATCTATCAGTAACAACCTTGCAGGCCAGTCTTTCTTAATCTTATAGCTCAGTCTTTCTTGTTTCTGGCCAATAACTAACTCCTCTCACATCGTGGCAAAAGTGGTAGTGTTTTACCAACAGGTGAGGGAATCATGATGTCATTGGTCCAATATTTTACTCCTCTTTATTTGAGAGTTCAGATTGCTTCCTATGGGGCCAGTCTGTTGACAATTTTTGTTCCCTTCATAGTTGAGGAAAGCTTAACAACAACAAAAAAGTTTAGTGGACTCACCATTGGATGTATAGCAATTTAGCAAGAAATGGAACCAAATGATTTGCACTGCATTCGCCTTGCGTTTTCCAGATTATGATGAAATCCCAGCTTCCATAACAAACAAAGCCACCAAATTTTCTTCACTGTCAAAGTTCCTGGTGTTGTGCATTGGTTCTAGTTCACAAAGCTGATTTCAGACTTCCTGGTCAAGATCTTGGTCTGTAACGTTCTTGGCCTATTTGACAGGTACAATGGTCAAAGAGAGCCACTCTTCCTGCTAATCAGATAGACGCCAAGTTGTTCACAGGAGCCGGGACCCTGCTGGCTTTGGACAAAACAGGTAATCAGAGCTGAGGAGGGGTTGAGCCTGACTCACACCTGTTGTTGACATCAAACATTAATAGCGGCACCAATGATTCCTGTGGTGACCACTCCTTATGTCCATGAAGGGTAAGCCTTGAGGCTCAGGGGACTCAAATTTTTCTCCAGAATCTTTTTAGAACAATGATAATAAATGTGCCATTTCTTTTTCTTCCTAATTTGTAGGAATTCTGTGTAAGATCTGGATGCTGATCCCTTGTTAATATTGCAAATATCTTCTCCCAGCATGGGACTTGCATTTTCACGGAACCATTTGATGAACAGATGCTCATATTCCATTTCATATTGATTGGTGCTGGTTGCTTGGGGCATCACTTTATGAAGGGCTCTGAGACTGAGGCCTGGCTCAATAGGAAAGGGCACTGTGATCTATAAGAGATATCTGACAACTGTAAGGGCCCCTGAGACTATCATTTTATGGCCTTGGAATAAGCCTAGCTAAATAGTAAAATGGATTCCAGTTCCTGTTTCTTACAATGCACGGACTGGATAAATTTCGATCATTTGGATTGAGGCAAATGAAGTGATAGACTTTCGTAAAAGGAGAGGAGAAAGCCCAGAAGTGGTAGACACACATATTCTCCTTTGCTCAAGGAACAGGCAAATCTCACCTTCCTGAAGGAGAAGTAAGACTTGGCTCTGAAGGATGAGTGAGAGTTCACCAAGCAGAAAAAGGAATATGTCAAGAATGCAAATGGTTAATACAGTGAACAGAATGAATAGTGTGTTTGGGAAAGCCCAAGCTGCTTAGCTGGGTCTGAGTCATCCTGAATGTGGCAGATGGTGGTGATTGACAAGGCTGGAGAGGTTGCTGCACCATTAGTGGTTATGGGTTAAAAACTGAGACTTCATTCTGCAGGTGATGGGGTGTTGGGCCTTGGTCCTGTCTGTTGCTGTTGTTGTTGTTATGTTTCATCGAGTTGGCCCCTAGTAGTCAGCATTAGAGTCAAAGTGGACAAGGCAATATGATAGAGCCCAAGAGAGGAGAAGGACAAAGTAATAGGAGCATGAGGCCAGAAAATAGTAAAAAATTAGTAGGCAGTAACTGAGTGTATTTTGTTAGGCCCTGTGGCTAGGAGTGAGGAACCCTGGTGGCACAGTAATTAAGTGCTCAGAAGCCAACTAGAAGGTCAATGACCTGGACCCACCAGTCTCTCTATGGGAGGAAGATGTGGCAGTCTGCTTCCCTAAAGAGCTGTTGTTCTTAGGGAACTTTACTGAAGCAGTCATCTACTCATAGCTACCTCATGCACAGCAGAACGAAAGAGTACAGCCTTGGAAACACGGTGGGGCAGTATAGAGACAAAAACTAACTGCCATTGAGTGCTGACTCCTCCTTAGGTTTCTGAGGCAGCATTTCTATGGAAGGAGATTACCCAGTCTTCCTTCCTAGGAGTGGCTGGTGGGTTTGAACCACCAGCCTTCTGGTTAGCAGTCAAGTGCCTTAGACACTACGTCACCAGAGCTCCTAGTATAGAGATAGGTGAGCAAAAAGGATCAGAGAGCCCTCCTGGCTGGAGCACTGGAGCTTGGGGTTGTCTTGTCAGCTCTGCCTGCTTCCTAGCCTCTGCCTCTCCAGCCTCCCCATAGCCGGACCCCTTGGGATGAAACCAGGGTTAAGAGACTTAAGCAGTTCCAGACTGTCACTCTGGGACTCACTGTCTGGCTCTCCTTGAGAACCAGGTGTTGGGTTACAGTTTTGATTAACCCAGGGTCTGCCATATTCTTTGGATCATGTCCCTAATGTGTGCTTTTCTTCTCAGGTTGTTGTGTTCCATCAAGTTGATTCCTAATGATCCTGTAGGACAGAACAGAACTGCCTCCTAAGGTTTACAAGGCTATAATCGTTATGGGAGCAGATTGGCAGGTGTTATCTCCAGTGGAGTGGCTGGTGGGTTTAAACCACTGACCTTTTGGCTAGCAGCAGAGTGCTTAGCCACTGTGCCACCAAGGCTCCTCTGTTATCATTCCCACTGCCATTGAATTGATTCTAATTCATAGTAGCTTCTATAGCACAGAGTAGGACTGCCCCATAGGGTTTCCAAGGCCGTAAATCTTTACGGAAGCAGACTTCCATATCTTTCTCCTGCAGAATGGCTGGTGGGTTCAAGTCTCTGACCTTTTAGTTACCAGCCAGACACTTTAACCACTGCCCCACCAGAGAGCTCCTTTCTGTTCTCCTTAGAAAGTGTTAAATTATTGCATAGCTAGTCAATGGTTGGTCAGGCCTAAGAATCTATGAGACCTTAGTTCTTCATTTGTGAAAAAAAAGGAGAATGAGTCCAGTGTCATAGAGTTGATATGATGATTTCATAAGAGGAGGATGAAACTCACATAAACCCAGTTGCTCTAGAGTCATCTTTGATTCACAGTGACCCCATGTGTGTTAGAGTTGAACTGTGCTCCACGGAGTATTCAATGTCTGATTTTTCAGAAGTAGATCACAGGCCTGTCTTCTGAGATGCCTCTGGGTTTACTTGAACCCCAAACGTGGAGTTAGAAGCTCAGCATATTGACCTTTTGCTCTACCTATCAACTGCAGAGACACACATCCCACGTGCTAAGGAACTCTGCTAAGCGTTCAACACATGAGATATCTGCTATAATGACGATGGTGATGATGACCCTTGTTCTCTGTATGCCACCTTGGTAACCTTCTCACTCTCCCATTTTCACCAGAGAAAGAACAGGTGAGCAGCTTTGTGAAGGAGCTACAAGTACATGGAAAAGGGCAAGTACAACAGGAAGGAAAATCAGGGTATAGAAAGAGCGAAAGACAAAGGATGGACAGTCCATTAGTCAAGTAGATGATACATTAAATTTTCAATGGTCTCTTAATGGTTTCAAGAGAAAGAGAGGTAATGAAATGATTACTGTGCAAAGATAATAGGCAAATGAAGAGTCAAAGGGACTGTTAGAGAGACTTTGGATAGTCGAGTAACCCACAGAATTGATTCCATTTCATGACATGTAACATCTTGCACATTTTGGGTAGGAAATTGAAACTTTGCTTCTCCTTTTTCCAGGGCTGTTACTTGGTTCTTCCCTTTGCTTTGTGTAGGTCTTTAACCCTGTTGTTGTTGTGTTCTATAGAGTTGCTTCCGAGTCACAGTGACCATATATGACAGAGCAGAATTGGCCCATTGTGCCATTAGGGCTTCTTTCTTTAACATTACACGCACCTCATTTTGTTCTAATTTTCTCTTTACCCTATTGTCTTCCCCAGCAAGGAACTGTTTGGAGGTGAGTACTATGCCTATGTTTTTCCTTTGGGTCCTGGTATAAGACAGGCAGTGTAGATCTTTTCATTTGTGTAAAGAATAAAAGTAGACTGTAGCAAAGCCAAGGAGCTGTGGTGGTTTTGTGGTTAATGCATTTGGCTGCTAATCAAAAAGTCTGTGGTTCAAACCCACCAGCTGCTCCATGGGAGAATGATGAGGCAGTCTGCTTCCATAAAGACTTACAGCCTTGGAAACTCTATGGGTGGAGACCTACTCTGTCCTATAGGTCACTATGAGTTAGAATCAACTCAATGGCAGTGAGTATTTTGGGTAATGAAGTCTCTCAGACATGGGATTTGTAAAAAAATTCTTAAAGGACATGCACAGAAATGACATTTCTTGAAAGAGGCAAACAGCAAAAAGTCAAACAAACTGAGATTGTGTGGAACAATGTGACGCCTACAATCCATCATTAACAGCATTGGTTGAGCGAATAAAAAAAAAAAAAAAAAAAAAAAAAAAAAAAAAAAAAAAAAAAAAAAAAAAAAAAAAAAAACACCTTTTAACCAACTATATAAGAGCAGAAGAATCAAATCTAGGTAGAAAGAGATCCTTCAAGGATAGTGGAGGCTACTAGAAAGACCCAAACGCCACAGGCTAAGTGACTGAGCCACTATTTTTAAAATTGCCTTTTGAGAATAAGCCTGATTGAAAGAACAGAATTTGTGCAATGTATTTTTCCTTTGTGTCCTTATCTGCTTCCTTCACAAGCTATTTTTAGTAAGTTTACATTAACCTTCTTCTAACAAAATGCCAATTAAAGCAACTTTTGATAGGCTGTGTTTAAAATTCTGACTCTAAAGACGCAAGTGTGCTAGATCGGCACATCAGGGTGGAAATCAGGTTCTTAATCCTACTTGAATAACGACTGAAATCCTCAGTTGCTTTCTCCTAGGATAGCAACATAGTCAAAGGGAAGCAAAGCTCTCCAAGTGATGCTAAGCAACTCATCTAGTGTTGGACTTAATTTCTTCCACTGGTTCCTTGTATCTTTTCTTTTCTTTCCTCCATTTTCCACTGGTTCCTCGCCTAACACTGATTTATTTTCTGGATATTGTCAAACAACCTGTCAACATTTATGTTTATAATATGAACTGACAATACGCTCTAATCTGTGTTGATAGCCTGCCTGTTATGCGTGCCTTCAGCTTTTAGCTGTTTCTGGGAATATGAATTAAGTCCCAGTGCAGTATTTACATTTGGATTGCAGGTGTCCCAGGCAGAGTTCCAGTTACATTCATGACTCTCAGAAAACAACCTCAAAGTGGAATCAAACAAAGGTTTAATGTGGTCCTGCACACACCTGTTTAGATGGATCAGCATCTGACTTTCCCCAACTTGGCACATCCTGTTCTCTCTGCGTCCTGTTCCCCCTCCCTTCTTTGACTGTTTAATTTCCACAGGTCCACTACCTCTCCTTCAGTCATCCTACAGATTCTAGGGGCTAATTAAAGGAAAACAGGTAGCAGAGTATCTGGCAGATATGAATGATGTAACTGCTCCAAAAAAATAAAATGTTTGGCATTATTAAAGCAGAATTTTCTGGAATGTATCTTACCTGCCTCAAGTCCACAAGCCCCCAGGATAGGTGACAGCTATACCCTTGCTAGCTTGGAGTTTCCTTGCTTTCTTGTGTTACATCTGGTTGAATATACCTAATTTAAAAAAAAAAAAAAAAAAAAAATTCTGAAAATCACCAGTGCTTGTGTTCCTCATAGAACAGGAAGACCTTTGAGGCAGGAAATATGAACGTTGTCCTTTTTATTTGGTAGAGTGTCCTCTATCAACCCTTTTGTTTCTTTATTGTGCTTTAGGTGCAAGTTTACAGAGCAGGGTTTGTTTTACATTCAACATTACATGTACCTTTAGTTTCACTACCCATTTACCATCCCCAACCTTAACCCAGTGTCCTCCCCTCCCTGCCCAGTGACCATCCCCTCCTCCCATGCCACTCAGAGTTATACACTCCTGTGGGTCCTGCATTTCCTCTGTGAAAATGTTGCCCCTCTGGTGCACCATGGCCAATTGCTCCAAGGGATGCATTTCCACAGAGTATGTGGGTGCGTCACCCTTGGGTGAGTGCACATTTTGTGTACTATTGGTCTGAGAGCCAGCCCCTGGGAGTGAGTTTTATTCCAGGCCTAGAATATATCCCAGGGCCATAGTATTGGTCACCAGACTCCATCCAACCAGTAATTCTGGTCATTATTGAGTTTTTGGATTTTGTTCCACATTTTTCCTCCCACTCTATGCACGATCTCCAGATTTGATCCTTTCCTGAGTGGTTGGCATTGGTAGCCGGGCACCATCTAGTTCTTCTGGTCTCAAGGGCCATCGTGTCCTAAGGCTGATTGCTTCCAAATGCTCTTGCTTTTTGTTTTTGTGTTCTTCTTTGATTCTGGTGATAGGAGACAATTAGTTGCATCTTAGATGGCCACTTGAAAGCTTTTAAGACCTCAGTGGCTACTCACCAATGTAGGATGAGGAACAAGACTTTTGTGGGTTATGTTGTGCCAATTGTGTCTGTTGTCTCCCAGTACTATGGTCCTGAGATGGTAGATCTGTTGGATCTCTCTCCCACAGTGTCTGGGTGATTGTGAGGGATTAGTCTATGTCTGTCTTCTGTTGTTTCTATAAGGATTGCAGGTATTTTCTATCACTGGTGTCTGTACAAGATTAGCTTCTATTGAATCTATGCTTGGTCTAGAGAGTACTCCTTTTCAATGACCCCCATCTGATCTCAGATGTTTATGTGTTCATCTGCAGCCAGGTGTTTGGTGTTAATAGTAATGCAGTATTGTGGATATACTGGTTGGTACTATCATCTGTCATCTATCTCTTATGTGCACAATTGGATGTCCTCCCTTTTCCTAGTATTATCTTTCAACCCTTTGATTGCCATAGGGTTAAAGCCCGAATTTGGCATCATGACAACCAAAACCCTAACCAGACCAAACTCACTGCCATCAGGTAGGTGCTGACTCAAAGCCAGCCCCACTGGGTTTTCAAAGCTATAAATTTTTACAAAGAAGACTGCCTCATCTTTCTTCTGTGAAGCAGCTGGTGGGTTTGAACCAGCGATCTTTTGCTTAGCAGCCAAATGCCTTAACCACTACACCACCAGAGCTCCTCATGACAACCAAGGCCACTCCCAAACCTACTTTCTCCATCTTCAAAGATGCTTCTCTACATGAAGATTCATGCCAAGATTGCTCCTCCAACGTGCCTGGCTACCTGCTCTTTTTCTCCTTAATTCAATGAGCATTCAGTCAGAATAACTCATTGCCATTGAGTCAATTCTGACTCGTAGCATCCCTATAAGACAGAGTAGAAGTTCCCCATAGGGTTTCTAAGGTTGGAAATCTTTATGGAAGTAGGCTGCCTTATCTTTTTCCTGTGGATCTGCTTGTGTGTTCAAACCACCAACCTTTTGGTTAGCAGCTGAATGTCTTAGCCATTGTGTCACCAGAGTTCCTATTCAGCCAGAGTGATCTTTATAAAATGGTAGATCCATTGTATGGTTTCTGTGAATCAGATGGGAAGTCATTGGGAAGTCTTGAGCAAGTAAAATCCAAAGCCTTTGCAATGGCTAAAAGGGTATATAGAAATTGACCTCTGGCTACCTGTTAGGTCCCAACTTCCATCTCTCTCCTTTCCTTTTCCCCTATTACTGCTGTTGTTGGGTGCTGTTGAATTGATTTCAACTCACAGTGACCCCATGTAACTGAGTTGAACTGCTCCGTAGAGTTTTCTAGGCTGTCATCTTTACAGGACAGGTGGCCAGGACTCTTGCAGAGTGGCTGAGTGGGTTTGAACCGTCCACTTTTTGCTTAACGACTGAGGACGTAACTGTCGCACCACCAGGGTACCTTCCTTCAGCTCTGAGGTCTTTACTTTCCTCAAACTCAATAACAGTGCTCCACCTCAGAGCTTTTGGATTTTCTGTTCCCTTTTCCTGGAAATGTCTCATTCTCAGGTTTTCATGTCACTCACTCCTTTTCTTTCTTTGGATTTCTGCTGACATATGACCTTCTCAGACAAGACAGACTGTTCTGCCATCCACCATATGAAATAGCAGCACCTTCTTTGTCCTTTCTTTCTATGCCCCTCTAGTGCCATCCATATCTATATCTATATCAATATCTATATCTATATCTATCTATATTTGTTATTGTTATGTGCCATGGAATTGGACCCGACTCATAGCTACCCCTCCTTGGGTTTCTGAGGCAGTATCACTACGGAAGTACATCGCCCAAACTTCCTTCCAAGGAGTGGCTTGTGGGTTTGAACCACCAGGCTTCTGGTTAGCAGTCAAGTGCCTTAGGCACTATGCTACCCTAAACTTATTGCCGTTGCATAGGATCTGATTCATAGTGACCCCTCCTTGGGTTTCTGAGGCAGTATCACTACGGAAGTACATTGCCCAACCTTCCTTCCAAGGAGTGG
>NW_006921811.1:2216680-2228616 GCF_000298275.1 Orycteropus afer afer | reverse complement strand
TATATATATATATGTTTGTTCATTGTACCTATAGCTATTAGACATATTGTTATGGATTGAATTGTGTCCTCCCAAAATATGTAAATATGTGTTGGAGCCCTGACTTTTTTTTATACCCGTGGATATAATCCCATTTAGCAATAGGGCTTCCTTTGTTATGTTAATGAGGCCCTACTAGTACCTGGTGTGTCTTAAACCTCATCACTTGTGAGATATAATAGGTGCAGAGGAGACACCGAAGCCAGGAGGCACAGATGGAAGGAAGATAGATACCATGAGAAGATTGCCAAGGAATTGAGCAATGCTGGGGCTAGAGAAAGTAAGGGATTCTCCCCCAGAGCCAGTAAAGACAGAGCCTTCTCCTGGAGCCAGTGTGCTGAATTCAGACTTCTAGCGCCCTAACCTTTGAGAAAACAAATTTCTGTTCATAAAACCCACCCACTTGTGGTATTTCGGTTACTGCAACACAAAGAAACCAAGCCACCTAGCCTATTTCCACTTTTTAATTTATTTCATTACATGTGAGACCTCTTGGGCTTTGTTCAGTCAGCCTTTGCTTTCCTGATCACTATGACTTTACCTGCCTCTATAGTTTTGTTCACACCCTTCCCTCACTCAGAGTCCCCTTCTCTGTCACCCTATGAGGACCACCGGCTCCTCTACATTGCTAGGACAATGACAAAGCTTCCTTGGCTGTTGTCATCTGTGGTCTTGTGTGCATGTACTGGGTTAAGCAAGTATGTCCTGGAACCAGATTGCTTAGAATCAAATCCTGGCTCAGCTTTATGAGGTAGGTGACCTTGTGCAAGCTGCTTAGCCCACCTGAGTGCCACCTTGCCACCTGTTCAAGAAGGATAATACCAGTGTCTACCTCATGAGTTTGCTGCAAGGATTAAATGGGTTACACTCATGAAAACCAATTGTGTCCCCAGGTGGATCAGAGCTCTGTTCTTTCTATGCCCCCATAACATATGATGGTCTTCCACACAGAAAGTGCTCAATTACTGTTGTTTTGGTAAAATTATTTCTCAAAAGAAATGTCAGGAGAAATGCTTAGAAGAATTATGTCAGAGTGTTTAGGTTTGTCAAGGTGCTTTGGAGCTAAGAAAGGATAAAGGCAATTCTCAAAAGAAACGCCCCTTTCACACATATTCTCTGGGCCAGGCCTTGTGCTTTGTCTTATAGAGATGCGATGATGAAAAAGATGTGATGATGAAAAAGATATGGTTCTCTTTCTTAAGGGTTTCATGACAACAGATACATGAACAGACAGCTGTCACACAGTGTGAGAGGGTTGAATGTGGCACGTGTGCAAAGTATTATTGTGCCACAGACAGGGCGTATTACCCAATAAGTGAAGTAAGCATGGGCTTACTTGTGCTTACTTGTTAGTCTGTAGTGAAGAGTTACACATGGTTTTCACCAGATCATGCTACATCATGTAGTGAAAACTAGGTAAAACTGTTCACTACAGACTAACAAGTAAGCACAAGTAAACCTACACCTACTTTGCTTCTTAAACCAAAACAAACCCACTGTTATCAAATTGATTTTGACTCATAGTGACCCTATAGGTTTTCCAAGCCTCTAAATCTTTATGCAAGCAGACTGCCTCATCTTTCTTCCATGGAGCTCCTTACTAGTTCACCAAAACCAAACCAAACTCATTGCCATCGAGTCGTATCCGACTCATACCAACCCCTCCTTGGGTTTCTGAGGTAGCATACTGCCTAAGGCATTGGCATTTGACTGCTAACCAGAAGGCTGGTGGTTCAAACTCATCAGCCACTCCTCGGAAGGAAGGTGGGGCAATCTACTTCCGTAGTGATACTGCCTGGGAAACCCAAGGAGGGGTCGTTATGAGTCGGGGCCAACTTGATGGCACGTAAAAACAACAACAACAACATCACTACAGAAGTACATTGCCTAATCTTCCTTCTGAGGAATGGCTGGTGAATTTGAACCACCAGGCTTCTGCTTAGCAGTCAAATGCCAATGCCTTAGGCACTATGCCACCAGAGCTCCCTCCTTTGCTTACTGGGTGGTGAAAAACGTGAAAGTCTTCACTACAGATTAGCAAGTTTGTACAAGAAGCCTTTGTGAGACCATACTTACTTTGTTTATCGGGTCCTCCATCCCTGTCAGGGACGGTACATTTGAAAAGAGGCTCTGATTCTGTAGGATAGTGCTGTCAGTTTGGGAGAGAGAACACGCCAGCCATACCTAGAAGCAGATTGTTTGATGTGGTGAAAACACATGAAATTGTTCACTACAGATTAGTAAGTAAGCACAAGTAAGCCTGTGCTTACCTTGCTTATTGGATAATCCTACACTGGTCACAGGGGTCATTTATGGATGGGGGTGGACGGGAGAGCTCCTTTTTCAACCTGACTCAGGGAGCCCACATTTCTATTTCTGTGTGATGCTCGAGTGATTTTGAAAATGAGAATGGTATTAAAATTGAAAAGTGGAATAAGGTGCCTGGGGAATGGGAGCAGAAGTGGTTTGGGGAGAATACACTGAAACTGTGTAAAACAAGAAGCTTGAATTGAACAAAAATGGTTGATTTCTTTTGGTTTCACTGTAATTTTTTTTTTTTTTTTAAAGAATGTTTCTAAGGACAGCACATTGAATAAGACTTGAGATTTTCCCCTTATTGTCCTAGAATTTTGTCAATGAAGACAAGTGCCTCCATCCCTTATGCTCTTACTATTACAAGAATGTAAAACTCAGTGTCATCGAGTCATTTCTGACTCATAGAGACACACATTGGGTTTCCAAGGATGTAAATCTTTATGAATATAGATTGCCCCATCTTCTTTCCCATAGAGCAGCTGGTATTTGAACCACCAACCTTCTGCTCATGCTGTTACTCTCACCTGTCTGCTTCCACCCATCATCCAAATATCTCTCTCCTCTGGCGGTTTCTTTCAAAGGGAAAGAAAAATGATGATGATTTTCTGGTTAGTGTAGATTTAAAGTATAAATCCCTTTTAGGAGATAAAATAAAACTCAGTTATCTTTTAGTTGTGAAGTTTCCATATTGCTCTTCTGGTTTTCTGTTTGACTTTGTGTGTGTGTGGCAGATGTTCCCCCTATAATTTTAAGTTCGCTGTTGGGATTCAGACATGTCTAGCAGACGGTGTGGTGGACCCATTGATATGTACTTGTGGGAGGGACTGAGTCCCAAGGGAAGAGAAGGCCTGTATGATGGGTGATTGTCTGTGTCGAATGCAGTCATGCTGTGAGGGATATTTGTGACCACAATTTGAACCTGGCATGTAGACATATACTCTTTAGACTAGTCTGATGGTCTTGTGGTGTCCACGGTGGTGCGGACCGTTAATGTGCAGGGCTGCTAACTGGAAGGTTGGAGGATACAGTCCATTCAGAGACATCTGAGAAGAAAGGCCTGGTGATCTACTTCCAAAAAATCAGCAATTGGAAACCCTATGGAGCTCAGTTCTACTCTGAGTCACATGAGTTGGAGTTGACTTGGCAACAACTTTTTTTTTTGTTGTTGTTGTTGAGGCATTCCTTTGTTTATGTATTTATTTGGGGTGACTACTTTGGTTTCAGAGTGAGGTTGGCTGTAATATTTAAGGAAGCTGCTTGGCAGGGCTGGGTCTGCTGTGGTGCTGTTGAGCAGATTTGAACAGGCAACCTTAGGGTTACTAGCTGTGCCATCGAGGGACCTTGACAACAACTGTTCTTTGGTTTCATGTTCTTGTGGGGACAGTGGTGACTCAATGGCAGAATTCATCCTTTCCATGCAGGAGACCTAGGCTTGATTTTTGACCAGTGCATCTCGTGCAGAACCATCCCTCATCTGTCAGTGGAGGCTGACATGTTGCTCTAATAGGGAGCAGGTTTCAGTGGAGCTTCTAGACTAGGGTGGACCAAGAAGAAAGGCCTACTGGGCTACTTCCAAAAATCAGCCTGTGAAAACCCTGCGGATCACAATGGTCTGATGTGCAAATGATCATGGGAATGGCACAGAATTGTTTTGTTCTGCTGTCCATGAGGTCACCATGAGTTGGGGTCTGACTCTATGGCAGCCAACCACAGTGGTTGTGTGCCTGAGTTTTAGAAGAGTAGATGCTGAGAGTGAACAAAGAAGAAATTGTTCTCCTATGTATGTTTTTCAACTACAGTCAAGTGTATGAGCAAGCTAGGCTCCAGTGGAGGAGGGAGGAGCATCATGCCCATCTTTGTGTGAAGATGAAAGTAGCCCTGAGCATGGCATCCAGTAATCATGCATCATGGGGGCTCCAAAGTGAGGATCTCCATGATCCCAGGGACTGTGATGGCACACTCAATGATAGCACCAAGGGAAGTAGGGTGTGCTCTCTTTACACACTTGAGAGTCAGCAAAATCTGCCAAAAAGAAGTGAAGAAGAGAAGAGGAAAATGGCAGGTACCATGAAGCAGCTGATAGGATGTAGGCATGAGCAGATGTGGTGACTCTTGAAAGCTCCTTGAAGTTGTGGTCAGCCTTGAAGGGGACTGGGTGTTCAACATCAGCAAGTGGGAACATGGGCTAACCAAACATGAGTTACTCAGAGACTTAGTGCTCTAGCCAAGAGAAGTAACTAGCAAGAGTGACTCAGTTAAAACCTAAATTTGACAACATCCCTCCTCGGCTCAAAATCTTTTAGTGGCTTTCATACTTCTCAGAGCAAAAGTCAAAGTCCTTACAATGACTACTAAGCCATGGGAATGTGATCTGCTCCCATTCATACTCCCCACTCCCCACATCTCTCCCAAATCACATTCTATCCTTTTCCTTGTCTCTCACTCCTCCAACCACTTTTTTTTTTTTTTTTTTTTTTAGCTATTTCTGGAACATTCTTGCTTTAGAGCAAAGAATTTGCCTTCACGCTTTTCACGTATCTGGTTGATGTCACCTGAGAAAGAGACCATCTCTGTCCATCTCATCTAAAAACAGGATCTCCTTCCTCATTTAATTATCTCTTTGCTTTGCTTTGTCTTTTTCCATCTTATTACTACCTGATTAATTATACACTTTTTTTTAATGATTTATTTTTAATCTGCCTCTCCTAACTAAAATGCAAGCTCCATGAGTAAAAGAGCTTTGTTTTAGTCACTGCTGTATCACTACACCTAGACTAAAAGGTGCTTAGTAAATGCTGCTGAATGATTTACCCTTTTGTGTCCCATGATACATATAGAGACATTTGACACCTCTTGGGTTTAGTGAAAGGCATGCTGGTGGTACAGTAGTTAAAGCATGTGACTGCCAACTGAAAAATTGGTTGTTTGAACCCACTAGCCACTCCACCAGAGAAAGATGTGGCAGTATGTTTCTATGAAGATGACAGCCTTGGGAAGTCTACAGGGCAGTTCTACTTTGTCCTACAGGTTTGCTAAGAGTAGGGATTGACTAAATGGCAATTTTTGTTTGTTTGTTTCTTGGAGGTTTAGTGGGAACCTGGTATCCCACTTTTGGTGCATGCTGCCATCTGGTGGTGGCCTGTATAGTTGCATGAATCTGAAGAAATTGTGCCTCATTCCCACCAACTCTAGCACCAGAGACCCTCAAGATACATGTGTCCCATTGATTGTATAAAAATTCATATTACCTCAAAATACTTTTTTTTCATTTCATTCAAAATGCTTTCCATTACTGAAAATGCAAAGTTTCAAAAAAAAAAAAAAAAAAAATTTAAAGAAGAAAATAATTCAGTCTTGAAAGTGCTTGAAGTCAGAGTGTCCACTGGGTTCCAAGTGTGATCAGAGGGATTTTATGTGTACATCATCTCATCCTATTCTCCCAGACCCTTATCAGGAAAAAAAAAAAAAAATCACTATACCAGGAATTCAAAACTTAAAATCTTACATGGGTCAGACAGATCCTAAATGTGACTGGAACATTCAATTCATGAGAAGAGAGTGTGACGAGTATTATGGTGAGCTAAAGAACATGTATCCAGAATCAAATAGTTAAAATTTAAATGTAGAAAGATAGAAATGTAAGAGAAAGAAATACAGGCAGAAACGAAGTAGGGGAGCAGGGAAAAAAAAGCGGAAGAAGAAAGGGAGGGAGGGGAGAGGGAGAAGGAAAAAAAAAAAAAACACAAGTGTATGTGGATTTACATTAATAGCCTATAAACAAACTCCCTCTTCCATAATCTATACCATAGCATCCTCCTCCCTCTTTCCATCCTCTCCCTTTCTTTTTTTCTTTTATTCTTCCTTCCTGTATTTCTTGGCCAAACAAGAATGTTTATAAATTTGGAATTGTCATTTTTGTCCCATATCACATCTCTGAGATGAAGACACTCAAGTAGAGTAGGTTAGGTAAGTTTCCTAAAGGCACATATGCACCACTGTCTGTAAGTTTGTTGTACTGTGCTGGCTTGCATGGTGTGGTGATGCTGGAAGCCAGGCAATCTATATTTTAAATTCAGCAAGGTCACTGATATGAACAGGTTTCAGCAGAACTTCCAGACTAAGACAGACTAGGAAGAATGATCTGATGGTGGACTTCTGAAGAAGCTGGCCAGTGAAAGCCTTACAAACCCACTGTTCCATCAAGCAGTGGAGCACTGCTTGATATACTGCTGGAAGATGAGCCCCTCAGGACTGAAGGCACTCAAAATATGACTGAGGAAGGACTCTCTTCTCAAAGTACTATCAACCTCAATGACATGGATGGAGTAAAGCTTTTGGGAACTTCATTTGCTAATGTGAAATGACTCAAAATTAGAAGAAACTGCTGCTAACATCCATAAATAATCAAAACATGGAATGTACAAAGTATGAATCTCAGAGAATTGGAAGTTATCCAAAACGAAATAGAAGGTTTCAATATCAATATTGAAATTCAATATTCAAGATCAATATCCAAGTCATTAATAAGGTCAGATGGACTGGCATTGGCCCTGTGGAATCAAACAATCATATGGTCTACTATGCTAAAAAAAAAAAAGTGGCAAATTTAAGAAGAATGGTATCACATTCATCACCTGAAAGAATATTTCAAGACCTATCCTGAAATACAACTCTGTTACTTACAGGATAATGTCCATACTCAAACAAGGATAACTAGTTAATACGATTATTATTCAAATTTATGCACCAAATACTAATGTAAAAGATGAAATAAATGAAGATTTTTACCAGCTTCTTTAGTCTGAAATTGACTAATCAAGATGCACTGATTGTTACTGATGCAAAAGTTGAAAATAAAGAAGAAGGATCAATCGATAGTTGGAAAATATGGCCTTGGTGATAGAAAAAAATACCAGAGATTACATGATAGAAATTTGCAAGATCAACGATTTATTCACTGCAAATATCTTTTTTCAACAACATAAATAGTGACTGTACATGTTGACCCCACCCCACCAGATAGAATATGTTCTTGTTCTTAAGTGCCATTGAGTCGCTTCTGACTCATGGAAACTCTATGCACAGTAGAACGAAACACCGTCCAGTCCTGAGCCAGCTCCACAATTCTTGCTACACTTGAGCCCATTGCTGCTGCCACTGTGTCAATCCACCTCGTTGAGAGCCTTCCCCTCTTTCGTCGACCCTCCACCTTACCAAGTGAGACATCCTTCTCCAGGGAATGGTCACTTCTGACAACATGAGCAAAGTTTATGAGAAGAAGTCTGGCCATTCTCGCCTCCAAGGAACATTCTGGCTGCACTTCCTCCAGGGCAGAGCTGTTAGTTCTTTTAGCAGTCCATGGTGCCTTCAGCATTCTTCATCAATACCACAGCTCAAAAGCATCAACTCTTCTTCGGTCTTCCTAATTCATTGATTATTCATTCATTGGTGGAATATACAGGAATCAAATTGATTGATTACATCTGTGGAAAGAGATGATGGAGAAGTTCAATACCATTAGTTAAGACAAGGCCAGGGGCCGACCGAGGAACAGACTTTAAATTGCTCATGTACAAGTTCAAGCTGAAGTGAAGAAAATTTAGACAAGTCTCTGAAAAGCAAAATATGACCTTGGTATATCCCACCTGAATTTAGAGACCATACCAAGAATAGATTTGACACATTGAAGACTAATGATGGAAGACCAGATAAGTAGTGGGATGACATTAAGGGCATCATATATGAAGAAAGTAAAAGATAATTAAAAAGATAGGAAAGAGAAAATTACAGAATAGATGTCAGAAGAGACTCTGAAACTTGCTCTTGAACAGAGTAGCTAAAGTGAGTGGAAGGAATGATGTAGTAAAAAAGCTGAACAGAAGATTTCAAAGGGCAGCTGGAGAAGACAAAGAAAAGTTTTATAATGAAATTTGCAAAGAACTGGAGTTAGAAATCCAAAAAGGAAGAACACGCTCAGCATTTCTTAAGCTGAAAGAACTGAAGAAAAATTCAAGCCTTGAATTACAATGTATAAGAATTCTATGGGCAAAATCCACAATGTTCCACTGCTGATCATAAGGTTTTCAGAAGTAGACTGTCTTGTTCTTCTGAGTCTGTTTTAGTCTGGAAGCTCCACTGAAACCTATCCACCACAAGTGACCCTGCTAATGAAATACCAGTGACATAGCTTCCCGCATCATAGCAACACACAGTATGGCCACAGTCAGTCACAGATTGGCAGAGGAGGGGTTCTGAGTTCCAGCGACCTTATGTACATTGGGATGAAACATTGCCTGGTCCTGCCTCACCCTCACAATCGTTGCAATGCTGAAGTCCATTGTTTCAACCACTGTGTCAATACATGGAGTTAAGAGTATTCCTCTTTTTCATTTACCCTCTACTTTCCCAAGCATGATGTCATTCGCCAGGAACTGGTCCTTCCTGATAACATATTCACAGTACACAAGATGAAGTCTCGCCATCCTTGCTTCTAAGAGACATGTTGTCTGTACTTCTTCTGAGACAGATTTGTTCATTCTTCTGGCAGTCCATGGAATATTCAATATTCTTTGTCAACACTAATGCAAATGCACCAATTCTTCTTTGGTCTTTTTTATCCATTGTCCAGCTTTCACGTGCGTATGAGTTGATTGAAAATAACTTGGCTTGGGTCGGGCACATCTTAGTCCTTGAAGGGATATTTTTGCCTTTTAACACTTCAAACCAAAAACCAAACTTACTGCTGTGGAGTCAGATCTGGCTCATAGTAACCACTCCTTTTGTTTCTGAGGCTGTATCACTACAGAAGTAGATTGCCCAACCTTCAACATCCTCATAAACAGAGAAAAGACTGAAGCTGTCAAGGATTTCCTTTTACTTGGATCCACAATCAATGCACATGGAAGTAGCAGTCAAGAAATCAAACAACATATTGCATTGGGCAAATCTGATGCAAAAGACCTCCTGATCTATGTACAAGTTCCTCCTGAGTACAATCAAGTGTTCTGGAATTCCCATTCTTCTCAATGTTATCTATAATCTGTTAGGATCTACACAAATGAATGCTTTTGCATAGTCAGTTCAACATAAGCAAGCATCTTTCTGGTATTTGCTTTCAGCTATGATTCATCTGACATCAGCAATGATATCCCTCATTCCATGTCCTCTTCTGAATCCAGCTTAAATTTCTGGATGCTCTCTGTCAATATACTGTTGCAACCATTTTTGAATTATCTTCAGTAATTTTTACTTACATATGCTATTAATGACATTGTTCAATAATTTCCACATTCTGTGGGATCATCTTTCTTCAGAATGGGTACAAATATGGATCTCTTCCAGTCAGTTGGCTAGGTAGCTGTCTTCCAAATCTCTTTGCATAGCCGAGAGGGTCCCTCAGCATGGCATCCATTTATTGAAACACCTCAATGGGTATCCTGTAAATTCCTGGAGCCTTGTTCTTCACCAGTTCTTTCAGTGCAACCTGGACTTCTTCCTTTAATGTCATTGGTTCTTGATCATATGTCACCTCCTGAAATGGATGAACATCAACCAATTGTTTTTGGTACAGTGACTCTGTGTATTCCTTCCATCTTCTTTTGATGTTTTCTGCATCATTCAATATTTTGCCCATAGAACCTTTCAATATTGCAACTTGAAGCTTAAATTTTTCCTTCAGTTCTTTCAGCTTGAGAAGTGCTGAGAGTATTCTTCCCTTTTGGTCATCAAACTCCAGGTCTTTGCACATTTCATTATAGTAGTTGGTTTTGTGTGCTCGAGCTGCTTTTTGAAATCTTCTATTCAGCTCTTTTATATTGTCATTTCTTCCATTTGCTTTTGCTAATCTCCACTCAAGGCCAAGTTTCAGAGTCTTTTCTGACATCCATTCTTTTTCTTATAGTTGAGTTTTTTTAAAAAATTTTGATTTGGGTGAAAGTTTACAGAGCAAATTCACTTTCCACACAGCAGTTCACATACCTTTTGTCTCGTGACATTGACTACAATTTACCCCAATGGAACAACTCCCCTCCCACTTCTTTCTGATAGTTATCTCTTCCCTGTGTCCATCCCTCCATGCACTCCTGCCACCTACGCTGTCTCTCTGTGTATAAACAACCCTTCTTTCTCCCATGATTTTTCTCTCCAAGGAGTGTATCTACCTCAGGTAAATTTTCAGTTTATATGTCTGTCTTTTGTTTGTCTGTAAGCCACAGGTGTGGGTTCAATTCCAGACCTGAAGGGCAGCTATGGGCCATAGTCTCAGTGGTTCCACCAGGCTCTATCAGACCAGCAAAACTAATCCCTTCTCCCCCCTTTTTTTCCAAATGATTTTGAGTTTTGTTCCACATTGTTCTCCCACACTATCCAAGACCTCCTGCATGGATCCCTCTCCGACTGATTGACAGTGGTAGCCAGGTACCACCTAGTTCTTCTGGTCTCAGTTGTATAGGCTGTGGATTGCATGATGTACCAATTGCTAGGACTAATTATTTCCATGAATCTTTGGTTTTCTTCATTCTTCTTTGCTCTAGACAAGGAGAGACCCATCGTTGCATCTAGATGACTGCTTGCAAGCTTTTAAGATCCCAATTGCTACTCGCCAAAGTAGGAGGTGGAAAAATATTTTGTGTAGTATGTTATGTCAATTGAGCTAGATGTCCCTTGTCACCTTATAGTTGAGCTTTTTGGATTATGTGCTTAGCATATAGATTGAATAAGTGTGATGAGAGGATACAACCCAACTCACACCTTTTCTGATTTTAAACCATGCAGTATTCCCTTGTTCTATTTGAACAACTGCTTACTGGTCTATATACAAGCTCCACATGAGTACAATTAAGTGTTCGGGAATTGCTGTTATTCACAATGTTATCTAAATTTGTTATGCTCCACATGGTTGAATACTTTTGAATAGTCAGCCTTAAGTCTACAAAAGCAGGTTTACTTCTTCTTCTTCTTTTTTCCTATAAAACTGGCTTTCATCTATGTAGGTTCACATTTTTACTAGGGTGCCATTGCTAGGGAAGTGTTACATCCATCGTTTCCTGTCATGTGTTTAATTTTCTGCTGTTGTGTGGCACAACTGTTTTGTGATTGGCTGCTAACCTAAAGGTTGGCAGTTTGAACTCACTCACCTGTGCCATGGAAGAAAGGCTTGGTGATCTGCTGCCGTGAAGACATTAACAAGAAAACCCCGTGGAGCTGTCCTACTCTGTAGCACATGGGGTTGCTATGAGTCGGTATCAACTTGATGGCAATACATTTTGTTTATCCATTAAGTCTTCTCTTCTGTGGGCTTGGCATCTCAATTCCATCACTCCAGTGTTAAGTTTTCAAGTTATGGACCTGAGCTACTTTCTTGTGTCTATCTTACTCTTCAGTGTTAAGAGTTTCAAGGAGGTCCCTCATGAATATAGATTCAAAAATCTTCAACAAAATTCTAGCCAATTGACTTCAACAACATATCAAGAATACCAGGTATGCAAGGATGGTTCAACATTAGAAAAACAATCAACGTCATCCACCACGTAAATGAAACAAAGGAGAAGAACCACATGAGCATATCAATTGATGCAGAAAAG
>NW_006921811.1:2195999-2213030 GCF_000298275.1 Orycteropus afer afer | reverse complement strand
AAAAAAAAAAAAAAAAAAGAGTTTCAAGGAGGAAGTTGGAGTTGCCCCAAGCTGTGATGTTCTAGGTACAAAGAGGTTCTTACTCCTCCCAACCATTCTTTAACACCAGGCACTATTTTGCTCCATTTGATACAGATGACTATATTGAGCTCAGAGAGTTTAATATCTTGTTCAAGGTCACACAGCTAGTAAGTAAGGGGCCTTGGCTTTGAAAGTCCCTCTCATTTTATGTGTGTGTCACTACTGATATGAATTAATTATTAGACTTGATACCCCCCATTTTCTCTAAGTTCTGGAAAAATAAGAATGAATGTGATTAGCCAGGAGAACGTGACTGAAAGAGTAAAATTCTCCAAGCAGCTGAGTTTGTGAATCTTGGGGATGGAAGTTAGTCTGGGGCCAAGCTTATTTGTGGTAATTAAAAGTCCTCCATGTGTCAGAGGGGCTTTGTTCACTGAACTGGCCACTCTTTCTCCAAAGGTGAAAGCCAACCTTTATTTTATTTCATTTTCTTCTATTTTTTTCCATTTTTCCTACCACAGTGAGGTAGTGTCTGAATGAGAACATTCTTTTACCCATCACTCCTTCTCCCAGAGTACACTTTTCACAGAATGTCTTTGAACTGTGGCATTAAAAAAAAAAAAAAAAACTTGGCAGTTATTTCGATTTGAGCATAAAATTCGCCTTTTATGCTGAAAGATATTTTTCTCCAAAAAACCTCTAGACTGATTGCAGCTCTTTGGCAGTACACTGAGGAAGGGGAATGAGTACCCGCCCTAGATTTGGAGGCTTGTGTCCTCAGGCTGCCAAGTGTGGGTGGCATCCTGGGGGTAACTAGCTGCCCTTTCCTATGCCAGCCTCCTGGCCATTAATGCATAAAGAGTGCTTTCTTTTAAGGAGGCACCTGGTACCAGGGCTGCCTAAAGTCAAGCTATGGCAGCCAACAAGACTGTTAAAAACAGTAAACAAATGGCAGTCCTTTCCAGAGATTTCCCAGAATCCCCTCAGAAGTGAGGCAGCCTCTCCTAGCCCAAGAAAGGAGACCTTGACCCAGGGAATGTTTATGTCCGAGAGGCAAGTTTTAGTTCCCATGTTTACTTTCCAAGTGAAAAGCGAGGAACTGAGGGTTTAATTGAGGACTGGACATGGAGGTCCAAGCCTGAGTATTTCACATCTCCAGCAGGCAGTTGTCTGGCTGGGATGGAAGCAGGCTGATCACTGAGCACTTGGCAGGACAGAAATAGTTTCTTTGCACACATCATCTTTGTCAACGCGCACAGTCACCCTAGTGGTGAGTAATCTTAAGCACCATCCTCCAAGTGGTGAGAGGACTTGCTGGAACTCAAATGTTAGGATACAGACCTTGAACTTGAACCTGGATCTGTGTCTCTCCCATGCATTTTTCTGCCATGTCTCCTACTTTCAATGTAGAAGAGAAGTATTAGTTCCTTCCATGATTCCATTGGACTTCTTGATACATCAGAGAGTTAAAGAAACAGTGCATGTTTTAATGAGGGAATGGCCTCTCCACTTTTATTTTATTTGCAATTATTTATTTATTTATCAGACTCCTGACCTAATCCTTTCATAAGAGGAAGATAACATCTCTCGGAGTTCCTGGGTTGTGCAAAGGGTTAACACAGCTACTCACCCAAATGTTGGTGGCTTGGGTCCACCCAGAGGCACCTCAGAAGGAAGGCCTAGCCATCGACCACTGGACACCATATGGAGCACAGTTCTCCTCTGCCACGCATGTGGTTGCCGTGAGTCACAATGGACTCAATGGCCACTTTTCTTTTTAACATCTCAGTTATTTAGCTCTATTGTCTGACTCCTTTTATTTACTCCTTCAGCAAAGATTTCTTGAGCAAACAGGGTATGTTTAAAGGGACTGTGGATAGAGCAATGAAAATGCAAACAAAGTCCTGCCCCCATAGATCCCATGTTCTGGTGAGAGGGAACCAAAAATAAACGTTTGTACAGGACAGTGAAGGCACTAAGCCATTGAAGAAAATAAAGCCGGGTGAGGGGAGAGAAGGAGGGTGGTCCGGGAGGGTCTTTGAGGCCGGAACCTTTGGATAGAGGCCCGGACAGAATGAGGATGCACCCCACGCAGAAAGGCCCACTGGTGTTGCATGAGTGGATTTTCCCAAAAGGGAAGCATCTTAGTGCGCTAGTGCTGCTGTAACAGAAATACCACAAGTGGGGGGTTTAAGGAACAGAACTTTATTTTCTCACAGTTCTGGAGGCTAGAAGTCCAAATGTAGGGCACCAACTATAGAAGATGACTCTCTCTGTTGGCTCCGGGGAAGGTCCTTATCTCAGCTTCCGAAGCTTCTGGAGGTCCCTGGCTCCTTGGCGATCGTCACATGGCATCTATCTCCCCCCATTTGTGCTCCCTCCTGTGTCTATTCTGCTCTTTTTAGAACTCAAAAGTGGTTAGGTTTAGGACACACAGTGCACTGATAAGGCCTCACTCCATGTCAAAAGAACCCTATGGCCAAAGGGATTACACACACACAATTTGGGTGGGCAGTTCTATCCACAACGGGAAGAGTACTACTTCTAGTACCAGAATGTTTTCAAACACCATGATATCATGAAACTTTCTGTTATGAAACCACTTATTTTAAGCCTCAAAATTTTTTTAAGATGTACTCAGTTTGGAGAATCTTTCTTCAGTGGGGGAATGTTCTGGACGGCGTGTTAGTATACATCCACTGCTGCACAATGAATAGAGCTATCTGCAGCATCCCAGACTTCTCTATTCCAGTGACGCCACCAGACCTAAGTTCAACCTGATGCCTGGAAGAAAACCTTGTAATGTTGGCTGTTCTAGAGCAGGAGCTGTCAAGCCCTTCTCTGTAAAGGGCCAAATAGTAAATAGTTTAGGTTTTACTGGCCATAGGGTCTCTGTCGCAACTACTCAACTCTGCTGTGACAGTATGAAAGCAGCCATAGTCAATATTGGCTGTAATCCAATAAATCTTTACTTACAAAACTAAAGGTAGGCTAGATGTGGCCCCATGGTCTGGTTTGTCCACCCCTGCTCTGGAGTGGTTCTTTCATGTACTATCTGAGGTCTAGGGTCATTTCATGCAGAAGACCCAGGTTCAATTCATGGCCAATGGATCTCATACATAGTTACTGCCTGAGTGGAAGTGTGCATATTGCTGTGATGCTGAACAGGTATCAGTGGGCTTCTAGTGTAAGATGGACTAGGAAGAAGGCTTGGCAATCTACTTCTAAAAGTAAGCTAGGGTAAACCCTGTGGAGCACAAGGGTCCAATGTGCAGCTGATTGTGGGGATGGTAATCACTGGGCAGCATTTCATTTCACAGTGCATGACAGTGCCATGAGGAGTAGGCTGACTGGATTACAGCTAAGAGCAACAACAGCTGACATCTAGATGGATGTCTGCCACACTTGAAAGATGGCCAACTGTTAGGCTGTCTGGGTTCTTTTTGTCCTCTTATTGGTCTTCTTCCTCAGCCCTCATCTTCATGTGCCCACCATCATTACTTACTTCCTACCTCAGCACTTCTCACAATTCAACATTTGGTGCTTGATCTATGCTATGTGGAGGCTGGAAAATCCATTACTAAGAGTGAATAAGTTGTGATGGGTAAGAGATAGTCACTTGGGCAAAACTGAATATCCATTTTCAGAAAAATGAAACAGGATCCCTATCTCACATCATATACAAAAACTAACTCAAGATGGATCAAAGACCTAAATGTAAAACCTAAAACTATAAAGGTCATCGAAGGAAAGGTAGGGGAAGATTTAGATACATGCCATAAATACACTATCAAAAACAACTGAAAATGCACAAACAGCAGAAAACAAACTAGACAACTGGGACCTCCTAGAAATTAAACATTTATGTGCATCAAGAGACTTTGCCAAAAGAGTAAAATGAAAGCCTACAGATTGAGAAAAAAGTTTGGCAATGGCATATCAGACAAGGGACTGATCTCTAAAATTTATAGAAAACTTCAACACCTGAACAACAAAAAGACAATTCAACTGAAAAATGGGCAGAAGAAACGAACAGACACTTGGCCAAAGAAGAGATTCAAGTGGCCAACAAACAAGTGAAGAAATACTTCTGATCCCTAGCCATTAGAGAGATGTGATATTTTTTAGGTAAATGAGAACATACTGTATTATAAAACAAAGCAAAACAAAAAAACTACACTTGATGTTGTGGAGAAAATTCTGACTTAATGTGACCCCAGGGATTACAGAGTTGAACTGAACTTCATAGCATTTTCTTGGCTGTAATCTTTATGAAGGGAGTTCTGGTGGTGGACTGATTACAGCACAGAGCTGCAAACCAAAAGTTCAGTGGTTTAGACCCACCAGTTGTTCCATGAGAGAAAGATGAGACAGTTTGCCTCCACAAAGATTTATGGTCTTAGAAACCCTATGGGGCAGTTTTACTTAGTCCTATAAGGTCCCAAATTGATGGTAGTAGGTAATCTTTACAGAAGCAGATCTCCAGGCCTTATCTCTGTGGTGCTGCAGAGGGTTTGTACCTCCAACTTCTCAGTTATTACTCAAGGGCAAATCATTTGTACCACTCAGGGACCGCCCCCCCCCCCTCCCAAATTACTAAATTATGGCCAATTCCAATGCAACTCTCTACACATTGAAAAGCTTGTAAAAATGCTAGATTCAGCTTTGTGAATATCAGATTTCCAAAACACAATTTATACCATTCTCTCTGCCCTCTGTAGCCTAGAACATGTTGATTATTCCCTATAGCCTTTCGTTCATGGTCCAATCTGCCTCCAAAGTCATTCCCCATGTGTTTTCCAGCAAAATCTTTCCTGATAACCTTCACCCATTTCCCCTCAGCTAGAGCTAAGAGAAGAGCTCTGGTGGTGTAGTGCCTAAGGCATTTGACAGCTAACCAGAGGGCTGGTAGTTCAAACCCATCAAACACTCCTTGGAAGGAAGGTTGTGCGATCTGTTTCCGTAGTGATACCACCTCAGAAACCCAAGAAGGGGTCACTTTGAGTCGGATCTGACTCAATGTCTTGGGTTTGGTTTGGTTTGGTAAAGCTAAGAGACACAGAATGATGATTGTTGTCTTTGTTCCTTTTGCACCTGGACGTCTGTTCATTACAGCATGGAGATCAAGATGACTACAAAGTGATGTGCTCTTGGATTACAGAGACCCTATCACCTTTGGATTCCCCAGTGCCCAGTACATGAGCCAGGCCTCCGTAAACAAAGTGATAACATTTGTTGATAGGCTGAGAATGTGTTCTCATTAGCCCTATCCTGACTCTTGGCCTTGTCCTGGATATAAGTTGTAAGCAAATTTCTGGAATTTTCTTCCTTTGTTTCCATTAACTCCATTTGTCCTTCTCCCCTATGTAATTCAAATACACTAGGCTACCTGGTTTCTCAATTCACAGGAGATTAGGAGATAAATCAGAGCATTGCATTCTTGGGATTGAAAGCTTGAGAGTGGAAACTTACTTTTACGCCCTATCCAGTGGGTGGAGGAAGAGAAAGTGGAGGGAGGAGGAACCTCTTCTCTCTTAATCACATTCTACATGGCAGATGTTTCCCAATGCATTTGGTGTAGGCTGCTGCATGGTGAGGTCATCCCTGTACACCTACTGTTGTGTTAGAAATAAATGCCTGGCACTCTACCTCCAAAAATCAGCCAATGAAAACCCTATGGATCACAATGATCCAGTTTGCAACCAACTGTGGGGGACAGTGCAAACCCAAGCAGTCATTCATTCTGTTGTCCATGGGGTTGCCATGAGTCAGGGGCTGACTCAAAGACAGCTAAAAGCCAGAATGTCCACAGTAACTGTGGCTGAGAGAGGTGGGCTACTGGAAATGATCAGCAGCTCACATGCGACAGATCTGGGCTTCAAGCTCACATGTGTGGGCTCCAACTCCTGTGTGGGTATGTACATGTGAGTGTGTGTGCACGTGTGTGCCCATGTGCATGCCTGTGTATTTCACCCATGATGCTGTGAAATAAAATAAAACAGAGAATAGGACAAATAAGAGAGATTTCTGAGTCTAAAGAATCATTTTTGACAGCATGCTTTATGAAATCCTAGGATTCCAAAAATGCTTAGGAGGGTTCCCTGGGGAATTTTGCTGTTGGAGTTAAACTCAGGTATGTTTGTCAAATCCCTGAACTTTTCTTTCTTTCATTTTTTTTTTTTTTTTTAAGTCCACTTTGACTAGGTTTTCTGAATCTCATTCACATACTCTGTCTCCAATATGGGTCTCATTCTTGCTGTGTACCAGAAGTTGGTCCTCAGATACCAGCAGAAGCCAAAGCAGAAAGAAAGTGGTAGGATTTTGCTCCCTATCAAAGTTCTCATTTTTCATTCCTTCACTGAAGAAAGAAATCCCTTAATGCAGAAAAATACTCCACTATATTGCTGTTACCATTTTACCTGACCATATCATTGTTAACTCATTTCAGTTCTTGAAATCACAGGTGTTCCTTAAAATAAAAAAAAAAAAAAAAAATGTGAATTCCAATCTGTTAAATCAGTAGAATTTCCAGCCATTTCTTTCAGTTGACATTTAATAACCAGACTAAGTAAATCTCCAACATATGATTGAACTCGACCCATATTCTTGACAAATTGAAAGTATAACCTACTCGACAGGTGAAACAAATAAATAAATAAATTGACTTCAACGCATTGTTATGTCACTTCCCCCAAAAGAGGTGGGATAGGGAGTCAAGTTCTGGCTGCTGAGTTTGACTGGTCTGAAGACCTCTGTAAAGGTTGTGTGGGGGAAAACAGAAGCAAATGAGACCTTGAGGGGCTTACAAGCTAGAAGCAGAGACAGACACTTAAACGTACAGATGCGAAGTCTGTAAGAAATGCAAATGAGGTTGTTTGAGACATTGTTGTTAGTTGCCATTGAGTCAGCCCCCAGCCATGTTCAATGCACCATGTTGTTCTGCCATCTTTACCATCACTGACCTGCTGGGACCCACTGTTGTGCCCACTGGGTATCGTTAGTGCCTTCCAGTCGAGGGTGCTCACCTCCTGGCACTATACTGGACACCATTCTGTTGTAATCCAAAAGTTTTCATTGGCTACTTTGCAGGGGTTGGCCAAAAGGCCTTTCTTCCAAGTCTGTCTTAGTCTGGAAGGCCCCCAGGTTTTAATCTGTCCAGCATCAGTGTCCATGCTGGTATTTGAAATACTGGTGACATAGTTTCCAACATCATAGCAACACACAACTCATCACAGTAGGACAGTGACAGACGCGTGGTGATGGCTCCTCTCAGGGAACAGAGACAATGAACTCCTGTGTCTAGAAGAGTCTGGCTAGGGAGCTCTGGTGGCGTAGTGCCTAAGGCATTTCACTGCTAACCACAAGGCTGGTGGGTTTGAACCGCACCTTGGAAGGGATACTGGGCAATCTATTTCTGTAGAGATACAGCCTTGGAAACCCAAAGAGGGGTCACTATGAGTTGAAATCGACTTGAGGGCAGTGAGTTGCATTTTTTTTTTTTTTTTATTTTTTTTTGGTCTGTCTAGAAGTTTCTGAACATTTTGCCTACAAGATGATGCCTTAGCAATGTTCTGAAATATGTGTAGGATTTTCCCAGGGGTATAAAGGTGTGGGGGAGTTCTTGGGTGGTGTCAAGGTCAATGTATTGGGCTGCTAACTGAAAAGTTGAAGGTTCAAGCTTACACCAAGGTGCCTCAGAAGAAAGGCCTGGTGATTGAAAACCCTATGGATCATCATCCTGCTCTGACAATCCTGGGGTCACCGTGAGTCAGAGCTGACTTGAATGCCACTGGTGACATAAAGGTATGCAGGGAGTTTCAAGCAGAGAGATTTGGTGGTACTGAAGTACTTGGGCAGGAAACAGCCCAAGACTGTGAGGAAAGGTAACCAAAGTGAGCACTGTTGCAATAGGAAGAATGGTAAGATGTTGGGCTGACAGACAAGAGATAGAAGACAGAGTAGTTAATGCATAATAAGGTGAGATAAAGCTAGATACTATCAAACACTGAATGCCTAGGACTTACACTAAAGCTTCTCTTACAGCAGTTTATTACTTCTGGGTGATTTAACTAAACAACCCATTAAAAAATCTTAAAACATTTTTAATTAATTTCAAAAGGCACAGTGGATGCACTCTCATATTCCCTATCCAAATATTAATCCCCACTCATTGTTGTTAAGTCCCAGAATAAACACAGATACTTTAAATCCTGGATCGCTGAAGTTAACATTCTTTCCTAGAAGAAAATAAAAAAAAAAAAGTAAAAAGATTGAATGCTATTAAATCCTAACTTTAATTAAAATTAGGAACAGATTTAAATTAATATCCAGAAATAAGCCAACAGCTCATAGAAATGAATACAAATGTTGGGGAATGGTTATATTTTCCAGCAAATAACACTAACACTTTTCCAAACACATTGGCTTCAGAATACAGTTGATGAATCAAGAAGTCACTCTTGTAGTGACTTTGGAAAGAGACTTGGTAAAGATACTCAAATTCTGGACTTGATTTCAAAACATAATTTGAAGTGCACAGAAATACAGATAGGCCCCTGGTGTATTCCTGAAATTTTTCTCCATGTATATAAAATATTATTTTGTAAAAGTTTAAGATAACCACTTACCTGACAGGTATTAAAGTACAATTTATTATTTTTCTCACTAAGACCCACCTTCTTTGCAGATTTAAGGAGTCCCTCAAAATAAAAAAAAAATTCAAACTCACTGTTGTTGAGTCAATTCGACTTGTAGTGATCCATCCTTGGGTTTCTGAGACAGTATCTCTATGGAAGTGGATTGCCCAATCTTCCTTACAAGGACTAGCTGGTGTGTTTGAACCATGAGCCTTCTGGTTAGCAGTCAGATGCCTTAGGCACTGTGCCACCAGAGCTCCTAGTGCAAATGGTTAAGCGCTTCACTACTAGCTGGAAAGTTGGTGTTTTGAGTCCACCCAGAGGTGCCTTGGAAGACAAGTCTGGTGAGTGTCTTCCAAAGGTCACAGGCTTGAAACCCTGTGGAGCTAATCTACTCTGGACACATGCAGTTTCTGTGAACTGGAATCAACTGAATGGCAGCTAACAACCACAACGACAACCACATTTGTGAATCTCAGAGTTTACAAAGGCTGCCCATGACTGACAAACTGGAATTGCTTCCAAGAAGTGCAAAGCCTGCAAATCTCCTCTCAGGGTCTCAGTTGCCTAGAGCTGCTATAACAGAAACAGCACAAGTGGTGGCTTTAAAGAACCAACTTTTTTTTTTTTTTTCTCACAGTTCTGGATGCTAAAATTCTAAATCAAGGTCTCCACCATGATGATATGTTCCTTGTTGGTGGATCTGGGTGTTCCTTGGTTCCCTGGTGATCCTTACATGTCATCTCTCTTTCTTCCTGTGTGTCTCTGTGCTTAATAGATGTTCTTATAACTTAGAACACAATACAAGCCATGGCATTTTCAGTTGCCTCATATGCTTGTGAAAGCTGGGCAATGAATGGGGAAGATGGAATAAGAATTGATGCATTTGAATTGTGGTCTCTGGAAAGAGTATTGCAAATACCATGGATTGCCAGAAGAATGAAAAAAAAATCTGCTTTGGAGGAACTGCAGATGGAATGCTCCTTAGAGATGAGAATGACTAGACTTCTTCTATGTAGTTGGGTCATGTTGTCAGAAGGGACTATTCCCTGGAGAAGGATATCGTGGTTGGTAAAGTAGAGGGTCAGAGAAGAAGGAAAAGACCCTCAATGAGATGGACTGACACTGTGGCTGCAATGACAGGCTCAAGTATAGCAAGGATTGTGAGGCTGACACAGGACTGGGCAGTGTTTTGTTCTATTGGACAGAGGGTTGCTATGAGTTGAAACTGACTAGATGGCACTTTACAGCACAAACAACATAACTTAGAAGTGATTTAGGTTTATGGCACATCCTGCACTGGTATGGCCTCATTAACAAGACAGAGAAAATCCAATTTCCAAACATTATTACATTCACAGGTATGAGGAGTTAGAATTCCAACACATATGTGGGAGGAACACAGTTCAATCCATATCACAAGGTCTCAATTATCTCAGCTCTTGGATATAGAATTGTCCTGAACATTACTTGATGTGACTTTTGTATCTGCCCATGGGGTAAAGGGACTCCATCCTCTCAGCTGGTGCCGGCCCTTCAGTGTCTTCCTTGTGTTAATAACACCACCTCAACTTGGCGGGGCCTGGGTGAGTGGCTGGGCAGCTGGTGGTGGTTATTCCCCATGATGAGACTGACAATCAACATGGTGGCATCTACCACAAGCAGCTGAGTAGCTGCCTTTGGGATGTGATCTGCTTCCTGTATATAAGGAGAAGCTTTGAGAATGGTCTCCAGACTATGGCATGTTAGGACCTGTATGTAGCCATGTCATTGTTCAGCAGACTGCCATGTTCTGCTGACCTTGGGACTTACAATGCACTTGAATTAATGGCCTGCCATGTGGTTTGGTAACATCAGGACTGTGCCAATTTACTTGTCAACCTTGGGCTTGGCAGCTTCGACAGCCAGCAGCTGTCTGAGTGAAGAAACGCCTCTAGCTCCAGTGGGCTAGGAGCAGGAGGCAGAGTTGGACTCCATGGTTGAGGGGCTTTCACCCAGCCCCTGGAGCCTGGCATTTTGAACTTGTACTTAAAGCTTCCAAACTGTAAGAGAATAATCTCCTGTTTGTTAAGGCCATCCCACCTGTGGTATATTCCTGTCACAGCAGCACCAGGGAACCACAAGAGGTGCCTCTTCCTTTGGCTCCTCTTATACCTGTGACTGTCCTCCATTTGACTATGATCCTTGAACAAAGAACCAAGCTCTGGTCATTTTTATTTTCAGAGCTGAGTTTGCAGCCTGTCATGAAGTCCATGTTTGCTAAATGACTAGTGGATTCCACTGTCTGCACAGGCCAGAGGTCAATCGTTCAGAGATCTATGTCAGCCGCCTTTCCTGTTCCCTCATGGCAGCTCTGAGCAGCTTAACTAAGTGCAACAGGGGTCCGGTCTCAGTTAATTTTGTTCCTTCATCTGCAGGCTTGTGATAGTGGATGGCAAGACCACAGTCATTCAGAGAAAGCACCTTAGATTCAAAGCATGAAGCAGAAGGCGCACACAGGGTCTACCCCACAGGCCAGTTCTGCATCTTCATGAGGATTTACACTTCAGAAGCTATAGGTCGCTGTGGCAACCATTTCCCAAAGCTCCTTTCAGAACAAAGACTATTTTAGGCAACATAGACTTTGGTCACACTTCAAACATGCCATTCGAAGGGAGAACAGAAACTGGAAGCCTTTGCCTCAAAGTCTTTCTCATTCCCCTCTACCCTCCCTTTACTCAACCAGTACCTCCCTCCAGGAGGAGGTGCTGGGATCAGGGTAAGTCTTGCTCTAACATTTGTCAGTACTCCCAACTGCCGAAGGTCTATCAAGTATGGTTCAACCCCTTCCCCTCACACTCCAGACCAATCACATTTGACTTAAGGCTACACAAATACCCTTTGCCCTCCATGCCAAGTCAAATATGTTATCATTCCTGAAAATATGTTACCTCCAATTTCCTTCCTTGTGTCTTCAATTGACAGCAGTAGCATACTAAGAAGTTTCTAGGTAATGCAAACACTTTGCCTATGACTGCTAACCTAAAAGGTTGGTGGTTCTAACCCACCCAGCAGTACTGGGAAGATTGTCCCAATGATCTGCTTCCATAAAGATTACAATCAAGAAAACCCAAGGAAGCAATTCTACTTTATAACCCATGGGATTGCCCTTGGTTAGAATCTACTCAATGGCAGCTAACAACATATGACCCATCTCCTTACACCCTTATGCCCCATGATGGTAGCAAGGGGAAGAATATATTGGCACTACAATTAAATTGTCTTGAACTCTTGATACCCACAAGACAGATATGGAGGGGGTGTGGTTTGTTCAGTGCTAGAATTCTCACTTCCCATGTGGGAGACCGCAGTTTGTTTCCAAGCCATATACCTCATCGGCAGCCACCATCCCTCCGTCAAGTGATGGTTTGCATGCTGCTGTGATGCTGGTCAGATTTCAGGGAAGCCTCCAGACTAAGACAGGCTAGGAGGAAAGATCTGGTGATCTAATTCTAAAAATCACTCAATGAAAAGTCTACAGATCACAGCAGTTCCATCTGCAAGCCATCATGAGGATGGATGCAGCATTTTATTCTGTTGTGCATGTGGTCACCCTGAGTCAGGGGCTGGCTTGATGGCAGTTGACACAGGTACACTTTACTACATCTGACAGACTAGAAAACTGAGGCTTGAAGGATAAGTAGCTAGCTCCTTTCTCTTGAATAGTGAATGAACAGACCAGAATCTGAAACCTAATCTCTCTCCACAATACTACAGTACCTTTGATATTTTCTTAACAGTGCACCTGCTCCAGGAAGAAATAACCAATTACAAATGTAAGTCAAAGCCCAGAAAAATTGGGGCCAAAGAAGCAATTTAAGGCTCAGTGAAATGTTATTTCCTCTGCTATTGCTATTTATCATACTTTCAGCTTTTCTTGGGTTATTTCTGCTTAGTGAAACATCAGTGTCTTTATGCTCCACTATTTTATTAACTATATTAAACAGGGGAATTGAATTCACAAAATGCACTTTGAAAAGCAAAAGTGTTCTGCAAACAGAGGCAGTATTAAAATTAATATCATTGTTATGAGTTTTTTTCCATCAATGTATGATGGTTTGTTGTTTTGTATAATCTGTCTGTTTCATTGTGGACATAGATTTGGGAGATCCTGCTCATTGTTTACCCAATATCCATTTCCCATTCTTTGTTATTAATGGAACCTTGGGTGTTTGCTCAATGGCAGTGTTCCCAGCTAAAAACTACATTTCTAATTTTCCCTAGAGGCTGATGATGACCACATGATGCAATTTTGGACAACTTTGTGTAAGTAGAAATCATTGTGTAAGCTCTTGTGAACACTAGTAAAAAGGTGGACTTGGTTGACTAGGGTCTTTTTGTTCATCTTCCTTATGAATGTAAGGGTTCCTATTCACTTTTCTGCAATACAGACATAATGACTTATGTTGGGTAACTTGTGGGCACAAGGAAAGCATCAACATAAACACAAAGACCTCATCCCCCACATCGTTGAGAAACAAACCAAAGCCAATAAACATCTACCCTTGAATTTCTTTTTATGTGAGAAAAAATAAACTCCTTTTTAATTTAAGCCACTGTTTTATGGGTTTTCTCTTGTGTGTTGCTAGGTAAGTTCAATCCTTCAGAGACATGATCACCAAAAGGAGCAAACCATTTGTAAATGTCCTGGACTGGAAGTCTGAGAACCTTTCACTGGCCTGCTGACAACCATCCTTCCCTTTATTCCTATCAAGGCTCCACTTTGTACCAGACACTCGGGTGATCATTGCTTAAAATCCTTCAGCAGAACCTTCATGGCTCCAAGGATAAGGTCCTCTTGGATCTGGCCCTTGCCTAAGTCCCATCCTCGGCACTTATCTCATGGCCATACTCTCTTCACTGTATGTTGGTCTTCTCATTGCTCAGATGGACCACTGGGTTTTGGGCTCTTTCTTCTGTCTGCAACATTCTTCCCATCATTACACTTTTAAACATCAAAATTTATGGATAACCATTCCCAAGTCCTTTCTGGACTTCTGGACTTGTTCCCCTTGTGTTACGGATTCATGTCCCCTAAAAGATAGGCTAAAGCTCTAATCCCTGTACCTGTGAATGTGACCTTGGTTGGGGAAATAGAACTATTCTTTGAAGATGTTATCAGTTAATGACATCATGCCAGAATAGGCTAGATCCTAATCCTATATGGCCAGTGTCTTTACAAAAAAGAAGAGGAAAGACAAGGAAATCGAGACACACACAGCTCTCATTACACATCAGTTCAATAACTCTGAATAAAGATAGAGTGTTGGTGGTGATAGTTCCATGAACTGCTGGTCTACACAAGGTGTGTAAGTAGAGATGATTGTCCTGCCAAAGAATACCAAATCTTCAGGCAGAGAGCTCAGCTGCTGGCAAATGGAAGTGAGGCAATATTTGAGAAATGATAGGAGTAGGTGCCCATGATGTCTGCTACATTATCACATCTTTCTTAACTTGAGATTCCACATTCATTAAGTGGACATGGTAGCTACTTGAGATATTTCTGAGGATTGAGTGAGTTACAGATTCCATTTGGAAGACTACTCTTCCGATAAATTTTTAATCAAATAATATTGTTGCATACAGTTTAATTTCCTTTGAAGCTGGAGAATCCATTTCCTTTTGTGATACAAATTAAATTGCAGTGTCATTTTTTATCCTGAACTGCATGGAGCTTTGCCAAATCACCTGGAAAGAGAAGGAGACCTGATAGTGATTAAGAAATGCATGACTTTGTTTACTAGTTTATGGCACAATGGCGAAGCACTCAACTGCTAACTGAAATGATGGTTATTTGAGCCCAGCAGCAGGCCCAGGAAGAAAAGACCTGGTGATGTGCTCCTGAAAAGATTTCGGCCTAGGAAACCCTATGGAGGCAGTGCTACTCTGTCCTATCGGGTTACTATGACTTGGAATTGACTCGAAGGCACAGTACAATAACAGTTGTAACATGTAACATGTAACAGCCTGATGCTGAGATGTGGTGGGCATCTTGGACAGAGGTTTCAGGTAGGTCTAGTCTCACATCTGCCTACATGAGGAATCTGGGTGGTAATTGATTTCTCATCCATAAAATAGGGATACTAATGTGTATCATGGGAGCTCTGGTAGCATAGTGCCTGAGTCACTGGACTGTTAACCAGAAGACTGGCAGTTCAAACCCACCAGCCACTCCTCGGAAGGAAGATGGGGCAATCTACTTCCGTAGTGATACTGCCTCGGAAACCCAAGGAGGGGTCGCTATGAGATGGGTCCGACTCAAGGACACATAACAACAACAACAACAACTTGTATCATGCATGATTGTTAAGGAGACTGATAAAATATGTAAAGTAGGTGGCAAAGATTAGATGATTAGGAAATGTAAGACTATATAGAATAGAGGTTAAAAATATTGTTGTCACCCACATCCCTCTGGACTCTTCTAGAAAAGATTCAGAGTGACTTTCTAGTGATGATATTGATTCTCAATGCTTCTCATGAAGGCTGCATTTCCAAATATTTAAAACTTTGAAAACTAACCTGTACATGTAAAGCTGTTGAATTGGTGTGTGTTTTGTTGTGTCTATTCTCTACAACCATAACAAAATAAACAAAAAGAAAAAGAAAACTACCCAAATAGGATCAACTTCAAAAAGCAACTCAAGAGATTATATAGCAACCTCAGAGGCCAGCAAGTTTATGTTAATGGGGGAGGGACAACTTGGAAAAGGAGGGTGAGAATGACTGCATAACTTGAAGAATAATCAGTGTCACTGAGCTGTACATGTAGAAACAGCTGAATCGGTATCTGTTTGGTTGTGTCTATTCTCAATAACAACAAGAAATAAGATTTGAAACAGAAACTAATTGAGATATATAAAGTCCTGTCTAAATAGACCATTTTTTCCCCCTTTAGCCATCACCATTATCAATATTCACTTGTTTGGCAGAATTAAGTCCAAAGAAGCATTTCCTTGTAAGGCCATCTCTAACTCTGAAGGTGATAAGGTAAGCAGAGGTACTACTTCAAAATGGACTGACATCAGTTCTCTGGATCAGGGATCAGGCAAAAGCAGCTCACTGCCACTATTTTTGGTAAATAAAGTTTTATTAGAACACAGTGATATTTATTAGAACACATGGTTGCTTTCATGATACAACTGCAGAGTTGAGTAGTTGGAACAGAGAGTACATGGCCTTCAAAGCTGGAGACATTCACTGTCTGGCTGTGTACAGAAAGAGGTGCCAGTCCTGCTCTAAATAATCAAAGTGTCATATCCCAGCTATACTTTGCCCTTTTCCACCTGCATTTCAAAAAGACTGATCCAACTTCAGGAAAGAATATCTGCAAGTGACAAATGAGACCATAAAATCATTAGTAATTAGCACTTCATTAGTAATTTGGGAAATACAAATAAAAGCCCAAATGATATATACTACTTCATGCCTATTAAAATGGCTGAAATGACAACTGCCATATCAAGTGTTGGCAAGGGTATGGAGGAGCTGGAACATTTATACACTGTTGTTGGGAATGTAAAATGGTAAAACAGCTTTGGAAAATAGTTTGCAATTTTCTTTTAAAGTTAAACGTACCTTTCTCTAAACCTAGAACAACCAAACCCATGGCCATTGAGTTGATTCTCACTCATAGTGACCCAATGGCCACTCTACAGTAACACTATAGTACAGAATAGAGCTGCTCTGTAGGGTTTTCAAGGCTATAGATCTTCACAGGAGCAAACTGCCACATCTTTCTCCTGTGGGGCAGTTGGCAGTATTGAACTGCAAACCTTTTCTCTAGTAGCTGAGTTCTTCAACCACTGCACCACTAGGGCTTCTTTACCCTTCTCTACAACCTAGAAATTCTATTTTTAAGTATGTATCTAAGAGAAATGAAAGTTCACATAAAGATTATTACATGAATTTCCACAGAAACACTGTTTATAATCGTCAAAACAAGGAAACTACCCAGATGTTCAGCAACTGATGTATGGATAAACAAATTGTGATATATCCATCCATAAAGTAGAATGCTAATCAAAACTGAAAACCAAACCCACAGCCATCAAATCATTTCAGGCTTACAGCAACCCTATAGGACAGAATAGGACTGCCCCATGGGGTTTCCAAGACTATACATCTTTACAGAAGCAGAGCAGGTTTTAGCCACTGCACCAGAAGGGTTCTTCATAATAGAGTACTACTGAGCAATAAAAAAGAATGAACTACTGATACTGTCAGCAATGTGTGTAAATATCAGAAATATTGTTGTTGTTGTTAAGTGCCGTCGAGTCGTTTCCGACTCATAGTGACCCCATGCACAGCAGAACGAAACACTGCCCGATCCCGC
>NW_006921811.1:2170605-2172293 GCF_000298275.1 Orycteropus afer afer | reverse complement strand
GGTCCAGGATTATCTTCTGTGTCTGTGTTAATTGGTTCCCATTTTCTTTGTTGAAGAGGGTCTGTGCAGTCTTTCTGTCTATTCCACCATCTTACTGGAACTCCACCAGATCTCTGTCATTTTTATTGGCTTTCTACTTGACCAACCATGATGTCCTTTTCCAGCAACTGGTCTTTCCTGATGATGTGTCCAAAGTGAGAAGTCTCACGATTCTCACTTCTAAGGAATACTCTGCTTGTATTTCTTCTATGTCTGATTTGTTCATTCTTCAGGCAGCTCTGATAGTATAGTACCTAAGGCACTTGACTGCTAACCAGGAGGCTGGCAGTTCAAACCCACCAGCCATAACTCGGAAGGAAGGTTGGGCAATCTACATCCGTAGTGATACCATCTCAGAAAACCAAGGAGGGGTTGCTATGAGTCAGGTCTGACTCAACGGTACATAACAACAGTGACAACAAGACAGTCCATGTATATTCATTATTTTTTGCTAACACCACAGTTTGAACACATCAATTTTTCCTCCATCTTCCTTTTTCATTATCCTGCTTTTATGTACATATGAGGTGATTGAAGAGACCATGGTTTGAATAAGATGCACCTTACTTATCTTTGCTTTTTAATACTTTAAAGAGGACTTTAGATTCTCCTAGTGCAATGTATTTTTTGATTTCTTGACTGCTGCTTCCGTAGACATTGACTATTGATCCAAGTGAAATGAAATCATTAATAATAACTTCAGTTAAGAACTACTTAAAAAACATATTTTTCCTGTTTATTTTGTGAAAAGAATGATAATACAAAAGTGAGTAAGGCAAGGTCTTTCTCTTTAAGAAGACCATAGCTTTATGATGGGGAAAGGAAATCATATTACAGTGAAACAAGGGTGTGGAGAGTTTCCTATGATGGCTGTTACAAAATTCCACAGATTTAGTGGCTGAAAACAATACATATTTATTATCTTATCATCCTAGAGATCAGAAGTCCAACACAGGTGTCACTGGGTTAGCAGCAAGGTGTTGGCAGGGCTATGTTCATTCGGAGGCTCTAGGAGAAAATCTGTTTCACTGCCTTTTCCAGCTTTTAGAGACCATTTGTACTCTTCAGTTTTTGGCCCCTTTTTCCATTTTCAGAGTACATCACTCCAACCTCTGTTTCTGTCATCACATCACCTTATTCTGGCTGTATGTCCTTCTCTTTTATAAGGTGGGTGGTTACGTTGGACCTACAGGTGCTCCAGGATAATCTTACCATCTCAAGATCCTTGACTTTATCACTTCTCCAAAGTCCATTTTGCCATGTAAGGTAACAGGGGAATTAGAATACGAACATCTTTAGGTAGTCAGTATGATATAAATGTCTCAGAGTAAGGGAACCACAGGACAATTAGTCCAAGTAATTGATGTGAGTGGGACAGGAAGCAGCAGGTAGCAAATAAACCTTAAATTGACTTGAAGGAAAGGTAAAGATTCACGTGATGGGTGTGCATGAGGGCCATGTGTGATGCTCAAGATAAGAAACTGTATATACAGCCTGCCATGAGAGTATGTTCCAGTGGGACTGTGCAGGTCCTACCTCCATGAAGGAAGGGTATTCCCAGGATGGCATTCAAGCTGGATCTGGATAATGAGTAAAACAAGCATCGGAAAGAAAAGTGGGGGGAAAGCTTTCCAGCAGAGGGACCAGCC
>NW_006921811.1:2163644-2170257 GCF_000298275.1 Orycteropus afer afer | reverse complement strand
TTTTTTTTTTTTTTTTTTGAAGCATGAGAGAAAAAAATTGACTTTGCCAAGTGTCTTTCACTTTCAAAAATGACCTTCAAATTGATATGCTTTGCAAGTTACTTAATATGCGAGAGAGGCAGCAAATCATGAATTATGTCTTTGTCATAATCTTGATTTCTGCTCAATTAAGGCTCTTCATTTCATTTCTTCTAGGTGAGGCCAGAGTCAGAGGCCTAGGACACCAGTCACAGGACAGTGAAGACTTGAATATTGTTGCCACCTGTGTTAGTTTGTCACAAATGGCTTTCATTGCAGCTTCAAGTCCTTCTATCACCACACCCACTCCAGCTTCCCAGCTTACTCTTTCACTCAGCTTGTTCTATTCCATGTAGAACTCTGTGTCCCTGCCAGACCTCTATATTCACTCTCCCTCCAAATTAGCTATCTACTTGCTCACCTCCCTGCCTTTACTATGGCCTTCATCTCACCCTGAATGACCTTTATGCCTGGACTTCCCAAATGGGCTCTAGGCATTCAAACTGTCCATCAGCCCTCTTCCCTCTGAAGAATCTACTTGTTGACCCAATCAGTGGTGATCTGCTTCTCCTGGTCCTTTTGACGTTACTGGGGGCAGTGAGGTGTGGAAGTATGAGCTGCTGGGAAATTTGTGAATCCAACTGGGACATTTAAGAGCTGGAGGATCATGGAAAATAATTCAGTCCTGAGTTTCATTTTCTGCGTTTTGATTCTCCAATGAAAACAAAAGTAGAATTTGATAAAGAGAGAAAATTCTACTTAGCATACATCAGTCTACTTCATGCTCTGCTTTTTAAGGCCTGGAAAAATAACATGGTTAATTGAATTTGTTTATCAATATGTCTTAATAGGCCCAATTGGAAATGAAGATGACCACTCCACCGTCACTTAGAGCAACCCCGTGATGGAAGAGTATGGCCAATAAAGATGACTCATTCTGCTAAAAACTCCATAGGAATTAGGAGTCCCAGGATACCTGGAAAACTAAGAATGGTGGTAGTGTAGTAGAGGGGATGGAGCCCAAGGCATTTGAAGTTGTCCTCAAGAAAGAGGGGCCTCAAGCACCTGGGAAAATGGACTCTGCTTCTTTAGGGAGGAATGTCAAAATCACATCGTAAAGGACAATGATACTTGAAGGTCAAATAATGGCAGTCATTAATGAAAGCAATCTACCACAAATAGGTAATGTTAATCCATTTTTTATGAGGAAACTGAGATTTACACAACACAATTCCCCAAATGGTAGAATTGAGTTTCAAGCTCAACTTTTTCTATTTCCATCCCAGTGTTATAGCTAGATGGTTAGATAGATGCTGTTGAGTCGACTTCAACTCATAAGATCCTTTTATGTACAACAGAAAGAATCATTGTCTGGTACTACATCATCCTCATGATCACTGGCATGTTCAAGTCCATCGTTGTACCTCTTGTGCCAATCCATCTTTCTGAGGGTCTCCCTCTCCCTCATTGTCCATCTGCTTCACCAAACACTATGTCCTCCTCCAGTGATTGATTCTTCCTGATGATATATCAAAAGTAGGTAAGGTGAACAATAGTCTGTTTTGATTTATAAGGCTTTCATTGGTTAATTTACAGAAGTAGATGCCAGACCTTTCTTCTTAGTTCATCTTAGTCTGTAAGCTCTCTTGAAACCTGTTCACTATGAGAGACCCTCTAGTATTTGAAATATCAGTGACATAGTTTCCAGCATCATAGCAACATGCAAGCAACCACAGTAGGACAAACTGACAGAGTGGTGGCAAATACCACATTTATTTTGTCACTAATTTAAAGGAAGGAGCTCTGGTAGTGTAGTGCCTAAGACATTTGACTGCTAATCAGAAGGCTGATGGTTCAAACCCACCAGCCACTCCTCAGAAGGAAGACTGAGATACCACCTCAGAAACCCAAGGAGGGGTTGCCATGAGTAGGGACTGACTTGTCAGCAGTGAGTTTGAGTTTAATTTAAAGGAACCTTGATCAGCTATGATAGGTCAAAGGCAAGTCCTGAACTCCAAGCTGAACATTATCGACACAGATAAATCAGATTTTCTTTGCACAAATTTAGAGAAGTGGTGAAGGAATTGGATCTCTTTGAGAAAACACTAGGGAGTCTAAGTGGAGATGTGGACTAAGGAATCATGGATCTCAAAGAAAAGAGGGATTCACTCTGAGTAGGAAATGGAGGGAGCAGAATGTTTTCCCCAAAGAAGTAACCCTTAAGTGGAGGCTTAGAAGATGATAGATGTTCACTGAGAAGAGAAAGGGAAAGAGGACTGCAGGCAGAGGACTTAGCACTCACATGTACGGAAGTGTGAGATGGATGGGACATCCAGAATCTAGCTGCTGTTGTTGTTGTTAGGTCCCGTTGAGTCATCTCCAACTCATAGTGACCCTATGTACAACAGAATGAAACACTGCCTGGTCCTGTGCCAGCCTCACAATCTCTGCTATACCAGAGTGCATCGTTGCAGCCACTCTGTCAATATACTTTGTTGAGAGCCTTACCCTTTTCTGTTAACCCTCCACCTTACCAAACATGATAGGCCTTTTCCAAGAAATGGTCCCTCTGACAATATGACCAAAGTAGGTGAGACGAAGTCCAGCCATCCTCGCTTCCAAGGGGCATTCTGGCTGCACCTCTTCCAGGACAGATCTGTTGGTTCTCCTGGCAGTCCATGGTCCCTTCAGTATTCTTCACCAACATCACAACTCAAAAGCATCAGCTGAGTCCTTTGTATTTCTAGAGCAAAAGTTCTCAAATGTTGGTGGCATCAGAATTACCTGGAAGACTTTATGAAAAGGTAGATTATGAAAAGGTAGATTCAGGTTCCTACATCCAGAGATTCTGTACCAGCTGTGTGGTTGACCTTCTTATCAAGCAGCCAGTGTTTCTGATGCAGGTGGCATGCAAGCCTGCAATCTGAGAACCACCCTTTCTGTGAAGTGAAAGGCACAGAAGGAAACATGGGAGAAGACGTGCTTAAGTAATTGAAGTTCAGATTACAAAGGCTCTTGAAAGCTGAGGAATGCTGAGTTCATTCTCTATGTGGTGGAAACTATTTCTGCAATGGAAGTTGTTCCTATTTCAAAGAAATATTATGATCCAGCATTGTGGTGTTCTGATTAGAGCTTGAGAAATGTGACTTAGGGGAATTACATAAGACCATTTTAACAGTCCAGGTGTGTCACCATCGTGATTCAGGTGATGCTGACATTATCTTATTGGCTTCTTGTCTAGCTGTAAGTTAAATGTACTCAGTAATTTTACATCAGATGAATTAATGAATCAATGATAAAACAAATGCAAGCTGTACTTGGGGTGGGGCAGATAAAGATTTTTACAAAATCAGTACTCAGGAACTGCAGTTAAACATCCATTCAGTGGACCCTAATTTTTCATCAGCTTAATGTTGATTAAAAAGAAAAAAAAATAATCAAATCCACTGCCATAGAGTCAATTCTGACTCATAGTGACCCTATAGGACAGAAGTGCTCCATAGGGTTTCCAAGACAGTAAATCTTTAAGGAAACAGACTGCCTCTTCTTCCTCCCATGGAATGGCTGGTGGATTTGGCCTGCTGACCTTTTGGATAACAGCTGAATGCTTTTACAGCTATTGGTGGTATATATTTATTTTGAAATGAATCCTCTACCTGAAGTTAACCTGCTTTCAATCCAGTCCTCTTGGAGGGAGCATAGTTCCTTTAATAAAGAATTGTTAAACATACTCATCTCCTTCCAAGATTAATTAGAAGATCTCCCTGGGTCCATTCTATTAACCTGTAATTAGAATGTAATGATACTCACGCTCCACGGCACATGTTTTAATTGCATCTCACTGTGTGCTGTTATTACACACACCAGTGGAAAACCAGGTGGGAGGAAGAAAACTGGCTGCAGAGAACAGTGACTTTGATGCCTGGCCTGGTCCCCAGGCATGGAAGCACCCTGATCCCAACCTTTTTACTCACTGCCTACTGGTAGACCTCCCTGTGAAAGTTGCAGGAGGAGGGGCTCAAGTGTCTGGCTATTGTGCAAGTCAGTGTGGCTTGGTCCCACTAAGTGGGCATATCTGTGCCTTTCTTTGGTTCCTTCCCTTGCCTTCAGTGTACTTCTGAGGAGAACCAATGACTTGGTATGTATTCAAAAGTGTGGTATAAAGGAAGGAAGAATAAGACAAATATTAAACAGGAGAATAAGTAATAATGGGAGGCCACTGAGGACCAGGATCATGAATCACAGCAAGTAGGAACAATCAATGGAGGAAAGGCAGTGACCTGAAGGGAAATCATTCAAACCAGGGATCCCTCTGCCATGCTGAGACCAAGAAGCCATCTCATAGCTCTTTCTCTGTTGAGCTTCAGTGTTTAAAATACCTTCAAAACAAGCTAGGAAATAACTTTCCATTTTGCCAATGTTTGCTTTGCAGTGTTTTGAATGACTCTTCTATGCAAACTGCTAAGCTAATTGAAGCACCACCATTTCAGCTGAAAAAACATTCTGTCTTGCCAAATCACATTTACTTGTGTCCTCAACTTTCCCACCGAGGGGGCCGGAGCAGGGGGAAATAATAGCTTTTAGTCCAAATACCAGGTGCAGAAGGAAAATTTGTTGTGTTGTTTTGAGGAGCATGAGGGCTGACATTTAAAGGCTCTCTTCTTGCTCATAATGACCATAAAAGACAGATATTATTTTTCTTGGTTCACAAATGCAGAAAGAGCTGTTTGAGAGGTCAAGTGACTTGTTCAAGATTATAAGCATAAGGGATGCACTAAGGGGTCATCAGATCGTCCTCTCCCAGCAATATCACTTTGCCTCTGGTCGATGGCTAATCGACCTTGACTCACAGTGATCCGTCTGTGTCAGAGTAGAACTGTGGCACACAGGATTGTCTTTCTTTCTTTTTTTCACTCAACCAGAAATACAAAATTTATTAAAACAATTTATATAACAAAAAGAAGAAAAAATAGATAGTGCTACACATTCATGTCTCTACAACACAGTTCCTGCATAGACTATATGTCTGTTCCAATGCTCTAACTGGCAAACTTTCATGACCATAATCAATGGTTGTTGTTTTTGTTGTTGTTATGTGTCAATGGTGGAATTCAAAATACATTTATTCTTGGAGATGCCACTAAATTGAAATAAAACTCACTGCTATCAATTCGAACATGACTCATAGCAATCAGTCCTTGGGTTTCCGAGGCAGTATCATTATGGCAGTAGATTGCCTAACCTTCCTTCTGAGGAGTGGCTGGTGGGTTTGAACCAGCAGCTTTCTGGTTAGCAGTCAAGTGCCTTAGGCATAAGGTACCCCTATATTGTATAGGAGCTCTGGTAGCATAGTGCCTAAGGCACTTGACTGCTAACCAGAAAGCTGGCGGTTCAAACCCATCAGCCACTCCTCAGAAGGAAGATGGAGCAATCTACTTCCATAGTGATAATGCCTCAGAAACCCAAGGAGGGGTCGCTATGAGTCGAGTCTGACTCAACGGCACATAACAACAACAACAACATATTGTATAGGGTTGCTGTGAGTTGGAATTGATCCAATGGCATTGGGTTTGGTTTGGGTTTAGTGATATTGATAGAATTGAGAGTTACAAAATAGAGCAAAATGGGTACTTTTTATCATGTCCCTTGAAACTCCTATCTTAATTAATTGCTTCTAGTCATAGGACCTATGACCCTAAAATATCCCCAAGTGAGCATGGATGCTCTGAACCAGTGAATAATAAATTCAATTTAAAGTATTTCTTGGCATCTATAATTGGATTGACACAATGAGCCCCAATGGACAATACCATACTTTCAGTTTCCAATGTTTTAAGTTGAGAAACTGAGATGCTTAATCAATGCCTTGAATAATGTCTTTCTTCTTTTTTGCTCTGTGTCTCCCTTTGACTTCAGGGACTAGCTCAGTAAGGCAACGTGGGACATACAGAAATAGGCCATGAAGGACTTTTGAGGAAGAGATGAAAAAGGGTCTTGTCTTCTGTGTCATAAATTATCCTCCAGTCATCATTTCAACCACCATGGAGCTCAACCTTGTTCTATTAGTAACAGTTTCAAGAATACGTATGGATTTCAGTGTCTGATTTTTTGCAAATAGATTGCCAGGGCTTTCTTCTGAGATTCCTTTGAGTGGCCTTGAACCTCCCACATTTTTGCCAACAGCTCAGTGTGTTAACAATTTTACCATTCAGGGACTCCCTTGAAACACAGGCAAATTCAACTTTCTCCCTGATATCTGCAATTTCACACAATTAAAGGATTAGGATTTAAACTCAGACCTATATAACTTTGATGTCATATTATTTTGCTTTGTTTTCCAAATATGATATTCCACCTTTTGTGAATATGAGGCACTACTGGAAAAAATCCTCTACAAACACACTTCCAAAGAGAACATCCAAACTTTCCATAAATAAGATTTATTTGAACAATGTGCCACTTACTATTTAATTAAAAATAAATCAAACATATTCTCTTGATGTTGTTGTTGTTGTTGTTATGTGCTGTCAAGTTGGACCCGACTCATAGCGACCCCTCCTTGGGTTTCCAAGGCAGTATCACTACGGAAGTAGAT
>NW_006921811.1:2156997-2158105 GCF_000298275.1 Orycteropus afer afer | reverse complement strand
CTCTTTTCTATTGTGATGTGAAGGTTTATAATTTTTCTTTGAGGTTACCCTATGATTTATAAATTTATCCCCAAGTTTAGAACAGTCCATTCTAAAGCATGATGATTCTTACTGGTCCAATTGTGAGAATTTTTTTTTTTCTTTCTGTTGAGATATAATACATACTGAAGGCTCTAGTCTTTGATTTTCTTCAGTAAATGCTTCAAGTCCTTTACACTTCTAGCATGGGAAATCATGTCATCTACCTATTGTAGGTTATTAATGAGGCTTCTTTCAATCCTGACACTATGTCCTTCTTCATATAGTCCAGCTTCTCTGATTATTTGCTCAGCATACAGATTGAATAAGCATGGTGAGAGGACACAGCCCTGATGCACACTCTTCCTGATTTTAAACCATGCAGTATTCCCTTGTCTGTTTGATTGACTGTCTCTTGGTCTATGTACAGGTTCCTTATGAACACAATCAAATGTTCTGGAATTCCCATTCTTCTCAATGTCATCCATCATTTGTGATGATCCATACAGTTGAATACCTTTGCACAGTCAATAAAACACAGGTAAACAACTTTTGATATTGTATCCTTTCAGCCAAGATCCATATGACATTAGTAGTAATATCCATCATTATATATTGTTTTCTAAACCTGGCTTAAATTTCTGGCAGTTTCCTGTTGATGTAGAGTTGTAGCAGTTTTTCAGCAAAATGTTACTGATTTGTCATATTAATGATATTGTTCGATAATTTCCACATTTTGCTAGATCATCTTTTTTTTTGGAGTGGGCACAATTATGGATCTCTTCCAGTCACTTGGCTCACTAGCAGTTTTACAAATATCTTGGCATAGCTCAGTGAGTGTTCCCCACTTTGCATCTGTTTGTTAAAACATCGTTATGGATATTCCAACAATTCCTTTAGCCTTGCTTTTCACCAATGCCTTTAATGCACCTTGGACTTCTTCCTTCATTGCCATCAGCTCTTGATCATATGCTACCTCTTGAAAGGTTTGAAAGTTGACCAGTTCTTTTTAGAATAGTGACCCTGCATATTACTTCCATCTTCATTTGATGTTTCATTCAATAATGTGCCCATGTTGTTGTTATGTGCC
>NW_006921811.1:2153750-2155332 GCF_000298275.1 Orycteropus afer afer | reverse complement strand
GTGGCATAGCTTCCAGCATCATAGCAACATGCAAGTCACTATGACGATCTGACAGATGAGTGATGGAACTTAGGGATATGGGGGGACAAAAGAAAGAAAATGTGTTCATTGATGTTAAAACAAAACTGGGAATATGATAAAGCATAAATTAACTCTTTTTAAGATCAGACACTTGTTGTTGTTGGTGTCATCAACTCATAACGTCTTTATGTACAACAGAACGAAACACTTTCCAGTCCTGTGCCAACCTCATGATCCCTGATATACCTGAGCCCATCATTGCAGCCACTGAATCAATCCATCTTGTTGAGGGCCTTCCTCTTTCCATTGACCCTCCACTTTACCAAGCATGATATCCTTTTCTCCAGAGAATGGCCCCTAACCAGACACTTAGATACAACAAACTATGAAAAAGGCACTTAAAAAAATTAAAATAAAAAATTTGCTTAGTGCAACTTTTAAATTGCTAATGAACACTTCCCTGGGTTTAGACAAAGGCAATCTGATATTTTGAGGTTAAATAAAGTCTATGGCAAGTCTTCATCTCTTATATTTTGGTCATGTTATCAGGAGGGACCAGGACCTAGAGAAGGATATCATGTTTGGTAAAGTAGAGGGCCAGTGAAAAAGAGGAAGACTTTCAATAGGAGGGATAGATACAGTGAATGCAACAGTGAGCTCATGCATGGCAACAGTTGTGTGGATGGTGCAGGACCAGGCAGTGTTTTGTTCTATTGTACATAGAGTCACCATGAGTAGGAATCAACTCAAGGGCACCTAACCACAACAACAATAAATGAGTAGATTTCATGAAATGAGTCACTGACTAAAATCCCAACTAAGAATGATCACTTCATAGCAAACAACATGTTCCCAGCTCAGCATGTGGCACATAGAATGCATTTACTGAAACTCATTCAACAGGAGTCAGATTATAATTATGCAATAGGATCCTTTAATGCTTTATGCTTTTTAACTTACATTTCCCAAAGTCAGAAAATAGTCATATAAGGAAGTCAAAGAATACATTTATCTTCCTCCTTATTAGTGTTTTTACAATGGAAACCACTACATCAGAGAAATGAGACATGCTTAATGCACTCAACTATCTCATTTATCAATAGAGCCACTAAACAAAAGCTGAACATCACACTTATCTCTGAAAAGCCTATTGGAGTTCATATTGGATTAGAACTAAATGATTTAAAGACTGTAATAAAAAGAGCAGCTAACATTCATATAATAGTTGCTATGTTCCAGATGGAGACCCTGGGTTGTGCCAATAGTTGGAACACTCAACTGCTAATCAAAAGATTGGAGGTTCCAGTCCACGTAAGGAGGCCTTGAAAGAAAGGGCTGATGACCTACTTCTGAAAAAGCAGCTACTAAAAACACTATGGTGTACAGTTCTACTCTGCTACATGTGTGTTTTCCATGAGTTTGAGTTGACTCCAAAGCAACCGGTGAGTGTTTCAGGCATCGTTCTAAGTGCTCTGTGTTAACTCACTGTGGTGCAGTGAGTTACTTATACAGCTATTCTACCCTGATTTTTGTGACTCCCTCCAGAGGACTGGGTGGGCCT
>NW_006921811.1:2147506-2153131 GCF_000298275.1 Orycteropus afer afer | reverse complement strand
GGGTGCCTCTCTGGAAACCTCTATCAGCAAGGCTAAAAGAGTTTTTTAACACTTGCCTGAGCAAAGCAGAGGCTGAGGCCAGAGAGAAGTGTGCCTGTGCTGTGGCCTGGCTCAGAGGAAGCTGTCCTGATTGAAGAACTGTATCCTGAGTTGTTTCTGAACCTGATCTATAACCTGTTACTTCCCTAATAAACCCCATAATTGTGAATATTGTCTGAGAGTTCTGTGTGGCCACTGCACTGAATTATTGAACTCAGTAGAGAAGTAGAGAGTACCATGGAAGGGACAGCTGGTGTCAGAATTGGCAAAAAGTTTAGATTGGAGAGGCGTGTGTGGCCTCCACCTCATAGAATCAGCTGTGGGCTGCTGGTCTTGATCCTTATTTTTCCTTGTGAAGTGAGGGAAGGTTAGATGCTGCTGCCATGCCCATTTTCACATTCTCTTTATGTTCTCCTCAATACCACCCTCCCCTATTTACAGGAAAGGAAGCTGAGGCACAGAGCAATCACTAGTTTGCCTAATATCACTAGGAAATGGCAGGGCTGGGTGTTGCAACACTGGCCATGTGGCTTCTTACTCACCATGCACGCTGCTTCTGTAACTTACACACTAAATCCTGACATCCAGCCCAGAATCCATCTGCCCAACTTCCTTTTTAAAAGTTTAAACCAAAATAGTCTCTGATCAGTGGATTTCATTATTTTTCTGTTTATTTTTATTGTTATATTTATTATTGGGGCTCTGGTGGTATAGTACCTAAGGCCTTGGACTGCTAACCAGAAGGTCAGCAGTCCAAACCCACCAGCCACTCCTCAGAAGGATTTATAAATATTTACCATCTCAGAAACCCAAAGGGGGTTGCCATGAGTCAGAGTCGACATGATGGCAGTGAGTTTGGTTTGGTTTTATATTTATTATTAGCTACTGTGTAGTTCAGGAACTTTACCTAAACCATTTCAAATAATTGCCACAGTAATTTTGGGGGATGTTTATGCTGATTCGGTTTTATATAGGAGAACTTGGAGGCAACTAGGGCTCAAAGATTCTACCCAAAATCCAGTAGATGGCAAATACTTGATTTAAATCAAGCCTTTTCTCCCCACCTCCCCAACTCCAAAGCTGAGTTTTTCTTACCAACTGTAAATAAGTTAATATTTCACTTACTATTTCTTGCATAAACACAACAATCCTCAAAACTGCAAGTGATAATGTTAACCCCAGACTCCACCTGTGATTAAGTGTGGGTCCTTTACACGGGGCTAGTCCTCCCTCAGTTTCTGTCTCCCATTCCCAAAAAGAATTGTCATCCTGCCCGTTACATTGTTGTTGCTGTGGTGGCTAGCTGTTATCAAGTCAGCCCCTGACTCATACTGACCCTCTGCACAGCAATCAAAACACTTCCGGGTCCCGTGCCATCCCCATGATCCTGCACTGTCCCCACGGTCCATGACCAGTTGCAGATAGATCTGTGGTGGTCCAGATGGCTTTCACTGGCTGATTTTAGGAAGTAGTTTGCCAGGTTTTTCTTCCTAGTCCATCTTAACCTGGAAGCTCTGCCAAAACTGATTGAATATCATAGCCACAGGCAAGCTTCCATTGACAGATGAGTGGGAGATGTGCATGAAATGGTTTGGCCAGAACTCGAAAGCAGATCTCCTACATAGAAGGTAAGAACATTACTAGTGAACTACTCTTGGCTCCGTCTTGCATATGCTTCTCTCTGATGTTCCTTTTAAGAGCTCTGATGGTGTAATGGTTAAGGCATTTGGCTGTTAACCAAAAGGTCAGTGGTTTGAACCCACCAGCCACTTTGTAGGAGAAAGAAGGAGAAAGTTTACTTCCATAAAGTTTTACAGCTTTGGGAACCCAATGAGGTTCTCTATGAGTCAGAACTGACTCGATGGCAGTGAGTGTGGTTTTGGTTAATGTCCTTTGTAGGGACAAGTGTCTATAAAATCATGATTCTGTGGTGCTTATTTTCTTTTCCCCTCTCTCTTATTTTCTTACTTGGCATTCTGAAGTTTGCTTGATTGCGTAGGGGTGAGTTGGGGGTGAGGTTTGCCCAGGCGTGTGTGCTCATATGCACACAGTCATTGTTTGAGATAATCTCTGTTATTACTCAGAACACTTGTGGGCTGTTTCCTTGTTTGGCTTTCATCTTTTCTGTGACAATTTGGTTCTCAAGACTCTAGTCTTTTGTTTGTAAGTTAAGCATACAGCCACTGAGAAACACTGGAAACTTGCCCTGGTGTCAAAAGGCAGATGGTGTTTGAGCAGAGTGGACTAGATCACAGCCCCACCTGGGAAGGGAACTGAAAGGTCAGTACAATGGAGAAGGAGATAGTTACACAAGTCAAGGGGAGATGCTGCATTCCCTAAGTCCTTGTTGGCAGACACCTGACAGGTGGGAGTGGGAGTGTCCTGGGAGATATTGCAGTGGCAAAAACTGAAGCCAAACCCAACCAGTTACTGTCAAGTCAGTTCTCACTCATCATGAAGCCATGCGTATCAGAGTAAAACTGTGCTCCTCAGGGTTTGCAACGCCTGATTTTTGGGGAAGTACCTCACTAGACCTTTCTTCTGAGGTCCCTCTGGGTGGAATCAAACCATGAATCTTTGTTAGCAGCTGAGAACATTAACCATTGGCACCACTGAGGGACTCCACAGTTGATCAAAGGGAACATATACCCAGCCTTGTCCTTCTTAGTACCAGAACCTTTATACTATTTTGTGGCTGCTAGGTGTGCTCTCTGGCATTTGAGGTTCAGACAGGGTTGGGTGGACTCAGGAGCCTTGCCTGAGATTTCTGCAAAATCCCAGAGGGCTTGCATCTCAAGGAAACCTCAGGATCCAAAAGGCTGCATCTCCCCAGTTGAGCTTTAGAAGACTTAAAATGTGAAAACACACTTTCAAATGTGAAATGTCAACCCTTTCCTTCACTTCAAAAAAAGGAAAAGAAAAATGTAGCAACAATTGTATTAGCCAACAGTTATCCCTAAGTGAAAGAACTTCATTGAAGGGAGGGTTAGTTTGGAGGAAAGACTTTACATTGCTGGGATGGGAGCTCCTTCAAGTTGAAAAGAAGATACCTTTGTTCTCAGGAAGCCCTTCTTCCTGAGAGAAGGTGTGACCTTCACCTCTCACAGGGTGGGCCTGGGGCTGGTGGACATCCTTTCTCCCGGCCTAGGCTGTGTGGAGACTCAGTTGTTGTATGTGCAACAGTTTCTAACACTTAGTTGGATACATAAGTCCCTGGGTGGTGCACATAGTTTGTGCTCAACTACGGGGTCACTGTGAGTCGGGTCCAATTTGACGGCACATAACTACAACAACAGCAACAACTAACTTAGAGACTGACAGTTCAAACCCACCCAGCAGCTCTGTGGAAGAAAAGACTGGTTAATGTTATTGCTGTTATGTTTTTCTTTTTTTGAAGTTGAAGAAAGGCTTGAATTTCACATTTTAAATCTTCAACTGGGGAAAAGCAAGCTTTTAGAGCCAGAAGTGACTTTGAAATGCAGGCCTCCTGGGAATTTTGCAGAAATCTCAAGCAAGGCTTCTGAGTTGACTTCCTCCTTAGACTTTCAGCATCAGATAAAACACCTGCAGCCAGGTGACAGGGTAAGGTGAGATGTGCATGGGAGGGAGGTGTTTGGGGATACGAACTGCAGTCTTTCCCAGGATGCGTACTTGTGAGACTCACCCCCACACACTGGGTCTCCACAAAGCAGCCTGTTTGAAATACAATATCACCCCTTGATTTGTCCTGTTCCAACTCATAATGAGCTCATGTACAACAGAACAAAACATTGCCTTATCCAGTACTATCCTCACAAACATTGCTAGACTTGAGCTCATCATAGCAGCCAGTGTGACAATCCATATCATTGAGGGTCTGCCTCTTTTCTGCTAACCCTTTACTTCACAGGGGAAGTACATGCTCAGTATTTCTCAATCTGAAATAAATGAAAAAAAAAAAAAATTCAAGCCTCAAGTTACAATATTGAAGGATTCTATGGGCAAGATAGTGAATGATGCAGGAAGCATCAAAATAAGATGGAAGGACTACACAGAGTCTGTCCAAAATAGAATTGCTTGATGCTCAGTTATTTTAGGAGGTGGCATATGATCAAGAACCAATAGCATTGAAGGAAGAAGATGAAGCTGCATGTAGAAATTTGTGAAAAACAAGGCTTCAGAAGTTAATGGAATACCCATTGAGATGTTTCAACAAATGGATGCAACTCTGGAGGCACTTAGACATCTGTTGTTGTTGTTGTTATGTGCTGTTGAGTCGGACCCGACTCATAGCTACACCTCCTTGGGTTTCTGAGGCAGTATCACTATGGAAGTAGATTGCCCCATATTCCTTCTGAGGAGTGGCTGGTGGGTTTGAACCACCAGCCTTCTGGCTAGCAGTCAAGTGCCTTAGGCACTATGCTACCAGAGCTCCCCCTTAGACATCTATGTCAAGCAATTTGGAAGATAGTTACCTGGCCAACTGACTGGAAGAGTATGTTTCTGTCCGTTGCAAAGAAAGGTAATCCAACAGAATGTGGAAATTATAGAACAATAGCATTAATATCACACACAAGTAAAATCTTGCTGAAGATAGTTCCAAAATGGTTGCAGCAGTATATTGACAAGGAACTTCCATAAACACTAGGTGGATTCAGGAAAGGACACGGAATGATGTGTTGCTAATAAACAACATCATGATAAATGGAGAAAAGATTGAAGTTGTCAGAGATTTCATTTTAGTTGCATCCACAAACAATACCCATGGAAGCAGCAGTCAAGAAATCAGATGACGTATTGCACTGGGCAAATCTGCTGCAAAAGACCTCCTTAAGGTGTTGCCCATAACCCAAGCCGTAGTATTTTCAATAGCCTCATATGCATGTGAAAGCTGGACAATCGTAAGGAAGACTGAAGAAGAGTTGACGTCTTTGAATTGTGGTGTTGGTGAAGAATACTGAAAATACCATGGATGGCTAGAAGAATGAACAAGTCCGTGCTTAGACAAAGGCACTTGAATGCTCCTTGGATGCAAAAATGACAAGACTTCATCTCAGCTACCTTGTTCAAGTTGTCAGAAATGAACATTCTCTGGAGAATGATATCATGGCCGGTAAAACGGAAGATCAGAAAAAAGGGGAAGACCATCAAGCAGATGGATTGACACAGTGGCTGCAACGATGGGCTCCAGTATAGGCAGCATTGTGAGCATGGCACAGGACCGGGCAGTGTGTCATTGTACATAGGGTTGCTATGAGTTGGACCCGACCTGATGGAACCTAACAACAACAACTACTTTACCTCCTACCAACATGACCAAAATGCGAGAAAAGGTCTCACTATCCACTCTTACAAGGAATATTTTAGCTGTATTTCTCCCAGGATAGATTTGCTCCTTCTTCTGGCAGTCCATGGTATAGTCAATATTCTTTTGTGACATCATAATTCAAATGCATCAATCCTAGTATGACTTGCCCTTAGGATCCCCTGTACTTTTATAGGACCAGAAAAAAGTTTGAATTTGTTTTTAAAATCAGTTGGAAAAAAACAAACTTTTGTTGTTGTTGTTGTTATTTGCCATCGAGTCGGCCCAACTCATAGTGACCC
>NW_006921811.1:2138689-2146321 GCF_000298275.1 Orycteropus afer afer | reverse complement strand
AAATTTCCCATTAACTTATAACTTGGATATGTTTTTTGCAGAATGGATTAAATGTTTCTGAAAGAGGGAAGGTCTGCTATGACTGCAAGGTGGTGTTGAGCCAATCTCATGGGCTCTCCTTGGTCTGGTCGCTTCAGGGTCCAGCTGACTGGGGAGAATGCTGATGCTGTTGCCCGGTTGGAGAGGATGCCTTGCCTCTGACATCTTCGTTGTAGAAACCTCCATGAACTCAGTCAGATCTTTCTGACCTGGGAGGGGCTGAATGCATGGTGACATTGTACTAGCTGATATCTGCAAAGCTCTTAATACGGTTCTGTCCACTGTTGTTCTTAGTTTTCAAAATTTTCTTATTTTAGTGAAATTATGAAGAGCCAAAAATGCACCATTTCAATAATTTCTACACGTAGAATTCAGTGGCATTTGTTACATTCTTCAAGTTGCACTAATTTTTTGGCTATTATCTTCTCCTTTAATCTTTGCAACAGACTCATGGCATAAGTATGAACACTCATTTTACATGTGGGTACATGGAAAGCAAGGAGCCAGAGAACTCACCCAGGGTCACTCATACGCTTGGCCAAAACCATTAGGGGTTTATGTGGCCATAATACTACTTTTCCTTCCTAGCGAATTTATAGCTGCTTTATTAATAAAGGCCCAGGGCTTAGAGGCTGCTTTGTCACTTGGGTGTGGCTCTCTACTAAGGTAGGGGTCAGGGGTAAGTGGGCCCAGGGCTGGGATCTGCTTTTTGTTTGGGGGTGGCTCTATATTAAGACAGGGGTCTGGGGTAGGCAAGCCTAGGGCTCAGAGGCTGATTTTCACTTGGATGTGGCTCTACAGCAAGGCAGAGGACTGAGGTAGATGAGCAAGAGGCTTGGAGTCTGCTTTTTGCGTGGGTGTGGTTCTATATTAAGCCTGGGGAGTGAGGTAGGGAGGCCAGGTGCTTGGAGGCTGCTTTTTAATTGGGTATGGTTCTAGATTAAGACCAAGGCCTGAGGTAGCCAGGTGCAGAGGGGTTAGGAACAACTAAGGGAGATGATCTTGTCTGTCAGTTTGTCATCTTGTGGTGGCTTATGTGTTACTGTGAGCCTGGAGGCTATGCCAATGTATTGCAAAATGCCAACAGGGTTACCCATGGTGGAGAGTTTTCAGCAGAGCTTCCGGGCTTACACAGACTTAGAAGAAGGAAGAGGCCTTCCACTTCTCAAAGGATTGGCCAGGGAAAACCTTATGGATATCAGTGAAACACTGTCTGATATATTACTTGAAGACTTTGTGAACAGCCCTGAATCATTGTCCAACATAGTGCCAGAAGATGAGCCCATTGGGTTGGATGGCACTCAAAATTTGACTGGGGAAGAACTGACTCCTCAGAGTAGAGATGTCCTTAACAACATAGATAGAGTAAATCTTTCAGGACCTCCATTGGCTGAGGTAGCACAACTCAAAATGAACAGAAACAGGTGTAAACATCCATTAATAATTGGAATATGAAATGTATGAAATATGAATCTAGGAAAATTGGAAGTTGTCAAAATGAAATGGTACACATGAAGATCCATATCCTAGGCATCAGTGAGCTGACATGGGCTGGTTTGGCCATTATGAATCAGGCAACCATTTGTTGTTGTTGTTATGTGCCGTCGAGTCGGCCCTGACTCATAGCGACCCCTCCTTGGGTTTCCGAGGCAGTATCACTATGGAAGTAAGATTGCCCAACCTTCCTTCCAAGGAGTGGCTTTTGGGTTTGAACTGCCAGCCTTCTGGTTAGCAATCAAGTAGCTAAGGCAAATGGAAGAAGTGATGAAGTGAAAGAATTGAGCAGGAGATTTCAAAGAGTGGGTTGATAATAAAAATTATTATAATAAACTGTGCAAAGACCTGAAGATAGAAAACCAAAAGGGGAGAACATGCTTGGAAATTCTCAAGCTGAATGAACTGAAGAAAAAATCATGCCTTGATTTGGAATATTAAAGGATTCTCTGGGCACAATATTATGTGATACAAGAAGCATTGAAAGAAAATGGAAGAAAAACAGAATCACTGTACTGAAAAAGAATTGAGCAACATTCAGCCATTTCAGGAGGTAGTGTATGATCAAGAAATGATGGTATTGGAGGAAGAAGTCCAAACTGCACTGAAGAAATTGGTGAGAAAAAAAAAAAAGCTCCAGATGGAAAACCCATTGAGATGTTTCAACAAACAGATGCAGTGCTGGAAGTTCTCACTCATTTAAGCCAAGAAGTGTGGAAGCCAGCTTCCTGGCCAACTGATTGGAAGAAATCAATATATGTGCATATTATAAAGAAAGATGATCCAGCAGAATGCAGAAATTATCAAACCATGTCATTAATATCATGCACAAGTAAAATTTTGCTGAAGATAATTCAATAATGGATGCATCAGTACATGTACAGGGAACTGCCAGAAATTCAAACCAGACTTAGAAAAGGATGTAGAATGAGGGATACCATTGCTAATGTCAGATGCATCTTCACTGAAAGCAGAGAATATCAGAAAGATGTTCACCTGTGTTTCAATGAGTATATGAAGGAATTAGACTTTGTGGGTCATAACAAATTATACACAACGTTGTGAAAAATTGGAATTTCAGAACACTTAATTGTGCTCATTAGGAACCTGTGCATAGAAAAAGAGGCAGTCACTTGAACAGAACAAAGGAATACTGCATGGTTTAAAATCAGGAAAATTGTGTGTCAGGGTTGTATCTTGTCACCACATTTATTCACTGAGTGTGTTGAGCAAATAATCCAAGAGGCTGGACAATATGGAGAAAGTAGCATCACGATTAGAGGGAAATTCAACAGCCTGTGGTATGTAGATGACACAACTTTGGTTACTGAAAGTGAGCAAGACTTGAGACACTGATGATGATCAGAAATCACAGCCTTTAGTATGGATTACACCTCAACATAAAGAAAACAGAAAACCTCACAACTGGACCAATAAGGAACATCATGATAAATGGAGAAGTGATTGACATTGTCAGGGATTTCATTTTACTTGGATCCACAATCATGCCCATGGAAGCAGCAGTCAAGAAGTCAAATGATGCATTGCATTGGGAAAATCTGCTGCAAAACACCTGTTTACAATGTGTAAGAGAGTAAAAATATCACTTTGAAGACTAAAGTGCACCTGACCCAAGCCATTGTATTTTTAATAGTCTCATAAGTATGTGAAAGCTGGACAAAGAATAGAGAAGACCCCCCAAAATTTAAAGCATTTGAATTATGGTGCTGGCAAAGAATATTGAATATACCATGGAATACCAGAAGAACAAACAAATCTGTTTTGGAAAAAATACAGCTGGAATACTCCTTAGAAGGAAGAATGGCCAGACTTCATCTCTTGCATTTTGTCGTGTTATAAGATGGGGCTAGTCACTGGAGAAGGATCTCACACTTGGTATAGTAGTAGTTGTTGTTGTTATGTGTCGTTGAGTCGGACCCAACTTACAGCGACTCCTCCTTGGGTTTCTGAGGCAGTATCACTATGGAAGTAGATTGCCCCATCTTCCTTCCGAGGAGTGGTTGGTGGCTTTGAACCGCCAGCCTTCTGGTTAGCAGTCAAGTGTCTTAGGCACTATGCTACCAGAGCTCCCGTTGGTATAGTAGAGGGTCACTGAAAGAGGGGAAGGCTCTCAACTACATGGTTTGACACAGTAGCTGTGATATCGGCCTTAAGCACAGCAATGATTGTTAGAATGACTCAGGACTGGGCAGTATTTTGTTCTGTTTACACAGGTTCGCTGTGAGTCAGAACCAACTTGGGGGTACCTAACAACAAAAACACCAGTCATTGGGCTGCGACTGAGAATAGCGCTTTGCACTATTGGTCTTGTGGGAATCGTTATTAGGTCTAGTGTAAAGAGGATCAAAGTCTCCGTGTGGTGCACATGAGTAATGCATTTGGTTACTAAGCTGACCACCCTGGAGAAAAGCCTAGGGGCCTACTTCTGAAAAGTCAGCCGCTGAAAGCCCTATGGGAAACAGTTCTCTGATACACGTGGATTCACCCTGATTTTGAGATGACTCAGTAACGACTGGTTTATAACTGGAGTGTGGGTAAGGGAAGGAAATATGCCTTGCTCACCTGGCAGTCGGATACAGAGTTGTGAGGGAAGGATAGGATTTGGATATGATAGACATAAACTATACCTTAGTCCAGATCTAAAACCTGACATATTTTGACATTGTGAAAATGGCCCTAGGTCTGGGGGAATAAGAGGCAGAGAAGGTGGAAACTTGGTGTTGACCTAAGAGAAGTGTGGGTTGACATGAAGCGTCCCCCAAGCAAGGCTGAGACTGGGTCCAGAGCCACAGAAGGGGTCAGTCAACACCTAATCCTCTCTTCCACCTTGCCCTCCTCAGGGTCTCCCATTTTTTCCTATTCATGCTAATCCAAACCTTATAGAGGAAAACCCATGAATGTCAAACTTCTTCTCATTAATTTTAATTTTATAACATTTTCCTCATCCTGTGTAAAATTTCCTTTAGAATGTTATAATCTGTTCAGCTTGGGTACATTCATACTGATTATTTAACCTTGGCTAATTTTTTGAATACTTCCCTCCAAAGCTCCCGCACACATTCTGTAATAACACAGCCTTTCAAGTGGAGTAATCAGGATTTCTTGTGATATGACATCTCTTTTCATTTGTTCCAAGTCTCTTCATTATTTTACCCTTTTTTCTTTAGTAGGTGGGAGCTGAGGATTTAAATTGAACGTCAGCAATGAAGAAAGCTTAAATTCAGTCTGGGAACAAATGTGTGTTTGCGTAAGTGGGCCATAATCCTCAAAGAACAATGCAAAATATCCTGAATTTTACAAAAATATGTAAGAACTGTGACTGAGCGCAGGAAAAGAAAAGTTGGGTTTGTTGAAAATCTTCGTTTTTAAACTTCATTTCCTTTTGAGATTGGAAAATCATTTAAGTTCTCTGAAACAGGGTTCCATCTTTTTGTTTTTTCCACATAAATACTCCCTCAGAATCGACAAAGAACAAAAGGATAAGAATATACACTTTTAGAGTTGTTATGGGGATTGAAGAATTACAAGTAACTTTCCCCAGGCCATATGACATATATTTGAGGGATCTAAATTGTGGACACTCATATGTTGTGGTTAGGTGTCATTGAGTCCATTTTGACTAATTGTGACCCCATGCAACAGAGTAAAACTGTCCCCTAAGGTTTTCTAGGCTGTAATCACTACAGGAGCGGATTGCCAGGTTTTTCTGCCATGGAACTATTGGGTGAGTTTGAACTGTCAACTTCTTAGTTAGCAGCTGAGTACTGTCATCAGTCTAGTAGGAAGTAGAAGGCATGAAAGTTAATGTGGTCAATGGACCTTAGTATAGACAAGGCAAGGCAACCTTTGCCCTGGAGTCGGACCCAACTCATAGCGACCCCTCCTTGGGTTTCCGAGGCAGTATCACTACGGAAGTAGATTACCCAACATTCCTTCCGAGGAGTGGCTGGTGGGTTTGAACCTCCAGCCTTCTGGTTAGCAGTCAAATGCCTTAGCCACTATGCTACCAGAGCTCCTGGACCTTAGTATGGGCAGGTGAATAGAAATAGAAGGACTAAAATACTGAAGTGATGGAGAGAGTCTCAGGCCACCATAGCCATGGAATGTCAGAGGGCAAAGCAAAGCAGTCTTCAGACTTAGAGTCAATACCTTCTGCACAAACATGTCTTCGGTAATGGAGATGTCCTCCTACCTGAGCCAAGAACTTATTCTGTGCTTTTTGTTCAAACATCCATCCATCCACTTATTCATCCATACATCCATACATACAAACCCACATACAATATATATGGAAGTTTTCTGTTTTTTTTTTTTCCTTTGTGCATGGTAGAGGCTACGCTAAGCACTGAGAACACAATTCTGGACCAACTGACTCAGTTCTTATATTTCTGAAATTCATAGTTGAGTAGGGCCTCAAGAATCATTAATATAGACCAGTAAGCCTGGTCTTTTTATACTTTTGAGTATTATTCCATATTTTTCTCCCACTCTATCCAGGATCTTCTGTTGGGATGCCTTTCAGAGTGGTCAGCATTGGAGACTATGTCCTTAGTCGCCCTTTGAGCCAGGAATTGAACTCACCTCCATGGCTCAACTTTCAGTCAATGTTGTTTTTGTTTTTGTTATGTGCTGTCGAGTCAGACCCGACTCATAGTGACCCCTCCTTGGGTTTCCGAGGTGGTATCCCCACATAATTAGATTGCCAAACCTTCCTTCCCAGGAATGGCTGGTGGGTTTGAACCATCAGCCTTCTGGTTAGAGGTCAAGTGCCTTAGGCACTATGCTACCAGGCCTATAAGGTGAACAATAACACGAGGGAGGGATGTCCTCTTCAGAACTATCAACCATACAACATCAAAAGGGCAGCATTTGCTCAGGGATAAAGCTCAGAAGGCAGGAAGTGGTAGGAAAGGAGGATTAATGGAAACAGTAAACACAGGGAGGAAACAGGAAGAGTGCTGTTACATTGTGGGACTGCAATCAATGTCACAAAGCAAAATCCGTATGAGTTGTTGAATGGAAAACCAATTTTGTCTTAAGCTTTTAATCAAATGACAATAAAAAGTTAACAAAAATCATTAATATAATATTGGCATGAATATACAAATATGATTGTGATAAATGCTATGAAGAAACATATCTGTGATGGTAAAAAACATATGAAAAAAGATCTCACTGAGTTTTCCTATAAGTGATGATATTTGACCTGACTCAGTGCTGGGTGAGCACTAAGTAGGTGAAGGAAGATGTGAGGACCATTCTGACAGTAGAACATCGTGTGGAAAGGGTTCAAGCCTGATCTTCCAACTCTTCATTTGCATCATGTGGGATTGTGGGAAGAAGAATTAGCAGCAGAGTGCTGGGAAATCAGATGAGGAAGATGGGATGGTCCAGGTTGTACAGCTTTTTGTCTTTACTTTAAGAACAGAGGGTAGACTAGAAAGGGTTTGGTAACAGGTGTCTTGATAATCTGATTTGTATTCTGAAATTATCACCCAGGCTTCAAAGAGACTTGTTGGGGGAGAGAAGTTGTGAAAGATCTGCTGGAAAGCCATGATGTACACACTGCCATTGTGTCCATGGCCACATCATTAATAAATAATGAGCTGAGACTAGAACCCAAGACATAAAGGAAGATTAAGCTCCAGCACTAACAAAAATCCTGTAGATGTGATGATGGGGAAGGAGAGATTGCACCTAATCAAGTATCAGGCATTGGAAGAATATGGCCATTATTCTTTTAGGACTCAAGATAACATCATGTGTCGAACACCTACACTGTGTCAGTGCTTCATGCGCCATCTAGGATTTTGTTGAAGATTTTTGCATTTATGTTCCTGAGGGATATTGGTCTGTACTTTCCCTTTTTAGTGGTTTCTTTCCCTGGTTTTGGTATTAGTGCTATGCTTGGTTCATAAAATTGTTTGGGAGTATTCCATCTTTTTCAATGTTCTGAAACAGCTTGAGTAGTATAGGTTTCAACTTGCAAAAACTACAAGGAGGCCACATGTTCTGACCTCCTCTAATCTCACAAGAGGAAGACAGGATTACCAGCAGTAACCCAAGGCCTATTACTGC
>NW_006921811.1:2136807-2137594 GCF_000298275.1 Orycteropus afer afer | reverse complement strand
ACAACAGTAGTGGCAGGATCCCAGTAAGGGCCAGGAGGCAGGCAAGGCCCCAGCCCCCAGAGTCAGGAAAGGGAGGGAGCAGCCAGGGACCACAAAGTGGCAGGATCCAGGTAGGAATTAGGTAACAGGAGGGAGGAGAGGTTTACAACAGCTAGAGGAGACAAACTTGTTTGTCAGTTTGTCATCCTATGGGGCTTTCACATTGCTGTGAGTCTTGAGACTGTGCCAACAGGGTTGCACATGGTGCACAGGTTTCAATGAAGCTTACAGAATGAGACAGTCTAGGAAGAAGAAAGAGGTCATCCACTCCTCAAAAATTTGGCCAGGAGAAACTTTATGAATAGAAGAGACACACCGTCTGATACATTACTGGGCAATGTTATGAATAGCTTGTAAACATTGTCTGACACAGTGCAGGGAGACGACTCCCTTGGATCAGAAGGGACTCAAAATAGGACTGGGAAAGAGCTGTCTCATCAGAGTAGAACCAACCTTAATGATATGGATAAAGTAAGTCTTTCAGGACCTCCATGTGATGACATGGCAGGACTCAAATGGAGGAGAAACAGCTGCAAACATCCATTAATAATTGGAACATGGAAGGTATGAATTATGAATCTAGGAAAATTGGAAGTTGTCAAAAATGAAATGGAATGCATAAAGATTAATATCCTAGGAATTGTTGTTGTTGTTGTTATGTGCTGTTGAGTTGGCCCCGATTCATAGCGACCTCTCCTTGGGTTTCCGAGGCAGTATCACTATGGAAGTAGGATTGCCCAATCTTCCT
>NW_006921811.1:2115651-2130272 GCF_000298275.1 Orycteropus afer afer | reverse complement strand
TCTTTAACTATTCATTATGTATTGATATTTTTGTCTTGATTTTATGATTTAATATTTTTGCAAAGGTCGAGTTGGTGTATTTTATTTTATTTTTTGCTTATTAATTCAGGTTTCCTGGGTTGCTCTGCAGCTTTTTTGTGATGATGGAATCACTGTGTGGAATGTGGATGCAGGTCTCTGTTCATTGTGAAGGGGGTTTAGGATTCAAGCTGGCAGGTGTAGTGGTGGCTTAACGTGTTTTTCTATTGGATGAGTCAGAGAAGAAGTAGTGAAAGGAGGAAAAGAAGAGAAGAGAAGAGAAGGGAAGAGAAGAGAAGAGAGAGAAACTCCAAGGTGCCAGTAGCCTTTCCCAGGGCTTTGAGGAGGCTACTAATGATCATTTCATACTGTTACTCACAGATCCACAGCTCAATTTGGCAAAGACCCCAATGGTTAGGGGCCTGCCACTTTCTGCCAGATTTGGACAGCCACAAAAAGCCCATACTCCAGGCCCTTCCATGCCAAAATGCTGTCCTGGAATAGCTGCCCTGACCCACATTGTGAGCTTGTCCCACCATCCACCCAGTTATGGTTTCCTTCCCTCTCTGCTCCCAATTCAGTGGCACCCAGGGCTAGAGGGTTTTCTGCTCCCTCTCTGTGGTCCCAAGTTTACCAATAAAAGCAAGTAGTGAAGGTAGATACATGGAGTGGCCACAGATTCTCAAGTGAGTTCTCTCCACTGCCCCAGGGAGCCCTCTGATTTTTTGGCTCACTGGCCAGTAAACATTCCACAGGCAGGTTCACCTATTTTATTCTTTCCAGCTGGTTACATTGCCTCTCCCTCTTTTTACTCCTACTCTCCTGAGTTTGGTGTTCACTGACTTAATGGGCTGTTCAGAGCACCTGAATCCCTGCTTCAAACTGCTGCAACTAATTTTTCAGGCATAATATGTTAGAGGGAACTGACATGGGTGGTACAGGAGCACACTGTCTTCCCGTCCCCCAGATGTGATTGACTTTAAGGAGATTACCCTCAATAATATGTATGTGTGGACCTGATCCAATTAGCTGAAGGCCTTAGAGCAAATACAGAGGTTTCCCAGTGAGTAAGAGATTGTGCCCCAAGGATATAACATAGAGATCATGCATAAGTAAAGCCTTTGAGGTTAGAAGTCCTGGTTTGAATCCTGATCCAGTCACTAATTAGAAACTGATTTTGTGCTTCTCTTTATCTGACTATCAAATTCATTCATGTATTTGGACTTCCACAAGTACTTATTGAACACCCTCTTGTCATGTGGTAAGCATTATTCTAGGTATTTAGCACAGCACTATGAATGGAGAGGATTTCTGGTCTCAAGGTACTTATACTCAAATCTTGGTGTCCTGTGGCCTTTCTCAGAGCTATCTTTTCAAACGATTGTACTCAATGGATTATGTAACACAAATCCACTCATATTGCATATAGTGACTCCCTGATGTATATTGGTGGCTAAGATCTCACTGCTAAATTCTTGCCTATTCAATTTTCATTGACCCTTTACATGTGGGTGTCACCCAAAGCAATTTAGGCTCAAAATGTCAGAAATTGAGAAAATAATCTACCTCCATCAATGAATTTCTTCTCTGGAGTTGCTTAGCCACAAATAGTCTAATACATTTATGAATAAATATAAGTGCACAGAGAAAATGCTTAATATATGCCCTCTTTGTGCTGTATAACCAGAAGGTAGCCAATTGAGTTGTTGAGTTTATTCCAACTCATGATGACCACATGTGTACCAGGGTAGATCTCTACTCCATAGGGTTTTCAGTGGCTGACTTTTCAGAAATAGATAGCCAGGCTTTTCTTCTGAAGAACTCCAAGTGGACTTGAACCACTAACCTTTCAGTTAGCAGCAAGAGCATTGACTTCTTGCATCACCTAGGAACTCAAGAAGTCAATAGTATTTGTTAAATAAATGATGGAACGTACGACTAAGGAGAACACAGTTTAGAAGGAAAAACAGAAATGCACAGAAATCTCCAGTTCTTCCAACTCATTGGGACCTAATTAATTCTGGTAGATAAAGCATCAAGTCCTGAAACTAACACTTAAACAAAGTACTCTGAGAAGATATTCACATAGATCTGGCCAGGGTAGGGAATCATTCACTGAGGAGGTAAAATTTTAAATGGACTTTTAAGGGATAAGAACAAGCTTTGCAATAAGGCAAGAAAGGGAAATAAAAAGACATCCAAAAGAAGAAGCAAAGCTATTCCTTTTTGCAGTTACTGTGATCCTATACGTAGAAAATCCCAGAAACTCTAAAGGAAAGCTACTGGAACTAATGGAAGCCTTTAGCAAAGTGTCAGGGTACATGATTAATATACAAAAATCAGCTATACTCCTCCACACTAACAAAGGGAACTCTGAAAAGGAAATTAGGAAAACAGTACCGTTATAGTAGACCCTCAAAAGATAAAATAAGTAGGAATAAGCTTAACTAGGGTTGTAAAAGACTTATACAAATAGAACTACAAAATAGTACTTCAAGAAATCAAAAGTGATCTACATAAATGGAAAAAGATGCCATGCTCATGGATAAAACACTAGACATTGTAAAAATGTCCATACACCCTAAAGTAATCTATAGATATAAAGCAATCCCAATCCAAATTCTAACACTATTCTTTCATGAGATGAAAAACTAATCACGAATTCTGTATGGGAAAGAAAGAGGCCCCATATAAGAAAAATATTACTAAAGGAGAAGAACAAAATAGGAGGACTCACATTTCCCAATCTCAGAACCTGCTGTATGGCCATGGTGGTCAAAACAGATACATAGACCAATGGAACATTGTGTTGTCTTTCCCTTTTCAGGACCGAAATGACGTTTGGATAGAGTTTTCAGGCGTGTAATAGCTATTTCCATAACGTTGCTTTGTAACAAGCTACTACAAACTCAGTGGCTTACAATTATAAGCAATTATTCTCACTCTCACTGTAGTCAGAGAAACTGGTTCAGCTGATCTGAACTAGGTTTGGCACTCTGGCCATGGGTTCACTTGATTTTACTGTGGGCTGTAAGTCTGCTCCACTGCCTTGTTCTGGGTTCTGTGGAAAGGGAAGTAGCTACTTTAAGGGATGCAAAATCTCCAACACAAAAAAACAAAGACAAATCACAACAGTCTATTAATGGCTTCTGCTTACATCTTTCTGGCTAACATGGATTGACCAAAGCAAAGTCCATGTCCAAGCCCAACATCAATGGGCAAGAGCTTATTCTCTGAGAATAGTGTGAAGGGGAAGGAAGTAAAATGATGAAGAATAATCTAGACCACAAGGTTTGTAAAACAAATTTTCACCATTAAAACGGCCAGTCCATTTTAATAATACTGTTATCTCACCCAATCTTTAGTTTTCCTCCTTCCCTACCTTGGACCTAAGCAGGCTCTGAGACTGGCAGGGAGAAAGAAAAATTTCAGCCTGCTCTTTCTGTTTTCTTTCCTTATGGTGGTAGTCCTCCAAGCTGCTCACAAATACTCTAGCTCTCTCTCCTTCTGGGAATGTGTAGGAATACTTTCACACCTATTTAATGTTAGCTGTGGCCATTTGACTTGCTTTAAATAATAAATTATATATAATTTTATCAGTTCTTTTAAAACTATAATCTCATTTTCTCTCTTAGAGAACCAACAACATTCAAAATGGTAGTGTCTGATGTACTTGGATCTCTGTGTGATGAAATTATATGTACTTGTGTGAAGGGCATGTAGCATGATTGAGAAACAAGACATTTGTTTTAAATGAAGGAAGTTTCTGTGTGTGAGTTACCACAGCATAACCTAGCTTACCCTTATTGACTGTCCTTCCACTCCGCCTCTCCATTTTATGTGTTCTTTCTGACTTCTCCATGGTGCATGAGGGTGGAATGAGGGGGGAGTTTTATGAAGCTGATTCAGGTATAGTTCCTCCCTAATTATCAAATGCCCTTTGTTTTGACCAATGGCTAAATTTTGACGCATCCTTTTTGGGATATTTCATGGGTTCCTTGCTTTACACATACCATCAGGAAAGACCAATAGCTAGGAAAAATATCATTTTTAACAGAGGGTTAGGAAAAATGAGGGAAGACCTCCATGAGATGCATTGACCAGTAGACACAACAATGGGCTCAGACATACCAAAAATCATGGCGTTGACACAGGATGAGGCAGTTTCATTCTGTTGTACATACAGTCATCATGTGTTGGAGCCAACTTGATGGCAAATAACAATGGCAACAATAGTGCAATGGCTTGGGTCCCCCATTCTGCAGTATTTGCTAAGAGGGACAATGCATATCCTACTGATGGCTTAGGGCTCCACCTCAGTTCCCACTTTGTGTGTGTTGCCACTAGTTGCTTACTACTGGTGACTCCTGTCTCTTACAGGAAGACTTCTTGGAAAAGTTAGGGTCCTTTTGGACAACCCTAACCCAACTGCCCTCTCATACCACCCCGTACACACATAGGAAACACTCCTCTTGCCACACAGCTTGTGAAGTGTTCTCTGTATAGCTTGCTTTCTTCATCTTTCAGCCTGTACTCGATAGACAAATGACTGACACCATATCTATACCAATCAGCTATTGAAGACAGAAGTCAATTTTATCTGAAAGCTCTCACTACACTCTGTACAGCCCCATGGCAGAACCAGGACACAGAGCTCCCACACACACCCCTATTCCCTCCACTGGGAGAAGAGAAAAATATGTTTCTACTCACCCTTCTAGACTGGCACCTCTCTTGAAAAAATTCTGCAATCATCCTGCTTAATAAATCTCTGGGTATCTCGATTTTTTTTTTTCTTTTCAGTTTCTATTGTGATTTGGGTGAAAGTTAGCAGAGCAAATTCACTTTCTATACAGCAGCTCACATACACTTTGTCTTATGACAATGACTACAATTTACCACAATGCAACAGCTCCCCTCTCACTTCCTCCCCTTAGTTACCTCTTCCCTGTGTCCTTCCCCCCATGCACTCCTGCAACCTGAGCTGTCTCACTGCACATACACAGCCCTTCCATTCTCCCATGACTGATCTCTCTAGGAAGTGTATCCACCCAATGTAAATGTTGAGCTCATATGCCTGTCTTTTGTTTGGCTGGAAGAAATAGGAGAGGGTTCAATTCCTGACCTGAAGGGCATCTAGGGGCCATAGTCTCAGTGGTTCCATCAGGCTCTATCAGATCAGCAATTCTGGTCCTTTTTTTTTTAAATGGTTTTGAGTTTTGTTCCACATTGTTCTCCCACTCCATCCATGATCTCCTACAGAGATCCCCCTCTGAGTAGTTGACAGTGGTAGCCAGGCATCATCTAGTTCTTCTGGTCTCAGTCATATAGGCTGAGGATCACATGATGTGCCAGTCACTTGGACTAATTGTTTACACGTGTCTTTGGTTTACTTCATTTTTCTTTGCTCTGGATGAAGAGAGACCTGTCGTTGCATCTAGATGGCTGCTTGTAAGCTTTTAAGATCCTAGTCACTACTCACCAAAGTAGAATGTGGAACAATGTTTTGGGTAGTATGTTATGCCAATTGAGCTTGATGTCTCCTCCACCTATGATATCAAGCCCACAGGTCCAACTCACTCCCTCTAGATAACTGGCTGTGGCCAATAAGTGACTACAAACTTGCCTCTTGTTAGCTCTACTATATACCTAGCAATTCTTACAAAATATACAAATACACTTGTAGAAATATTGTCTGCCAACCCTATACATGGTCTTGGGCACACTCCCCCCTGCATAGACATATCTAATAATTCAGCCTGTAGATAGATGGGTATCTATCCACCCTGTATATCAATGTTCGCCTTCACTGACAATGCAGTGCCATATGTGCAAAAGGGTTCATCTTTGTTGTCTGTACCTCCCATGCACTTCTCTATGTCTTCCTCTTCCTCAATGCCACCATGTTGATCACTCACATTGGGTACATTCCCCTTCTCTTCACTCAAATCAATACTTGTCTCTACCTAGCTGTGTTCCTTCCTCTCCCCTCCCACCCCTGGTAACCAACAAAGAAAATATCCTTCCATATATAAACCTTTCCTTGACTTATTACAATAAAAGATTATACAATATTTGTCTTTCTGTGATTGACTTATTTCACTCAGCATAATGTCCTCCAAGTTCATCCACGGTATGCAGTATTTTGCAGATTCTACGTTAGTGTTTAGGGTTGCATAGTATTCTGTTGTGTGTATTTACCATAGTTTGGTTATCCATTGCTCAGTTAATGGATATCTAGGTTGTTTCCATCTTTTGGCTATTGTAAATAGTGCTGCGATGAACATGGCTGTGCATATGTCTGTTCCTGTCTTGGCTCTCACTTCTTTAGGGTATGTGCCTAGTAATGGAATGGCTGGGTCAAATGGTATTTCTAATTCCAACATTTTAAGAAATCACCATACTGCTTTCCACAGTGGTTGTACCATTTGACAGGCCCACCAGCAGTGTATGAGAGTCCCAATCTCTCCACATCCTTGCCAGCATTTGCTATTTTCTGTCTTATTGAACTTTGCTACTAGTGCAGGGGAAAGATGGTATCTCGTTGTTTTGATTTGCATCTCTCTAATGGTTAATGATGGCTGGCGGTTCAAACCCATCAGCCACCCCTCAGAAGGAAGGTTGGGCAATCCTACTTCCGTAGTGATACTGCCTCGGAAACCCAAGAAGGGGTCGCTATGAGTCGGGTCTGACTCGATGGCAAACAACAACAACAACAACAATGGTTAATGATTGTGAGCATTTCTTCATTTGTTGGCTCCCTGAATATCCTCTTTGGTGAAGTGTCTGTTCATGTCTGCTGCCCATTTTTAAATTAGATTATTTGTCTTTTTGTTATTGAGGTGTTGGAGTTTTCTATAAATTCTAGAGATAAGTTCCTTGTCAGATATGTCATTGCCGAATGTTTTTTCCCAATCTGTAGGTACTCTTTTGATTCTTTTGAAGAAGTCTTTGGAAACACATGAAAATTTAATTTTTAGAAGGGCCATTCCTTTAGTTGATCTTCTGCTGTTTGTGTATTTTGGGTTAAGCTTGATAATCTATTTATGCCAGATATTAGGGCCCCTAAATTTGACCCTAGTTTTTCCTTGAAGAACGTTATAGTTTTAAGTTTCACATTTAAGTCTTTGATCCATCTGGAGTTAGTTCTTGCACATAGTGTGTGGTAAAGATCTTGCTTCATTTTTTCTGCAAGTGGGTACCCAGTTTTGCTAGCACCATTTGTTAAATAGACAATCTCTTCCCCACTTGATAGATTTTGGTTCTTTGTCAAAGATCAGCTGCCCATAGGTTGATGGATATATTTTTGGGTTCTCAGTTCTATTTCATTAGTCTATGTGTCTGTCATTGTACCAATACCAGGCACTTTGGCTACTGTGGCTGTATAGTAGGTTTTAAGATGCAGAAGTGTGAGACCTCCTACTCTGTTCTTCTTCAATAGTGCTTTGCTTATCTGAGGTCTCTTTCCTTTCCATATAAAATTAGTGATTGGATTTTCCATATCCCTAAAGAATGTTGATGGGATCTGGATTGGGATTGTATTGAACATACAGATTGCTTTGGGTAGAACTGACATTTTCACAATGTTCAATTTTCCTATCCACGAGCATGGGATGTTCTTCCATTTATGTAGATCTCTTATGGTTTCTTTTATAGTTTTCTTTGTACAGGTCTTTTGTGTCCCTGGTGAGATTTATTCCCAAGTATTTCATTTTTTGGTAGCTATTGTAAATGGTATCGATTTCTTTATTTCCTTTTCAGCAATCTCTTTGCTGGTGTAGAGGAATCCAACTGATTTTTGGATGTTGATCTTGTGTCCTGCCACTATGCTAAATCTCTCAATTAGTTCCAGTAGATTTTTGACTGAATCTCTTGGGATTTCTAGGTATAGGATCATATCATCAGCAAATAGTGATAGTTTGACTTCTTCCTTACCAATTTGGATGCCTTTGATTTCCCTTTCTTGCCTTATTGTCCTGGTTAGGACTTCCAGTACAATGTTGAATAGAAGTGGTGAGAGAGGGCATCTTTGTCTGGTTCCTGTTCACAAGGGGAACACAAAGGTTCCTCTTTGGTGAAGTGTCTATTCATGTCTACTATTCTTTTTTTAATTAGATTATTTGTCTTTTTGTTATAGAGGTGTTGGAGTTTTCTATAAATTCTAGAGGTAGGTTCCTTGTCAGATATGTCAAGGATATGTCAGATACATCAAGTATGAAACCAGAGAGGTTTCAGTCTCTCTCCTTTGAGAATAATGTTGCCTATTGGTTTTGCATAAATGCCTTTTCTTTTGTTGAGAAATTTCCTTTCCATTTCTATTTTGCTTAGAGTTTTTAATCAGGAATGGGTGCGAATTTTATCAAATGCCTTTTCTGCATTGATTGATATGATCATGTAGTTCTTTTCCTTTGTTTTATTTATGTGGTGGATGATGTTGATTATTTTTCTAATGTTGAACCATCCTTGGATACCTGATATGAACCCCACTTGGTCATAATGAATTATTTTTTTGATATGTCATGGGAGTCTATTGGCTAGGATTTTATTTGAAGATTTTTGAGAGATATTGGTCTGCAATTTTCCTTTTTAGTGATGTCTTTACCTAGTTTTAGTATCAAGGTTGTGCTTGCTTCATAAAAAGAATTTGGGAGTTTCCATCCTTTTCTATGTTTTGGAATAGTTTGAGTAGGATTGGTGTCAGTTCTTCTCTGAACATTCAGTAGAATTCTACAGTGAAACCATCTGGGCCAGGCCTATTTTTTTTGTTGGTAATTTTTTAAATGGCATGTTCAATTTCTTCTTTTGTTATATGTCTGTTCAACTTTTCCACCTCAGTCTGTGTTAGTTTAGGTAAGTAATGTGTTTCTAGAAATCTGTCCATTTCTGCCAGATTTTCAAATTTGTTGGAGTACAGTTCTTCATAGTGTCCAAATAGTATCCTTTTTATTTCAGTTGGTTGTGTTATGCTGTTGCCCATTTTGTTTCTTATTCATGTTGTTTGCATTCTCTCCTTCTTTTCCTTTGTTAAATTTGCCAGTGATTTGTCAATTTTATTAATCATTTTTTAAAAATCTGAGTATCTCTTGTAGGCAGACTGGTGGTGAGTTTAGAGATCTCTCTTCCATTCTTTAGCAGGTTAGACAGGATCAGATTTCACACCTCTTTGTAGAACGTACAGTGAGTTAAATGCTCTTGTTCCACCTTTGGAATCTCAATGGAAACTATGGTGACAAACACATATGTTCAATTTTCCACTTCTCAAATGTCCCAGAAGAAGTGAGAAATTTGGGGTGAACAGAAAATTTATTTATTTATTTATTTATTTAGCCAGGGAAAAAATAGAATATATGGGTGGGCAGGCAATTGGGGTCCAGATAGTCAAAGGCTGCATATTTCTGTGTCTCATGATGTCTAGCATAATCCTTATATTGCATCTTGCTTTTAACTCATGTGGATTGTCAAGCAGATGTTAAGGTTGCCATTAAAAACACGATTCACACACAAGCATTAGCTATAACAGCATTTACCTGTAGGAAATTTACTTATAGGAGCTCTGGTAGCATAGTGGCTAAGGCACTGGACTGTTAATCAGAAGGCTGGCAGTTCAAACCCACCAGCCACTCCTCAGAAGGAAGGTTGGGCAATCTACTTCTGTAGTGATACCATCTCCGAAACTCAGGGAGGGGTCGTTATGAGTCGGGACCGACTCGATTGCACATAACAACAACAACAACAACAACTTGTAGGAAAGAGACATAGAGTAAGTTCAGTTTCAATGGTGGATGTCAGTCTCCTATGGTCAGCAAATCACTTCCTGCAGCTGATTCTAGGAGGTAGTCCACTTTCATCCCTCTCTCATGCTGCAGGAGAAGGGCCCTGTTGCCTCCCTGTTAGTAACAGATATAGCAATGGGGTTGGCCAGGCCCCTGTATGATGCGAACATCATGTACGTGACTAGTAACCTAAAAATCACTTGTCTGACCCAGCCAGAAGTGCTAGAGAAGAAAGCCCCAGTGATCTGCTTCCAAAAAAACACAGCCAAGAAAACCTATGGATCAGTTCTACTCTGTAACACATGGCTTGGTCATGAGTCAAAATTGACGTGATGGCTATGGGTGTGATGTTTTGGCCAGGTTCTGTGTGTGCTGGTGGGCAAGAAGTGTGGATCTGAGTTCAACTGAGAATTACTGTTGGGAGAGTACACCCACACCCACACACACACACACACTTTTAACCACCATCTGTTACTCCTGTGCTCATTTTTCTCTCCAAATAGAACACGAGTCAGACAGCAGGAAACTGGGTCTTATTTCTCTTTGGACTTCCCCCATCATAGTGCCTTGACATGGAGACATTTACAACATATTTTCTGTAATAAAAGCATTGATGTATTGTTGATAGTTAGCTTTAATTTGAAATCACTTCACAGCAAATTGGAGATTTATCACGAACATAGAGGAAATGTGAATGGAAGAAATGACTAATTATATGCGATTTACCTCCTCCTATTGTTCCTGCCTAATGATAAATCCCATCTCCCATTAACTTCAAGTTCTTACACAATTATTTGGGTCAATTCATATTCTCTAGAAACATTTTGCATTTTTATTCAACCCATTTAAGCTTCATCTTAAATGAAGGCATGAACTAATTTAACAAAAAGAGTGAAATGAAAACAATTTTGAAACTGCAAGTAAACAGGAAATTATTATGAATAACTTGGATAATGGATTTATGAGAGTAATTTTATTTTAATTTACTTGCACAGTGTTAATTGTTCAATTATTGGAATACACAAAAGAAAAGACAATGTGGATCTCCAGTAACAAATTTTTTTCAGTACTTGTGTGTGTGTGTGTGTGTGTGTGTGAATTTCTCAGTGAGGAGCTTTGTAAGAAAAACCCTACTTCACTACATTTTTGCCTTGACCATTTATTTTAAGATCTCTCTCTCTCTTATTTAGGTTGAGAGAAGATTTTCTTCGTAAAACGTCACACAATAACAAGTAAATTGGTCCTATAATATAACATGCTATTAATTAAAAATGAGGGATGGGGAATTGAATTATAAATGCAGTTGAAATGTGGACATTAAAAAATATATTGAAAGTGTTAAGTTTGCCTACAGTTTACACTGTGAATATTATATGCATGGTTACATATAAAAACAAAGAAGTGGAGGAAAGATTGTGTGAATAATCAGAAATTTTAAGGTTCCAAGTGAAATGACTTGCATGGACCCTTCTCTTCTGTGTAGATGGCAAACATCACTTCTGCATTAATACAAAGCCCTCATTGGTGAGGTTCAGATTCATGAGGACTGACTGTACATGTAAAAGGGAAAACTAATATATGGGCAATGCTTCCTTGTTCCTTTCCTAATAAGTCATTCCCAGATGGTGAGTCACACCCCAGAGACTGGAGTTTTCAAGTTGTGTTAATTTTTCCCATCTCACTTCCTGCTGATCGATATTGCTACCAAAAGCTGCTTCCTGTGATGAATACAATTTAGCTAATGAGGAAGTAGGCAAGCACTTCTGTTTGAATTATGGATCATGTGCTGAGAAAGAGGCTTCTCCATATGTCAGTTTCTTCAGTGCAAGTGAACGGAGGATTCATATTATTATTTCATTTTAGCAAGAATGGCTCAAGTGGCTGGTGTGCGCCAGCTGCAGATTTGATGGCTCTTTGCATTGGTGGGTAAACTACCTTTGTAAGTGGATCCTTTCTGCCAATGAAGTGTGACCAGTCAATGGAAGTCAGAAAACAAAGTTCTTGTCCAGTGTCTTTTATCATTTTCTTGGATGATCTTGGGCTAGGTATTTGATCCTTAGAGGCCATCATTTTCTTATAATGGCTGAAGTGGACAATATCCAAAGTCTCCACAGTTCTAATATTCCCTGATCCAACATATTAATGTACAAGAGACTGGAGGAAAATAATGGTCAACTCTACATGGGATTTTGTGCCTATTAATCACCTGTTCCCTGGAGTTTCCATGAGAAAGACCTGGTGGTCTGCTTCCATAAAGGATACAGGCAAAAAACAAACATACAATCAAAAACCCTAGGAAGCAGTTCTTCTCTGCCACACAGGGTTGCTTAGAGTCAGAATCAACTCCAGAACACTGAACAACTTTATTAGAAAAGTCAACATACATAGGGGCTCATATTTCATTGGTGCATTAAGAGGTTGTAGTGTTGTCTCTTGTGTAGCTCAGGTTTTCTCAAACCACATTAGCCTGGAAATTAAGGCAAATAAGTTGTTTTCATTGTTAGATGTCATCTAAAACAAAAACATAAACTTACTGCCATAGAATTGATTCTGACCCATAACAACCCTCCTTGGGTTTCTAAGGCAGTAAATCTTTACAGATTGAACTGCCAACCTTCTTGTTAGCAGTCAAATGCCTTAGACACCACACCATCAGAGCTCCTGAGGTGCCATCTAGTTGATTCTGACTCATAATGACCCTGTGAAATGGAAAAACACTGCCCATTCCTGGACCACCCTCACAATCTCTGCTATGCTTGAGCCCATTGTGGCATTCATTGTGTCAATCCACTTGTTAAGGGCCTTCCCCTTTTCACTGATCCTCTACTTCACCAAACATGGTATACTTTTCCAGGCTCTGATGCCTTCTGACAACATGACCAAAGCACATGAGATGAAGTCTGGCCAGTCTCACTTATAAGGAGCGTTTTGGCTTTACTTCTTTCAAGACAGTTCTTTCTTCTTCTGACAGTCCATAGTATTTCCAGAATTCTTCGCTAACACCACAATTCAAATGCATCAATTCTTCTTCAATCTTCCTTGTTCATTGTCCAGCTTTCACATGCATATTGAAGCTACTGAAAATACCATGGCTGGATTCAGGCACACATTAGTCTTCAAATTGACATCTTTGCTCTTAACTCTTTAAAGAGGTCTTTTGCAGCAGATATGCCCAATGAAATATATCATTTGATTTCTTGACTCTGCTTCCATGGGAAGGAGCTCTGGTAGAGCTGTGACTAAGGTTGCTAACCAGAAAACCAGAAGCTTGGTTGGGCAAACTCACAGGCTGCTCTGTGGAAGGAAGAAGATGGGGCAATCTACTTCTGTAAAGATTTACCGTCTTTGAGATCGAATGAGGTTTGCTACAAGTCAGAATTGACCCCATGGCAGTGAGTTTGGTTTGCTTCCATGGATGTCGATGATGTATCCAAGCAAAAAGAAATATTTATAAAATTCAATCTTTTCTCCATTTATCATGATGTTGCTTATTGGTCCAGCTGTAAGGATTTTAGTTTTCTTTGTTTTGAGTTGTAATCCATACTGAAGGCTCTAGTGTTCATCAGTAAGTGCTTTTAGATCTTCATCACTAAGTGCTTCGGGTCTTCATCAATTTCAGGAAGAAAGGTTGTGTTCTCTGCATATAATAGGCTGTTGCTGAATCTTTCACCAATGCTGCTGTCATGTTCCTCTCCATATAGTACAGCTTCTGGGGTTATTTGCTCAGCATACAGATGGAATAAGTATGGTGAAAGGATACAAGAATGACACACATCTTTACTGATTTTAAACTATCCAGGATCCCCTTGTACTGTTTGAATGACTTTCTCTTTGTCTATGTATAAGTTGCTCATGAGAACTATCAGGTGTTTTGGAGTTCCTAAATTATTCCAAATGTTACTAATAATTTGCTATGATCCACACAGTGGAATGTTTTTGCATAGTCCATAAAACACAGGTAAACATCTTTCTGGTATTCTTTGTTTTCAGCCAAGATCCGTGCAACATCAGCAGTGATATCCCTCCTTCTACGAGAGATTTCCAACAGGGAGGCAAACTTGTCTGTTGGTTTGTCCTACTGTGGTGATGTGTTGATATGAGCTTTGAGGCTGAGCCACTGGTGTTTCTAACACAATGGGATACACATGGTGCACATGGTCCCAGCTTATAGACGGAGACAGACTAGGAAGAAGGAAGAGGATGTCCACTTATCAAAGGACTGGCCAGGGAAAACATATGAATAGCAAAGAAACACTGTTTGAAACATTACCACACAACTTTATGAATAGTCTGGTTAGGTTAGAAGGCTCTCAAAATAGGACTGGGGAAGACCTGCATCATATGACTAAACCCAGCCTTACTCCTATGGATGAGGTAAAGCTTTTGAGACCTCCATTTGCTGATGTGGCACCACTCAAATTGAAGAGAAACAGATGCAGGCATCCATTAATCATCGAAACATGGAATGTACAAAGTATGAATTTAGGAAAATTGGAAGTTGTCAAAAATGAAATGCAACGTATAAAGATTGATATCCTCTGCATTAGTGAGCTGAAATGGACTGGTTTTGGCCATTTTGAACCGGACAACCATGTGATCTACTATGTTGTGAATGACAGTTTGAAGAGGAATGGCATGGCATTCATCATCACAAAGGATGTTTCAAGATCTATCTTTAAGTACAATGCTGTCAGTGATAGGAAAATATCCATACACCTACAAGGAAGACCCATTAATATGACTATTATTCAAATTTATGCCCCAACCACCAAAGCCACACATGAGGAAATTGAAGAATTTTATCAACTTCTGCAGTCTGAAAGTGACCGA
>NW_006921811.1:2111989-2114581 GCF_000298275.1 Orycteropus afer afer | reverse complement strand
CCAAAGAATGGTCCCTTCTGACAACATGACCAAAATAGGTGAGACAAAGTCTGGCCATTCTTGCTTCCAAGGAGCATTTTGGGTGCACTTCCTCCAGGACAGATCTGTTAGCTCTTTTAGCAGTCCATGGTACTTTCAGTATTCTTCACAAACACCACAACTCAGAAGCAGCAACTCTTCTTCGGTCTTCCTTATTCATTGTCCAGCTCTCACATGTATACGAGGCAATTGGAAATATCATGGCTTCTGTCAGGTGCACCTTAGTCCTCAAGGAGACATCCTTGCTCCTCAGCACTTGAAACAGTTCGCAGTTGCCTTTCCCAATGCTACACTTTGGTGCTGGATTGGGCAGTGTTTCATTCTGCTGTGCATAGGGTCTCTATGAATCAGAAACGACTGGACGGCACCTAACAACAACAACAACAACATATCCTCTTCTTCACCATTCGTCTGTCAGTTTGTCATACTGTTGTGGCTGTGTTTTGCTGTAAGGCTGGAGGCTAGATCACCAGTATTTCAAATACCAGCAGGGTCACTCATGGTGGACAGGTTTCAGCAGAACTTCCAGACTAAGACACACTCAGAAGAAGGAAGGGGTCATCCACTTCTCCAAGAATTGGCCAGTTAAAACCTTATGAATATCAGTGTAACACTGTCTGATATATTACTGGAAAACTTTATGAATAGCCCTGAAACATTGTCTGACATAACGGTGGAAGATAAGCTCCTCATGTTAGAAAGCACTCAAAATATGACTGAGGAAGGGCTGCATCATCAGAGTAGAGCTGACATTAATGATGTGGATGGAGTAAAGCTTTCAGGACTTCCATTTTCTGATGTGGCACAACTCAATATGAGAAGAAACAGCTGCAAACATCCATTAATAATCAGGGCACTGGATGTACAAAGTATGGATCTAGGAAACTTGGAAGTTGTCAACAAGGAAATGGAATGCATAAAGATCGATATCTTAGGCATTAGTGAGTTGAAATGGACTGATTTTGGCCATTCTGAATCAGACAACCATATGAGCTACTATGCCAGGAATGAAAAATTGAAGAGGAATGTCATGGCATTCATTGTCACAAAGAATATTTCAAGATCTATCCTAAAGTACAGTGCTGTCAGTGACAGGATAATATCCATACACCTACAAGGAAGACCTGTTAATATGACTGTTATTCAAATTTATGCTCCAACCACCAAAGCCACAGATGAGGAAATTGAAGAATTTTATCAGCTTCTACAGTCTGAAATTGACCAAAGATGCAATCAGAATGCATTGATAATTATTGGTGATTGGAATGAAGTTGGAAAAAAAGAAGAATCATCAGTACTTGGAAAATATGGCCGTGATAATAGAACTAATGCTGGAGATAGCATGATAGAATTTTTCAAGGCCAATGACTTATTTATTTAAAAAAAAAAAAAAAAAAACTTTTTTACGACATGAACAGTGGCTATACATGTGAACTTCACCAGTTGGAATCCACAGGGATCAGATCAACTACATCTGTGGAAAGGTGATGGAGAAACTCAATATCTTCAACCAAAAGAAGGCCAGGAGCTGACTCTGGAACAGACCATCAACTGCTCACGTACAAGTTCAAGCTGAAGACAATTAAAATAAGTCCATGAGAGCCAAAATATGACCTTGATTATATGTCTCCTGAATTTGTTGTTGTTGTTAGGTGCCATCACGTCATCTCTGACTCATAGTGACCCTATGCAAAGCAGAACAAAACACTGCCCAATCCTGTGCCGCCTCCCTGATGCTTCTATACTTGAGCCCATCACCGCTGCCACTCTGACAATCCACATCATTGAGGGCCTTACCCTCTTTTGACGACCCTTCACCTTACCAAGCATGGCATCCTTCTCCAAGGAATGGTCCCTTCTGACAACATGACCAAAGTAAGTGAGATGAAGTCTGGCCATTCTTGCTTCCAAGGAGCATTCTGGCTGCACTTCCTCCAGGACAGAGAGATCTGTTAGTTCTTTTAGCAGTCCACAGTACTTTCACCATTCTCTGCCAGGACAACTCAAAAGCATGACTTCTTCTTTGGTCTTCCTTATTCATTGTCCAGCTCTCACATATATATATGAGGCAATTGAAAATATCATGGCTTGTGTCAGGCACACCTTAGTCCTAAAGGAGATATCTTTGTTCCTTTGCTCTTGAAAGAGATCCTTTGCAGCTCACTTTCTCAGTGCTATATATCATCTGGCGTCCTGACTGCTGTTTCCATTGGCATCACTTGTAGAACCAAGCAATGCGAAATCTTTGAAAACGTCAATCTTTTCTCCATTTATCATGATGCTGCTTATACGTCCAGTTGTGAGGATTTTTTTTTTTTTTTATTGAGATGTAATCATACTGCAGACTGTGTTCTCCACTCTTCATCAGTAAGTGCTGCCAGTCATCCTCACTTTCAGGATGCATATTGAGAGATTCTATGGGCAAAATATTGAATGATGCAGGAAACATCAAGAAAAGATGGCAGGAATACACAGAGTCACTGTACCAAAAAAGAACTGATCGATCTTCATCCATTTCAGGAAGTGGCATATGATCTAGAACCAATGGTAATG
>NW_006921811.1:2109482-2110617 GCF_000298275.1 Orycteropus afer afer | reverse complement strand
GAAACGACTCGACAGCACTTAACAACAACAATGATTCTTCCTCAAATCTTGATGCCACGTTCTTCTTCATATAGTTCAGCTTCTCTGATTATTTGCTCAGAATATAGATTGAATAAGTATGGTGAAAAGATAAAACCCCAACACAATCCTTTCTTGATTGTAAACCATTGAGTGTCCACTTGTACTGTTTGAATGACAGCCTCCTGGTCTGTGTACAGGTTCCTCATGAGTACAATTAAGTGTTCTGGAATTACCATTCTTCTCAATGTTATCCACAATTTATTATGATCCACACAAATGCTTTTGCACGGTGAATAAACTTAGAAGAAATGGGCAGATTTCTAGAAACACACTATTTACCTAAACTATCACAGAGTGAGGTAGAAAATTTGAACAGACCAATAACAAAATAAGAAATTGAACAGGTCATAAAAAAATTACTAAGGAAAAAAGTCTGGCCCAGACGGTTTCACTAGAAAATTCTACCAAACGTTCAGAGAAGAACTGACACCAATCCTACTCAAACTGTTCCAAAACATAGAAAAGGAGGGAATTCTCCCAAATTAATTATATAAAGGAAGCATAACCTTGATACCAAAACTAGGGAAAGACATCACTAAAAAGGAAAACTACAGACCAATATCTCTCATGAATATATATGCAAAAATCTTCAACAAAATCCTAGCCAATAGACTCCAGCAATATATATGTATATATATAAATACATTATGACCAATTTTATTTTATTTTATGACCAAGCAGATTCATACCAGGTATGCAATGATGGTTCAACATTAGAAAAACAAACAACATCATCCATCACATAAACAAAACAAAGGAAAAGAACCACATGACACATCAATCGATGCAGAAAAAGCATTTGATAAAATGCAGCACCCATTCCTGATCAAAGCTCTCAGCAAAATAGGAGTAGAAGGGACATTCCTCAACATAATAAAGGGCATATATGGAAAAACAATAGCCAACATTATTCCCAATGGAGAGATACTGAAATCATTCCCCTTGCAAACAGGAACCAGACAAGGATGCCCTCTATCACCACTTCTATTCAACATTGTATTGGAAGTCCTAGCTAGGGCAATAAGGCAAGAAAGGGAAATCAAAGGCATCCAAA
>NW_006921811.1:2090578-2109382 GCF_000298275.1 Orycteropus afer afer | reverse complement strand
CATTGTATTGGAAGTCCTAGCTAGGGCAATAAGGCAAGAAAGGGAAATCAAAGGCATCCAAATTGGTAAGGAAGAAGTCAAACTATCCCTATTAGCTGATATGATCCTATACCTAGAAAACCCAAGAGACTCAGTCAAAAATCTACTGGAGCTAATTGAGAGATTTAGCATAGTGCAGGATCCAAGATCAACATCCAAAAATCAGTTGGACTCTTTTACACCAGCAAATTAAACAAAACAAAACAAAAAAACACCAGCAAAGAGATTGCTAAAAAAGAAATAAGGAAATCAATTCCATTCACAATAGGTACCAAAAAAATAAAATAGTTGGAAATAAATCTCACCAGGTCTTACCAGGAACACAAAAGACCTATACAAAGAAAACTACAAAAGACTACTTCAAGAAACCATAAGAAATCTATATAAATGGTAAAACATACCATGCTTGTGAGTAGGAAGATTGAACATTGTGAAAACATCAATACTACCCAAAGCAATCTATACATTCAATGCAATCCCAATCCGATCCCATCAACATTTGTTAAGGATATGGAAAAACCAATCAATAACTTTATATGGAAAGGAATGACACCTCCAATAAGCAAAGCACTCTTGAAGAAGAACAAAGTAAGAGGTCACACACTGCTGTATTTCAAAACCTGCTATACAGCCACAATAGTCAAAGCAGCCTGGTATTAATATGACAGACACATAGACCAGTGGAACAAGATTGAGAACCCAGAAATATACCCATTGACCTATGGTCAGCTGGTCTTTGATAAAGGGCTGAAATCTCTTAAATGGGGACAAGATGGCCTCTTTAGCAAATGGTGCTGCCAAAACTGGATATCCATTCACAGAAAAATGAAACAAGATCTGTACCTCATATCATACACAAAAACTAACTCCAGGTGGATCAAAGACTTAAATGTGAAACCTATAACTATAAAGTTCCTCAAGGAAAACACAGGGGCAAATCTGTTGTTGTTGTTACATGCTATAGAGTCATCTCTGACTCATAGCGATCTTATGCACAACAGAATGAAACACTGCCCAGGCCTCTGCCAGCCTCACGAACCGTACTATACCTGAGCCCATTGCTGTAGCCACCAAGTCAATCCATCTTGTTGAGGGCCTTCCCCTCTTTTATTGACACTCCACTTTACAAAGTATGACAACCTTCTCCAGAGAATGGTCCCTTCTGACAATATGACCAAGATGAAGTCTGGTCATTCTCGCTTACAAGGAGCATTCTGGCTGCACTTCTTCCAGGACAGATTTGTGAGTTCTTTTAGAAGTCCATGGTAGTTTCAGCATTCTTCACCACACCATAACTCAAAAGTGTCAACCTTTCTTTAGTCTTCCTTATTTGTTGTCCAGTTCTCACATGCATATGAGTTGACTGAAAATACCATGGCGTGGGTTAGGTGCACCTTAGCCTTCAAGGAGATATCTTTGCTCTTCAGAACTTGAAAGAGGTCCTTTGCAACACATTTGTCCAATGCAATATGTCTTTTGATGTCTTGACTTCTGCTTCCTTTGGTGTGGATCGTAGAATCAGTTAATATGAAGTCTTTGACAATTTCAATCTTTTTTCCATTCATTGTGATGCAGTTTATTGGTCCAGTTGTGAGGATTTTTGTTTTCTTTGTATTGAAGACTGTAGTCTTTAATCTTCATCAGGAAGTGCTTCAAGTCATCCTCACTTTCAGCAAGTGAAATTGTATTGTCTGCATGTCTCAAGTTGTTAATGAGCCTTTCTGCAATCCTGATGCCATGTTCTTCTTCATGTAGTCCACCTTCTTGGATTATTTGCTCAACATACACACTGAATAAGTATGGTGAAAGGATACAACCCTGACACATTCCCTTCCTGATTTTAAACCATACAGTAACCTCTTTTTCTGTTTGAATGACAGCCTCCTGGTCTATGTACAGGTTCCTCATGAGTACAATCAAGTGTTCTGGAATTCCCATTCTTCTCAGTGTTATCCATAATTTGTTATGATCCACACAATTGAATGCCTTTGCATAGTCAATAAAACACAGATAAAGATCTTTCTGGTTCTTTGCTTTGAGCCAAGATCCTTCTGACCTCAGCTATGATATCTCTTGCTCCACATCCGCTTCTGAATCCAGTTTGCATTTCTGGAAGTTCTCTGTTGATATACTGCTGCAACTGTTTTTGAGTTATTTTTAGTAAGATTTTACTTGTGTGTGATATCAATGATATTGTTAGATAATTTCCACATTCTCTGGATCACCTTTCTTTGAAATGGGCACAAATACGGATCTCTTGCAGTGAACTGGTCAGGTAGCTGTCTTCCAAATCTCTTGGTAAAGCCATGTGAGTGGTTCCAGCGTGGCATCTGTTTGTTGAAACATCTCAATGGGTTTCTGTCCATACCTGGAGCCGTGTTTTTCACCAATTCCTTCAGTACAGCTTCAACTTCTTCCTTTAATACGATTGGTTCTTGATCATATGCTACCTCCTGAAATGGATGATCATCTACCAATTCTTTGTGGTATAGTGACTCTGTGTATTCCATCCATCTTCTTTTGATTTTTCCTTCATCATTCAACATATTGCCCATGGAATCTTTCAATATTGCAGTTCAATCTTAATTTTTTTCCTCAATTCTTTCAACTTGGGAAATGCTGAATGGGTCTTCTCTTTTGGTTTTCTAACTCCAGGTCTTTGAACATTTCATTATGACAATTGACTTTGTCTTCTCAAGCTGCTCTTTGAAATATTCTGTTTAGCTCTTTTATCTTATCATTTCTTCCATTTGCTTTAGCTACACTCCATTCAAAGGCAAGTTTCAGAGTCTCTTCTGACATCCAATTGGGTCTTTTCTTCCTTTCTTGTCTTTTTAATGACCTTTTTCTTTCTTCATGGATGATGCTTTGATGTCATCCCACAATTCTTCTAGTTTTTGGTCATTGGTGTTTAATGTATCAAATCTATTCTTTAGATGGTCTCTAAAGTCAGGAAGGGCCACTTTGGCACTAATATCAATTAGCACTTCCACAGTATCTATTACCTTTATTGTTTTACTGTTTCTCACCATCCTAGAATTTACAGTAGCCCTCATTCAAGACTATGTATTTACACTTCTACTAAGTCTCTACCCACATGACAACACCTAATGACCCATCTAACTCATGCCTATTATATAGTCAATCCAAGCCCTTGACCATTAACAGGAGCATTATCCACCCTACTCACAACCTCAGGCTTATTTATATGATTTCACTTCAACTCCTTTACCTTACTCTCACTAGGCTTGCTAATAAACACCCTTACTATATACCAGTGATGATGTAACATTATCCCAGAAAGTACCTACCAGGATCGCCACAAGCCAATTGTACCAAAAGGTCTATGATATGGTATAATCCTATTTATCATCTCTGAAGTATTTTCTTTGCAGGATTTTTCTGAGCCTTCTACCATTCAAATTTAGCACCAACACCAGAACATGGAGGGTGCTGTCCACTCTCAGGCATTCACCCACTTAACCCTCTAGAAGTCCCTCTCTTAAATAATGCCATTCTCCTAACCTCTGGAGTAACCATTACATGAGCACATCACAGTCTAATTGAAGGAAATTGAAAACAAATAATCCAAGCTCTATTTCTCACCATCTCCCTAGGTGTCTACTTCACATTCCATCAGTCCTCTGAATACTTTGAAACATCCTTCACAATCTCATGTGTATGGATCAACATTCTTCATAGCAATAGGATTCCACAGTCTACATGTAATTATTGGGTCCACTTTCCTTAAAGTTTTTCTTACTCCAACTAAAGTTTCAATTCACATCTAACCATCACTTTGGACTCAGAGCTGCTGCCTGATACTGACATTTCATAGACGTCATATGATTCTTCCTATACATATCTATCTATTGATGAGGATCCTACTCATTTAGTATTAACTAGTACAACTGCCTTCCAATCAGTAAGTTCTGGTAAACCCCAGGAAAGAGTAAGTAACCTCACCATTTCACTAATCACAAATACATTTCTGGCCTCTTTTCTAATATTCATCATGTTCTGACTTCAAGGTCATATTTTGGCTCTTGTGGACTTCTTTTAATCGTCTTCAGCTTCAAGTTGAACTTGCATATGAGCAGTTGATGGTCTGTTCTACAACCTGCTCCCTGCCTTGTTTTGGCTGAAAGTATTGAGCTTTTCCATTGCTTCTTGCCACAGATGTAGTCAGTCTGATTCCTGTGTACTCCATCTGGCAATATCCACGTGCATAAGCTGCTATTTGTGTTGTTGAAAAAAGGCATTTGTGATGAATATGTCGTTATTTTGCAAAATTTTATCATGAGATTCCCAGCGTTATTTCTATCACCAAGGCCATATTATCCAACTACTGGTGATTCTTCTTTGTTTCCAACTTTTGCATTCCAGTCCTCCATGATAATTTACACATCTCAATTGCATGTTCAGTCAATTTCAGACTGTAGAAGTTGGTAAAATTCTTTAATTTCCTCATCTTTGGCTTTGATGATTGGTGAGTAAATTTGAATAATAGTAGTAGTAACAAATCTTCCTTGGAGGCATATGGATATTATTCTATCCCTGACAGCATTGTGCTTCAGGATATATCGTGATACATTGAATGCCATGCCATTCTTCTTCAATTAATCATTCCTGGCATAGTAGATTATATGATCCTCTGATTCAAAATGGCCAAAAGTAGTCCTTTTCAGCTCACTAAGCCTAGGATATTGATCTTTATGCATTTCATTTCATGTTTGACAACTTCCAATTTTCCTAGAATCATACTTTGTACATTCCATCTTCCAATTATTAATGGATGTTTGCAGTTCTTTCTTCTCATCTTGAGATGTGCCACATCAGCAAATGGAAGTCCTGAAAGCTTTACTCTATTCACATCATTAAGATAAGCTCTACTCTGAAGAGGCAGCTCTTCACCAGTCATATTTTGAGTGACTTCCAACCTGAGCCCTGGTGGTGTAGTGGATAAAGGCCTTAACTGCTAACCAGAAGGTCAGCAGTTCAAACCTATCAACTGCTCTGTGGAAGAAAGACTGGGCGATCTACTTTCATAAAGATTTACAGCCTTGGAAACACAATAGAGGTTGCTATGAGTCAGACACTACTCGAAGGCAGTGAGTTTTTTTTTTGTTGTTGTTGTTGTTGTTCAACCCATGGGGCACTATATTACACAATATTTCACGGCTATTCATAAAGTTTTCCATTAATATATCAGACAGTGTTTCATTGCTATTCATAAGGTTTCCACTGGTCAATTCTTTGACAAGTGGATGGCTTCTTCTTTCTTCCAAGTCTGTCTTCATCTGGAAACTCTACTGAAACCTGTCCACCATGAGTAACCCTGCTAGCATTTGAAACACTGGTGGCATAGCCTCCGGCCTCACAGCAACACTGAAGTCACCACAGTATGACAAACTGAGAAATAAGTTTATCTCCCTTGGCTGTTCCAAAGTGCTCTGCTCATTTCCTGGTGTCTCTCACCCTGGGTACTTACCAGACCTGCCTCCAGGGCACTCCACACAAACACTTGCCTTCCCCTACTCCTGGCTGTTTTAGCCATTAGAGAGATGCAAATCAAAACAACAATGAGATACCATCTGGCCCTAGCACTAATAGTAAAGTTCAAGACAGAAAATAAATACTGGTGAGGATGTGGAGAGATTGGGACACTCATACACTGCTAGTGGGACTGTAAAATTATAGAACCACTGTGGAAAGCAGTATGGCAATTCCTTAAAATGTTGGAATTAGAAATACCATTTGATCCAGCAATCCTATTACTAGGTGTATAGCCTAAAGAAATGAGAACTAGGACAAGAACAGAGATATGCACACTCATGTTCATCGAGATATTTACAATAGCAAAAAGATGGAAACAACCTAGGTGCCCATCAACAGAAGAATGGATAACCAAACTGTGGTACATACACACAATGGAATACTATGCAATACTAAAGAATAATGTAGAATCTGCAAAAAACAACATAACATGAATGAACTTGGAGAAAATTATGTTGAGTGAAATAAAGTCAATCACAGAAGGGCAAATATTGTATTAGTTCATTACTGTAAAAAGTCAAGAAAAGGTTTATATATGGAAGGAAAGTTTCTTTTTTGTTTATAACGATCAGAGGAGAGGGGAGGGAACACCATGAAAATTTAAATAATAATAATAATAAGTAAAAAATATATAAAAATAATAAAAAATCAAGAAATATGTCTACATATGAATTTTAAAATAAGTACGTCTTAACTTCTTTAACTGATTTTTTTTCCTTTCAAATCTCATGCTTTCTTCTTAACAAAATTAAAGATGAAGAGATAAAGAAGTATGAAGGGGGCATAACTATGTCTAAACATGGTACTGGGCAACAGGGAGATGTTTTAAGCATTACTAGATCAGATATGGGAGCTTTGGTAGCATAGTGCCTAAGGCACTTGACTGCTAAGCAGAAGGCTGGCGGTTCAAATCCACCAGCCACTCCTTGGAAGGAAGATGGGGCAATCTACTTTCATAGTGATACTGCCTCAGAAACCCAAGGAGGGGTCACTATGAGTCGAATCTGACTCAATGGCACACAACAACAACAACGGATCAGATATGAAATCTAGACCTCAATGTACCTATCAGGAGAGAAGAGTCCAGATGCCTAGCAAGCTTTATGGAATGATGTATGAAGAATTGGTGTCAGGGAACTAGGAATCAAAAGACCATTGGGAAGCAATTCAGACTTAAGGAATCACCACTTTGGAGACTGTATTACAGAATATTTGGCCAGTTTTGAGAGGAAAAAGAGAAGAAAGTCAGCATAAAGCACTCAAAAGAATTACCTGAAAATTTTCCTTTATTTCTTTTTCTTAAGAAGGAAATAGGAGTTTATTTGTTTCTCAAACAAGAAGTTCAGAGGCAGCTAGCCTAGGGCTGAGGAGGACGCTGAATGTGCTGTCAAGGGTTCAGGACTTTTGTGGTTTTGTGCTACCATCCTCAGTTTGTGCTTCTCCACATAATCGCAGAATGACTGTTGACCCTCTGGGCATCACACTTGTATTCCGAGAACAGAAAAGAAAACATGGAAGAGCATGCAATTACACACCAGCTGAGTCTCTCTAATATCCAAACCAAAAAAACTCACTGCCCTCGAGTCAGTTTTGATTCTTAGTAAACCTAGTTGAGTTTCCAAGGCTGTGAATCTCTACAGAAGTAGATCACTCTACCTTTCTTCCATGGAGCAGCTGGTAAGTTTGAACTGCTGACCTTTCAGTTAGCAGCCAAATGCTGTGTCCACCCACCAGCCACTCCTCGGAAGGAAGGTTGGGCAATCCTACTTCCGTAGTGATACTGCCTCGGAAACCCAAGGAGGGGTCGCTATGAGTCGGGGCCGACTCGACGGCACATAACAACAACAACAACAACAACAGTCCCATCAGAGCTCCCTTTTCCCTCATGGAGTTGCCAGGTGTCAGAAGCAACTGGAGGGCAGCTAACAGACCTTAATGTCAGACAAGTGATACTTCCTGGAAGTTGCAACAAAGTTTTTGCTTGAATCTCATTGGCTGGAATTACAGCACACGAACACTTCAGGTTGCAAAGAGTGTAATGGGGGGATGGAATGGATGGGGTATGTGCCAGCCACAATATCCACCTAGAGGCACTTCAGAAGAAAAACCTGGCAATCTAGGTCTGAAAAGTCAGCCCTTAAAAACCCTATGGTGTAGAGTTCTACTCTAACACAGATGAGATCACCTTGTGTTGAAATCAAGTCAATGGAAACTGGTTAATTCTTCATCAAACTAAAAAGAATTCACTCTGTTTTTACAGTTATTCACCATGAGATAATGCTAGTGTGAAACACCAAGAAGAGACTGTCTTGTCTTGTATTGTCCAGGATGTCAGCCAGTGCCAGTTTTCAGGAATGTGTAACTTACCATAGCAGATGCTTTCTCTAAATGAAGTTTAAGTTGGCACCATGAATGTCCAGTGGTTGAGCAGACGAACCACCTCTTTTTTTATAGAGACACTCTTGCTTTGTTTTACAATATGGCAATTAAGGATGTCATGTTTGGGGCCAGATATGTGGGTCTAAATACCAGCCCTGTTGTTGTTGTTAGGTGCCGTTGAGTAGTTTCCAACTCATAGTGACCTCATGCACAGCAGAACGAAACACCTCTCGATCCCACACCAGCTCCATGATCCTTGTTATACTTGAGCTCATTGTCACAGCCACTGTGTCAATCCATCTTGTTGAAGACCTCTCGCTCTTTTGTCGACCCTCCACCCTACCAAGTATGACATCCTTCTCCAGGGAATGGTCCCTTCTGACAACATGACCAATGTTGTTGTTGCTGTTAGGTGCCATTGAGTCATTTCTGACTCACAGTGACCCCATGCACAGCAGAATGAAACACTGCCTGATCCTGTGCCAGCTCCGTGATCCCTGCTATACTTCAGCCCATCATTGCAGCCACCGTGTCAATCCATCACGGTGAAGGCCTCCCCCTCTTTTGTCGACTCTCCACCATACCAAGCATGACATACTTCTCCAGGGAAGGATCCCTTCTGACAACATAACCAAAAGAGATGAGATGAAGTCTGGCCATTCTCTCTTCCAAGGAGCATTTCAGTTGCACTTCCTCCAGGACAGATCTGTTAGTTCTTTTAGCAGTCCATGGTACTTTCAGCATTCTCCGCCAGCACCACAACTCAAAAGCATCAACTCTTCTTTGGTCTTCCTTATTCATTTTCCAGCTCTCACATGCATACAAGGCGATTGAAAATATTATGGCTTGTGTCAGGTGCACCTTAGTCCTCAAGGAGACATCCTTGCTCCTCAATACTTGAAACAGTTCCTTCGTGGTTGACCTTCCCAATATGTGTCGTCTAATGTCCTGACTGCTGCTTCCATTGGCATCGATTGTAGAACCAAGCAATGTGAATTCTTGACAACCACAATCTTTTCTCCTTTTATCGTGATGCTGCTTATTGGTCCAGTTGTCTGGGATTTTTGTTTTCTTTATATTGAGATGTAATCCATACTGCAGACTGTATTCTTCAATCTTCATCAGTAAATGGTTCAAGTCATCCTCACTTTCAGCAAGCAAGATTGTACCGTCAGCATATCTCAGGTTGTTAATGACCCTTCCTCTAATCTTAATGCCACGTTCTTCTTCATATAGTCCAGCTTCTTGGATTATTTGCTCAGTATATAGATTGAATAAGTATGCAGAAAGGAAACAACCCTGACACATTCCCTTCTTGATATTAAACCCTGTAGTGTCCACTTGTTCTGTTTGAATGACAGCCTCCTGGTCAATGTACAGGTTCCTCATAAGTACAATCAAGTACTCTGTAATTTCCATTTTTCTCAAGGTTATCTCTTCCAGTCAGCTGGCCAGATAGCTGTCTTCCAAATCTTGTGGCATAACTAAGTGAGTGCCTCCAGTGGGGCATCAGTTTGTTGAAATATCTCAATGGTTATTCCATCAATTCCTGGAGCCTTGTTCTTTGCCAATTCTTTCACTGCAGCTTTGAATTCCTCCTTCAGTACCATTAGTTCTAGATCATATGCCACCTCCTGAAATGGTTGAAGATCAACCAGTTCTTTTTGGTACAGTGACTCTGTATATTATTTCCATCTTTTTTTGATGTTTCCTGCATCATTCAATATTTTGCCTGTAGAATCTTTCAATATTGCAACTCAAGGCTTAAATTTTTTCCTCAGTTCTTTCAGCTTGAGAAATGCCAGGTGTGTTCTTCCCTTTTGGTTTTCTAACTCCAAGTCTTTGCACATTTCATTATAGTAATTGGCTTTGTCTGCTTTGGCTGCTCTTTGAAATCTTCTGTTAAGCTCTTTTATTTTGTCATTTCTTCCATTTGCTTTAGCTACTCTTCCCTGAAGAGCAAGTTTCAGAGTCTCTTCTGTCATCCATTTTGTTCTCTTCTTTTCTTGTCTTTTTAGAGACTTCTTGCTTTCTTCATGGTTGATGTGCTTGATGTCATCTCACAATTCTTCTGGTTTTTGGTTACCGGTGTTCAATGCACCAAATATATTCTTTAGATGATCTCTAAATTCAAGGGGGATATATTCAAGATCATGTTTTAGTTCTTGTGGACTTATTTTAATTGCCTTCAAGTTGAACTTGCATATGAGCATTTGTTGGTCTGTTCCATAATCATCTACTAGCTTGGTTTTGGTTGAAGATATTGAGCTTTTCTATCACCTCTTACCACAGATGTAGTCAATCTGATTCATGTGTGTTCCATCTTGTGAAGTCCACGTGTACAGCCACTGTTTGTGTTGTTGGAAAATAGTATTTGCAATGAATAAGTATTTGGTCTTGCAAAATTCTACCATGTGATTTCCATCATTATTTCTGTCACCAAGGCCAAATTTTCAACTACCAGTGATTCTTCTTTGCATCTAACTTTTGCATTCCAATCACCAGTGATAATTAACATATCCTGATTGCATGTTTGGTCAATTTCAGACTGGAGATATTGATATAAATCTTCAGTTTCCTCATCTTTGGCTTTGGCGGTTGGTGCATAAATTTTAAAAATAGTAGTATTAACTGGTCTTCCTTGTAGGTGTATGGACATTTTCCTATCACTGGCAACATTGTACTTCAGGACATATCTTGAAACATTCTTTGTGATGATGAATGCCATGCCATTCCTCTTCAATTTGTCATTCCTGGCATAGTAGAGCCTATGGTTGTCTGATTCAAAATGGCCAAAACCAGTCCATTTCCACTCACTAATGCCTAGGATCTCTGTCTTTATGGGTTCCATTTAATTTTTTACAACTTTCAATTTTCCTAGATTCATACTTCGTATATTCCGTGTTCCAATGATTAATGGATGTCTGCAGCTGTTTCTCCTCGATTTGAGTGGTGTCACATCAGCAAATGGAGGTCTTGAAAGCTTTACCTTATCCATATGAGTAAGGCTGGTTTTACTCTGATGATGCAGCTCTTTCTCAGTCCTATTTTGAGAGCCTTCTAACCTAAGTGACTCAGCCTCCTCCTCTGTATTGGACAATGTTTGTGGACTATTCATAAAGTTCCACAATAATGTATCAGACAGTGTTTCTTTGTCATTCATAACATTTTCCATGGCCAATTCTTTGAGAAGTGGATGGCCTTTTTCTTCTTTCTAGTCTGTCTCAGTCTGCATGCCACACTGATACCTGTGCACTATGTGCACACAACTGGGTTTGAAACACTGGTGGCATAGTCTCAAGACTCATAGCAACATGTCATCACCACAGGACAAACCAACAGACAAGTTTACCCCCCTTAGCTGTTGGAAACCACTCCAACCTCTCATTACCTGGATTCCTATTGCTGCCTCCTTGCTCTGTCCTGGCCCCCCTGACCTTTTCCTGTCCTTCCCCCCACTTTCCCACCTTGCCACTTTGGGGAGTGGCCTGGGTTCCCTCCCCTCACCTGGATCCCTGCTGCTGACTCCTCACTCGGTCCTGGTCACCATCACCTTTTTCTGTCCTTTCCCCGCTTTCCTGCCTTGCCGCTTGTCGGCATGGCCTGGGTTCCCTCCCCTCACCTGGATTCTTGCAGCTGACTCCTTGCTCTGTCCCAGTCCCCCTCACCTTTTTCTGTCCTTTCCCCACCCTACCACTTACTATCTGTGTCACTTTGTGTAAGTTACTTGCTTTCAGGGAATGGATTTCTTCCTATCTAAAAGAAGGATTAAAAGTGGTTCCTAACTTACTGGGAATTTACATGGTGCCAACACCAATTATCCATTTTTATAAATGACTTTTATTTCCTTTCCACTCATTCAGAGCTTATTTTCCATTTAACTTCGAGCACCTTGTTACTGAAACCCCAGAGCTGCACTGAGTGTGGGCTTGTCAGGTGACACAGTTCCTAGTATTTCTAAGCAAGCATTTCTAGTCCTAATGAAAGGTGTCCAACTACATCTACATCTGTTTCAGCGAGAGACTCAAAATGTCGTGAGCAGGTTCCTGTGCAGAATCTATTATGGGGCCAGAGAGTTCTGCTATTTCTGCCCTGTGTACCTCAAGAAATGATCTGTCCTCAGCTTTGTAGTGTTCCAGGCTTTAAATAACATTTCTGTTTGCTAAATTTCCCTTTTCTTTTCTAATATTCCTCCAGGACAGCTCAGCTGGGCTTCCTAACCTTTCACTATACTCCTTTAGAAGGTCACTTATTTTCTCTAACACATGTGGGTCCATAACTCTTTACTGGATCTCTGCAATTTCTTATATTTTCCTACTGCTTTCTGGGCTAGTTCTTTATCTCACTAAAATCTCTACGTAATCTTTTCTAGAGTTTCCCATAACATTCATGAGTTCTGGACTTACAAAGAACAGACTTTTGTTGTTGGATGGTCTAATACAGAAAGTATCCTAACTTTTTCTTCTGCATCTTCTTTCTTTCTTTTCTTCTTCTTCTTCTTCTTCTTCTTCCTTTAATATTTCATTATGTTTTGGTGAAGATTTATTCTTCAAATTAGGTTTCCATATAACAGTTTTTATGTAGATAATTCCCAACACTTGGATGTCAGTTTTTTTGTATTGAGATGGCTTGCAAATTCCCCTGATAACAGAAGCCATGCCATGGGTATTTAAATACCAGCAGGGTCATCTATGGTAGATAGGTTTCAGCTGAGCTTCTAGACTAAGACAAACTAGGAAGAAGAAACTGATGATCTACTTCTGAAAAACAATTGGTCAGTGAGAACCTTATGAGTAGCAACAAAACACTGTCTGATGATGAGCCCCTCAGTTTGGAAGGCACTCAAAATGTGACTGGAGAAAGGTTGCCTCTTCAAGGTAGAGTGAACTTAATGACATGGATGGAATAAAGCTTTTAGGACCTTGATTTTCTGATGTGGTACCACTCAAAATGAGTAGAAACAACTGCAAACATCTACAAGTAATATGAAAATGTAATGGATGAAATATGAATGAAAGAAAATTAGACATAGAAAAAAGAAATAGAAAATTTGAAGGTCAATATCCTGGGCATTAGTGAGCTGAAATGGATTGGTATCAACCATTTTGAATCAGACAACCATATGGTCTATTTTGCTGAGAATGACAAGTTAAAGATGAATGGCATTATATTCATCCTCAAGAACATTTCAAGATAAATCCTAAAGTACAATGGTGTCAGTGATAATGTAATATCCATATGCACAAAAGAAAAATCAATTAATATGGCTATTATTCAAATTTACACACCACCTACTAATTTCTTCACCAAAGATGAAGAAATTGAAGATTTTCCCAAACTTCTGCAGTCTGAAATTGATCAAACATGAAAGAAAGATGCATCAATGATTGTTCATGATTGGAATGCAAGAGCTGGAAGCAAGAAGAATCAGTTGTTGGAAAATATAGTCTTCATGATAGAAACAATTCTGGAGTTCACATGATAGAATTTTTCAAGACCAATGAATTACTCATTGGAAATATTTTTTTTACCAACATAAATGACTACTATACACATGGACCTTCCTGGACACAATACAGAGGTATCAAATTGACAGCATCTGTGAAAAAGACAGTGGAGAAACTCCATATAATCAGTCAGAACAAGGTCAGAGGTTGACTTCAGTATAGACCCCCAATTGCTCATAGAAAAGTTCAGGCTGAAGTTGAAGAAAATTAAAACAAATACATGGGAGCCAAAATACTACCTTGAGTATATACCACCAGAATATAAAGACAATCTCAAGATTACATTTGATACCTTGTGCACTAATCACTGAAGAGCAGACAAATTGTGTGATGACATCAGGGACATCATACATAAAGAAAACAAAAGGTCATTGTAAAACAGGAAAGAAAGTAAATACCAATATGGATGCCAGAAGAGTCTCTCAAAGTTTGAATAGACTCTCAAACTTGCTCTTGAACACAGAATAGCTAAAATGAGAGGAAGAAATGGTGAAGTAAAAGAGCTGAACAAAAGATTTCAAAGGGTGCATTGAATAGACAAAGTAAAATATTATAACAAAATGTGCAAAGACCTGGGAGTAGAAAACCTAAAGAGAAGAAATTCTTGAGATTTCTCAATCTGAAAGAACTGAAGGAAAAAGTCAAGCCTTGAGTTGCAATATTGATGGATTCTGTGGATAAAAAATTGAACAATCCAGGAAGCATCAAAAGAAGATGGAAAGAATACACAGAGAGACTGAACCAAAAAGAATTTGTCAATGTGCAACCATTTCTGGAGGTAGCACATGATTAAGAACTGGTGGCACTGAAAACAGTCCAAGGTGTCTGCAGGCATTGGTGAAAAACAATGCTCTAGGAATTGATGGACTACTAATTTTAGTAAACCAATTTCAATAAATGAATACAGTGCAGTGCACACTTGTCTATGCTAAGAAATTTGGAAGACAACTACCTGGTCAACTGACTGCTATAGATCTATATTTGTGCCCATTCCAAAGGAAAGGAATCTGACAAAATGAGTTAATTATTTTAGAAATATAACTAATATCACCCCAGGTAAATTTTTATGGAGGATAATTCAAAAATGGTTGCAGCAGTATATTGAGAAGGGAATTCCAGAAATTCAAGCCATATTCAGAAGATGACATGGAATAAGAGATGTCATGGCTGATGTCAGATGTATCTTGGCTAAAAGCAAATAATGTTAGAATAAGTTTACCTATATTGCATTGACTATACAAATTAATTCCACTGTATGGATCACAACAAATTATGAATAGCATTGCAAAGAATAGGAATTCCAGATCACTTAACTGTGTTCATACAGAGCCTGTACATAGATAGACCAAGAGGCAGTTGTTTAAAGAAAATAAGGGAATACTACATGGTTTAAAATTGCAAAGATGTGCACCTGGGTTGTATCCTTTTTCAGTCTGTATGCTGAACAAATAATCTGAGAGGCTGGACTACATGAAGAAGGATGCAGCATCAGAAATGGAAGAAGACTTATTAACAACCTGTGATATACAGATGACACAGCCTTCCTTGCTAAAAGTGAAGAGGACTTGGAACACTTACTGATGAAGATCAAAGACTACAGCCTTCAGTACGGATTACACCTCAATATAAAGAAAAACAAAATGCTCACAACTACACCAATAATAAACATCATAATAAAAGAAGAAAAGATTGAAGTTGTCAAGGATTTCTGGAAAAGACCTCTCTAAGTTTTAGGGGAGCTCTGGTAGCATAGTGCCTAAGGCACTTGACTGCTAACCAGAAGGCTGGCAGTTCAAACCCACCAGCCACTCCTTGGAAGGAAGATGGGGCAATCGACTTCCATAGTGATACAGCCTCAGAAACCCAAGGAGGGGTCGCCATGAGTCAGGTCTGACTTGATGGCACATAACAACAATAACAAAGTGTTACAAAGCAGAGGTGTCACCTGGAGGACTCAGGTGCCCCTGATTCATCCAATCCACTGTATTTTCAATTGTTTCATGGACATTTGAAAGGTGATCAATGAAGGAAGAAAGAAAAAGAAATGTATTTAAATTATAGCCTTGGCAAGAATATTCAACATAACTGTGGACTTCCCCAGAATCTTTGACGTGCTTGAGTTAATCATCTGAGCCACTGTGCCAATCCATCTCATTAAGGGGCTTCCCTTTTTGTGCTGACCCTCTACTTTACTTAGCATTATAAAGTACAGGGTCGTGAAAAAGATGAATACGTTCAACAAGATGGATTAACACAATAGCTGCAACAATGAGCTCACACATAGCAATGATTAAAGATGGTGTAGGATTGGGCAGAGTTTTGTTCTGCTGTACATAGGGTTGCTATGAGTTGGAAATGCCTTGATCATATCTAACAACAATAACAAGAACATAAATACGGTTCAGTGACATTGGTTGGAGCTTTTACAATGTGTCAATATTCTCATTATTTCCATTCTGGTTGTTCTGTTTCCATTAGTCTAGCTTCTCTTCCCCCTCTAACTTTCCCAGCTTTGCATTAGGGTTAATGTTGACTATTTGGTCTCATATTGATGATTTTCTTAAAATAGCTTAGTTTTCACTGGTGATATTGTTTATTTTATGAGCCCATATCTTATTAGTTGAAACATCACTTCCAAAAGTAGTTTCTGTTCCAAGTTCAAAGAGTATCTCAGGGTGACAGTGTTAGGGTTTCAATTGTCTTTACTGGTCCACTAAGTTTGGTCTTTTTTAAGAATTTGAGTTTTTTTCTTTTTTTTTAAATTTTTCTCCCATTTACTCTGTGACCAACTATTGTGTCCCCTCTGGTCAGAAGAGTTGGTAGTGGCAGCCAGGTACCATCTAGGTCTTCTGGTCTCAGGATAAATGATGACTTGATTCGTGTGGGCTATCAGTCCTGTAGAGTAGTTTTATTTTGGTCTTTTGTTTCCCTCTTTCTCTTTTGCTCCACAGCAGTAGAGATCAATAGTTGAATCTTAGGAAAATATTCTGTTTTGGCATGAAGTCCCAGACCTGGTCTTCATCAATTATTTTTTCAATTAATTCCCCTGTAAGACTTTTCAAATTTGCTGTCCCATCTGTTCATTGGTAATTCCACACATTTATTAGTCACATCCACTCAGGCACAAAGAATACCTCTAGAAAGAAGATCAAGACTTCTGGTAAGATGGAGGAATAGGCATACAAGCTAAACATACCCTCTTCAACAAAGAAAAGAGAAACCAACTGACAGAGATACAGAAGATAATCCTGGAGCCTTGAGCTCTGAAAGGAACTATACAGAAGCAGATTAGATACCAACTAGTGGAAAAACCTGAATGAAAACAGTGAGTACAGAGATGGTTGGAGCTTCAGACTGTCAGCTACTCTGATGGGACCAGCAGCCTGAATATTTCCAAGTAGTATTGGGACCTGAGAATTGATCTAAAGATCAGCCCTGGTCACCAAGGGCTGTAGGGACGACTGCACTGGTGGCCTATGATTAGGAAAGGAAACAGCAAGGAGAGAGACAACCTGAGCAGTGAACTTTCCTTGTCTGAAGGGTGCAGCCATTTTGATTCTTTACACATGGCAGCCATTTTGGATATTTAAAGTGACAACATTCTCCTTCAGATTCTAGTGACCTAAGAATTCTGTTTGCCAAGGTCAGCAGGGACATACAAAAGGCTGACAACAGGAAAGGAGACAGGTGGTGAGTGTGTAAGTGCTGTCAACTAGTGAATAGAGCAGCACAACACAATAACTTACTTATATAGATAACATAAAAAGAAAACTAAAATCGTGGGCAAGTCACTCCAACATACAATCACCAATTAAATATAAACACAAAAATGTGACAATGCCTTGGAGACAACAGAGCATCACAATCAACACAAAGAAGCAAGATAAAGTAGGAGAAACAAGGGACCAGGATACAGATCCAAAACACATCCCCAAGGAAGATACAGCATTGGAACTCCCTGATGAGGAAGTCAAAAGAATTATATTTAGGTATCTTCAATGAATTAAGAGGCAGATTAAGGAAAACATTGACAGAATTGAGGAAAACACAGAGAAAATCCCACAACAATTTTAAAAAACATACAAGAACAAAATGACGAAATAAATGAAAAATTAAAAATGATACAAAATCTACAGATAGAAATCCAGAAGATTATATTAAATTGTCAGAAATAGATACGGCATTGAACAGGCAAAAGAGTGGAATTGAATCAATGGAAGACAGAATTAGTGAGATTGAAGGCAAATACCTGAATACTTCTTTGTTGTTATTGTTATTGTTTGCTGTCGAGTCAGCCCTGACTCATACTTCTTTGGAAAGGGATAAATCAGAAAAAAGATCAAAGAAAATGAAGAAAGCTTAAGGCTCATGTGGGATACCATCAAAAGGAATAACCTATGTGTAACTGGAATTCCAGAACAGGAAGAAACAAATAAATCTACAGAGAAAATTGTCAAAGATTTATTGGAAGAGAATTTTCCTGGTATGATGAAAGATGAGACTATATCCATTCAGGAAGTCCAATGAACCCCAAACAGGATAGACCCCAAAAGAAAATCACCAAGACATATCATCATCAAACTTACCAAAACCAAAGACAAGAAAAGAATCCTGAAAGCAGCATGAGAAAAACGAAAAGTTACCTACAAGGGGCAACCAATAAGACTAAGCTTGGAGTTTTCAGCAGAAACCATGCAGGCAAGAATACAATGGATGGTATATATAAAACCCTGAAAGAGAAAAATTTCCAACCAAGAATTATGTAACCAGCAAAATTGTCCCTCAAATATGATGGTGAAATTAGGAAATTTCCAGAGAAGCAGAAATTAAGGGAATTTGTTAAAACCAGACCAACCTTACAAGAGATGCTAAAGCGGGCCCTTTGGACAGAGAACCAACAATAACAAACAACAACTGACCATTAGCACACATGATGACATAACCCAGAATCCCACCCAGCTATGGACGTGTCCAAAGTAAAAAAACCTACAAGATTGTAAACAGGGAACCGGAGACATCAATTGACAAATGAGGACAACTACAAGCCAAAAAGAGAGAGAAAACTGTCGTTACAGAACTTCTAGATGGTAAGGAAGTCAAGACAACTATAAGATAGAAAGGACTTTTCTAAACTTGGAAAGAAAACCATAAATCACAGGGTAATCTCAAAGAAAAATGATAAACCTTCACATCAAAATAAAAAAGAGGACCAATATAAATATTCAGCAAATACTAAAACAATAGGAATGAAGGAAGTGATAACATGATTCATAAACAAAATGAGCTCAGCATAGAAAATTATATGGAACAAAGAAATCGACAC
>NW_006921811.1:2081262-2087730 GCF_000298275.1 Orycteropus afer afer | reverse complement strand
CATGAATTATATTTCAATAAGATGCATTAAAAAAAAAAAAAGAATACCTCTATGTCCTTTTCAATAAGTGGGACCTTGAAGTGTATGCAGTAACTCTTCCTTGTTTCTGGGTGGTACAAAATGTTAAAATGCTTGGCTGTTAACAAAAAGATTGGAAGTTCAAATGCACTCAGAGGTGCATCAGAAGAAAGGCCTGGTGATCCAAGTCTGAAAAATCAGCTACTGAAAGCCCTATGGAGCATCGTTCTACTCTGACACAGATGAAGTCACCACGAGTTGATAAATTGTTCATGGAACTAAAAAGAATTCACCCGTGTTTACCATTCTTTACCAAAAGATGATGCTAGTATGAAACATGAATTCCTTTCTTCTAGCAAGCATCAATTTCCTAGGCTTTTGAGTTAAATTAGTTGGAAAGAAATGATCTTCCTTTCAGGTAAACACTGTAAGTGTTCTTGGTTGATTATAATATGGTCTTTTACAATATGGTCTTTTTACAATTCAAATACATGTTGGTTAGTTGCCAGTTACCCTATGTAATAGAAAATCTATTTACCATATGAAAAAGTCAGAACTTTACATAAGAACCAAATGTACCTGATATGTTTGAATTATTTATAAATTATGGAGGACAGTTGAGAATTGGCTGCAATTGTTTTTAGCTTAACACTAAGTTCTCGAATCAAAATATTTAGGAGAGCAACAAATGTATGCAGTGGTAATCTTTTCATTTTTCAGGAAACAGAAAACAATTGTATTTACAAGATGAAGGATAAATATGGACATGAATGTTGATGCCAGTGCATTTCATAGCATGTTATCTTAATTTTATTTAACATTTTAAATAAACTTGAATCTCAATGAAAATTAAGAAAAAAACATTGCAAAATTTTTGTGCTGTTTCTAAGTAAAAAGTTCTAAAAAGCAATGATATCATCTAGTTAAAGATTAAAAAGTAGTAAAAGGACTTTTATTTATTTTTTATGCCCTCTCTTTGAATGTTTATGATTGAGGTTTCAAAGACTGTATCTAGTCTACTAGTGTGACAAACCAGATACTTTCAATCTTTACAATAGTTTCTATGTGTCTCTATGAGTACTGCCAATAAAAAATAACCTGCCCAAAGTCAAGGACCAAGTCCAATTTATCTTTATTTCCAAAACAAAAACTGTACTGACATATAACAAGTACACAGTAATTTTAAAACAAAGTAAATTAATTATACCAAGCTAAATTCCTGAAATTGAACACTTCCTTCTAAAGAAAACCCTGTTGTTGACCTTGTTAGGCCAAAGGGAGGGCTGGAAAGAAGCAAAACTGTAGACTACTAATTTTCTACAAAATTAAAAAGAATATGACTGCATATCATCTCTCTCTGAGCTAGTAAAATACTCTATATAAGGTAAACCATTCATGACTCTTGACTTTATGTATAAGTAAAACATGATTTCAGATGGAAAAACAAAACATTAAATTTATTCTTACCTGCCCCAATTTCATAACATTTTACACAAAATTTCCCTGCTGGATGTATTTTATTTTCATAAATTCTTTGAACAAATTTTTGTAGTTATGCCTCTCAAATACTTATTAGCACATATAATGTGATATTACTAACATTCTAAGATTAATTTTTCTCCCCAAAAAGAATAAGAGAAAATAATGACTTGTTTGGACTGGGCAACATCTCCTTCTGTTTTACCTAAGTTTACCACTAGTAAGAGCTCACTCAATAACCACTAACAACATGAGACACTTAAAATAAAAGCCTCATTCATTTTTTCAGTCAACAAGTAATGAGTGCTTACTAAGTGCCCAACATTTAAACAAGGACTGGGGACATGTCAGTGAATGAGACAGACCAAAATTCTTCACTTCCAGGAGTTTATTGTCGAGGTGTGCAGTAGATAGGTAAAGTCAATCAAATCAATCATATAGTGTGCTGCTTCAGAAGAGACGTTGAAATATTCTTTTTGGCCACAAATTCAATGTTATTGCTCTTCAGTTTGTCCATTTCTGGCATAGTAAACCGTGCAATTGTCTGATTCAAAATGGCAAATTAAGACAATTTCAGTTCACTAGTTCCTAGGATACTGATCTTCAAGTGTTCTGTTCCTTTTCTGAAAACTTCCAAGCAAAGAGAACCAGAAAGAAGTTTACCTGTGTGTCATTGACTATGCAAAGGCATTTCACTGTGTGGATCATAACAAATTATGGATAACATTGTGAAGAATGGGAATTTCAGAACAATTAATTGTGCTCATGAGGAACCTGTCATAGACCAAGAAGCTGTCGTCGTTTGAACAGAGCAAGGGGATACTGTATAGTTCAAAATCAGGAAAGGTGGGAATCAGGGTTGTATCTCTCACCGTACTTACTCAATCTGTATGCTGAGCAAATGATCTGGGAAGCTGGACCATATGATCAAGACACAGCATCAGGATTGGAAGAAGCCTCATTAACAACTTGAGCTATGCCGATGACACAACCTTGCTTGCTGAAAGTGAAGATGACTTAAAGCATTTACTGATAGTGTTCAGTATGCATTACACCCCAATATAAAGTAAACAATAATCCTCACAACTAGAACAATAGGCAGCATCACAAGAAGTGGAGAAAATATTGAAGTTGTCAAGAATTTCATTTTATTTGGATCCACAATCAACCTGCATGGGGGCAGCAGTCAAGAAATAGACGTCTTATTACATTGGGAAAATATGCTGAAAAAGACCCCTTTAAAGTGTTAAGAAGCAAAGATATCACTTTAAATAGAGGGGCTCTAACACCAGCAAGGTATTTTCAGTTGCTTCATATCCATATGAAAGCTGGACAATGAGTAAGGAAGAGAGAAGACGAGTTGATGCCTTTGCATTATGGTGTTGGTGAAGAATACTGAAAATACCATGGACTGCCAGAAGAAATCAACAAATCTGTGCTGGAAGAAATGCAGACAGTATGTTCCTTGGAAGTGAGAACGGCCAGATTTCATCTCACCTCCTTTGGTCATGTTGGCAGAAGGTACCATTCCCGGGAGAAGGATGTCATGCTTTATCAAGTAGAGGGTCAGCAAAAAAGGGAAAGGCCTTCAGTGAGATGGATTGACACAGTGGCTGCAGCAATGCACTCAAGTACAGCAAGGATTGCGAGGGCTCACATCTGGTCAGTGTTTCTGTTGGACTATGAGTATGAGCTGCTATGAGTCCCAGTAGACTTCATGGTACCAAACAACAACAAAAGTATTGAACTTTAGTTTTGTAGGTAATTTTTAAGTTTCATTAGGGAGAATCGAGATTAGCCTTTATTTCAGAGTTAATTCAGTCCCACTACTCATATGAGTTGGATTCGACTCGACAGCAGTGAGGTTTTTTTTTTTAATTATTATTATTTTTAACTAATATGTGTAAGGAGCCCCAGTGCACCAGTTAGTTCAGTTAGTTGTCAATCATTTAGTTGCTCACCAGTTGCTTCATGGGAGAAAGACGTGGCAGTCTGCTTTTGTAAAGCTGACAGCCTTGGAAGCCCTGTGGGGGCATTTCTGCTCTGTCCTATAAGGACCAACTTGATGACAGTGGATATGAATGCCTGAAGGAGCCCTTGTGGCGTTGTGGAAAAGCCATCAGTTTCTAACTGAAAGGTTGGCAGTTTGAAGCCCCCGGCCTCTCCATGGAAGAAAAGACTTGGTGATCTGCTCTCTAAAGATTACAGCCTAGGAAATCCCATGAGGCAGTTCTAGTCTATCACATGTGGTTGCTTTGAGTCAAAATCAACTTGAAGGTACCAAACAACAAAAACAACTAATGCAAAAGTCTCCTTCTGTCTCTGTAGAATACTTTAGGCTTTCAAAAATGTCACTTCTCTTTGGTAGGCAAACTCAGACATCTTCTATCAGCTAAAGCTTACAAAATCCTGCAATTTTTCACCCAGCTTTGTGCCTCTGCACCCTTTGCATGCCTAGGTCCCTCAGAGGGACCTCTTTGCAGATTTCTGAAACTCATTCCCTGGCACTTCATTCCTTTCTAGTACCCTGCCTTGCAAATCCAACCTGTGCCAGCCGTTTGAAGCTCTGATCTTTCTCTTCTCAGTTTCTAAGACTGCTGACTGCTGGGCTGGGCTTCTACCCCGCCCCCTGAGCTGCTGTCTGGCACATGCCTCCAGGAGAAAGGCAACGGCTTTAGAGGGATCACCTCGTTTATTTCCTGCTCTCGGGCACCGTACCTTTCTCTTCCTATTGTCTAATGCCTGAAAACTGCTCTTCCATACATTATGTCCAGTTTCTATGTTCACGGTAAGAAACAATGGTGGTACATTTACTGCCACACGACTTGAAGCAGAGTCTCTTTGGGATCAATTTAAGAACTCTCTTTTTAGTCTTTATTTCTTGGACCACTTCCGTAAGGAGTTAGCGTTATTAAATCACTTTTCAGCTTTACTGTGATCTTTTCCCATTTTTCCAGCCTAAGCAAACAATTGCTGTCAAATAGATTCTGAGTCATGGCTCTCCATGTGTTACAGAGTTGAACTGATCCATAGGTTTTTTTTTTAATTTTAACTTTTATATTTGATTGTGCTTTGGGTGCAAATTTACAGAGCAGAATTTGTTTTACATTCAACAGTTTGTGTACATTTGGTTTCACTCCCTGATTTCCATCCCCAACCCTAACCCACGCTCCTCCTCTCCCCTCCCTGTGTCTCCCCATTCCCGTGCCCTTCTTAACTATGCACCCCGTCTGTCCGGCTTTCCCTCCATGTGAATGCTGCCCCTCTGGTGCCTCATGGTCGATTGCTCCAAGGGGTGTGTCTCCGTAGAGTAGGTGGACACATTGCCCTGGGTTGGGTGTTCTGCATGTAACTCTTTCCTCTGTTGGGGTAAGAGCCAGTCCTTGGGAGTAAGTCCTATCTCAGGCCTGAAGTGGATCCTTGGGCCGTAGTCTTGGGGATCCCACCATATTCCATCCAACCAGTAATTCTGGTCGTTATTGTGTTTTTGAATTTTGTTCTACATTTTTCCTCCCACTCTGTCCAGGATCTCCAGTTTTGCTTCCTTCCCAAGTGGTTGGCATTGGTAGTCGGGCACCTTCTAGTTCTTCCGGTCTCGAGGTTTGTCATATCCTCCATAAGGTTTTCTTGACTGTAACCTTTACAGAAGCATTTGGGAGGCCTTCCTTCCATGGAGCCACTGGATGGGTTTGAACTGCCAACCTTTAGGCTAGCAGCTGATTATAAACCTCTTGCACCATCTAGGCTGTTTCTGTTTAAAACCTAGGTAGATAGAGGTTTCAACCTGTAAATCACTGAAAGTCTGTCAATGGGATTTAAGTAGGTTTCTTAAGAATTTCTTAACTTTGGCATTTCAATAGTATTTGTGTGTGTGTGTGCATATATGTATGTGTGTGTTTGTCTTTGTATGTTGGGATTCTCATAACGTTGGTTAATTTCACTAGAAAGAACCAAAGTACTCTTCTTAGTTTATTACATCCTCCTCTTGTCTGAACCCTCTTTAACTACCCACCTGTTTGACTACCTGAGTGGAAGGTGGCCATGAACCAAGATATACATGTAGCCTCTAGAAGCCTCTAGAAAGCACAAAGGACATCGACTTTTCCCTAGAATCTCCCAAAACAACACAACCCTGCTGACATCTTGATTTTAGTCCCATGGAAGCTGTTTCAGACCTCTGATCTCTGGTAGCTATGAGATAATAAATTTTGTTGTTTTTAACCCACTATGTTTGTGATAGGAGCTCTGGTAGCATAGTGCCTAAGGCACTTGACTGCTAACCAGAAGGCTGGCAGTTCAAACCCACCAGCCACTCCTCAGAAGGAAGGTTGGACAATCTACTTCCATAGTGATACTGCCTCGGCAATCCAAGGAGAGGTCGCTATGACTTGGGTCTGACTCAACGGCACATATCAACAACAACAGCAACATGTTCATGATAATTTGCTAGAATAGCAATGGAAAACTAATACAGTAAGAAATTATTACTAACAAATGTTGGTCATGAATTTATTTGTTGTTGTTGAGAATATACACAGCAGAATATACACCAATTCATCAGTTTTTACTTGTACAATTCAGTGATATTATTACATTGTTTGAGGTATACATCCTTACTTATTCTCCTTTTCTGAGTTGTCCATGCGCTGTTAATATGAACTCACTGCCCCCTAAAGTTCCCATCAAATATTTCAAGTTGCTATTGTCACCGGTAGTTGGAAAATTTGGCCTTGGTGACAGAAATAATGCTGGAACTAGCATGGTAGAATTTTGCAAGACCAATGACTTGTTCATTGAAACACTTTTTAAACATCACAAACAGCAGCTATACACATGAACTTCACCAGATGGAACACACAGGAATCAGACTGATTATATCTGTGTCAAGAGGCGATGGAAAAACTCTATCTCTTCAGCCTAAACCAGGCCAGGAGCTGATTGTGGAACAGACCATCAACTGCTCATATGCAA
>NW_006921811.1:2073084-2080700 GCF_000298275.1 Orycteropus afer afer | reverse complement strand
TGGTCGATCTTCATCCATTTCAGGAAGTGGCATATGATCTAGAACCAATGGTACTGAGGGAGGAAGTCAAAGCTGCAATGAGGAATTTGTGAAGAACAAGGCTGTGGAAATTGATGGAATATCAATTGAGATATTTCAACAAATGGATGCTGCACTGGAGGCACTCACTCGGTCATGCCAAGAGATTTGGAAGACAGCTACCTGGCCAACTGACTGGAAGAGATCCATATTTGTACCCATTCAAAAGAAAGGTGATGCCACAGAATGTGGAGATTATCGAACAATATCATTAATATTGCACACACTGAACATAATTAAAAAACGGTTGCAGTAGTATATTGAAAGAGAACTTCCAGAGGTGCAAGCTGACTTCAGAAGAGGACATGGAACAAGGGATATCATAGCTGTTGTCAGATGGATCTTGGCTCAAGACAAAGAATACCAGAAATATCTTTACTTGTGCTTTATTGACTATGCAAAGACATTTGATTGTGTGGATCATGACAAATTATGGATAACATTGATAAGAATGGGAATTCCCAAACACTTGATTGTACTCATAAGGAACTTGTACCTTGACTAGGAGACTGTTGTTCGAACAGAACAAGGGGATGGTTTAAAATCAGGAAGGGAGTGTGTCAGGGTTGTATCCTTTCCCCATACTTATTCAATCTATACACTGAGCAAATAATCGGAGAAGATGGACTATATGAAGAAAAATGTGGCATCAGGATTGGAGGAAGGATCATTAACAACCTGAGATATGCTGATGATACAACTTTACTTGCTGAAAGTGAGGATTACTCGAGACACTTACTGATGAAGATTGAGGGACACAGTCTGCAGTATGGATTACATCTCAATATAAAGAAGACAAAAATCCTCACAACTGGACTAATAGGCAACATCATGATAAATAGAAGAAAGACTGAGGTTGCCATAGAATTCATGTTGCTTGGTTCTACAGTCGAGGCCAATGGAAGCAGCAGTCAGGACATTAGACAACGTGTAGCACTGGGCAGGTCAGCTGCAAAGGAACTCTTTCAAGTGCTGAGGAGCAAAGATGTGTCTTTCAGGACTAAGATGCACCTGACACAGGCCATGATATTTCCAATCACCTCATATGCATGTGAAAGCTGGACAATGAATAAGGAAGACTGAAGAAAAGTTGATGGTTTTGAGTTGTGGTGCTGGTGAAGAATGCTGAAGGTACCATGGACTGCTGAAAGAACTAACAGATCTGTCCTGGAGGAAGTGCAGCTGAGATGCTCCTTGGAAGCAAGGATGGCCAGACTTTGTCTCACCTAATTTTGTCAGAAGGGACCATTCCCTGGAGAAGGATGTCATGTTTGGCAAGCTGGAGGGTCGACCAAAGAGGGGAAGGCCTTTGATGAGATGGATTGACATGATGGCTGTGACAATGGGCTCAAGTATACCAAGGATCCTGAAGGTGATGGGGGATAGGGTGGTGTTTCATTCTGCTTTGCATGGGGATGCTATGAGTCAAAAGTGACTCAATGGCACCTAACAACAATAACAACATTGTCACTTTGATCCCATATAGATAGTTCTTACTCAAAATTGCAACCATTGTTGAGGAGTCGGATCTGACTCATTGAGACCCCTCCTTGGGTTTCCGAGGCAGTATCACTATGGAAGTAGATTGCCCAGCCTGTCTTCTGGGGGAGTGGCTTGTGGATTTGAACCGCCAGCCTTCTGGTTAGCAGTCAGATGCCTTAGGCACTATACCACCAGAACGCCTACAGATAGTTCTTACAAGAGCATAATGTGTAAGGCAGACATATTTTACAAGTTAAACGACTGTCATTTGGCTTTAAAACTTCAGGGGATATTTTTGGTTTAAAGTTTAAAGATTACCTCCAGGCAATAGTTTCAGGGGTCGTTTGGCCTCCACAGCTCAAGAAAGCCTGGAATCCAGACAATTTGAAATTCTATTCTATATTTCCCCTCTTCTGATCAGGATACTTCTATAGATTCTTTGCTAAAAATATTCAATAATCATAGTGGGGCACCACTCAGTTCTTCTGGTCTCATGGCAAGGGAGGTAGTTGTTATGAAAGCATTAGTCACTTGTTCCATCTTCTGCTTCTTCTCTATCTGTTGCTATTGGTGAATCGAAGTCAATTGTTGTGCATTTGGAAGCTTTTAAGGTCTCAGACACTATGTAACAAAGTAGGAGGTAGGACAAAAGCACTAACATACTATTAGACCAATTAACTACGATAATTCATGAAACTATGACCCAAAGTCCCCAAACCAAGAAACCAACCCCATGAAGTATTCAGTTGTACATAAGCAGCCTCAGTTGGTATCTTTTGTTTGTTTGATTGCTTGTTTTGTTGTAAATACATCTAGCACACAAGTTTTGCCAATTCAACTTTTTATAGGTGTACAACATAGTGACAGCTATTAAAATAATTGGCTGTGCAACACTTCTCTCATTAAATTTGATTTTTCCATCATGGTTAATTTTCCTTCTTTACTCCTCATTCCTGCTCATATCATTTACCTTTTTAATTTTTATTTTTTAAATATATGTGAGTTCATACAATATTTGTCCTTTTGTGATTGACTTATCTTACTCAGCAAAATGTCTTCAAGCTCCGACCATACTGTGGCATGTATCAAGACTTCATTTCTCCTATTGTCTGAGTAATATTCCACTTTGTGTATGTACCACATTTTGTTTATCCATTCATCTCTTAATGGGCATTTAGGTTGTTTTTCCTCTTCGGGCTATTTTGTATAGTGTTGCAATGAACATTTGTGTACAGGTCTCTATCTGAATCTTTGCTTTCCAATTTTGTGGGTCTGAATCTAGGAGTGGAATTGCTTGGTCATATGGTAGTTCTACTTTTACTTTTGGAGGAATTACCACACTGTTTTGCAGAATGGCTATACCATTTTCCATTCCCACAAGCAATGGATAAGGGTTCCAATTTCTCCACATCCTCACTGACATTTGTTATTTTCTTTTTTATCTTAGTCAACTTGTTGTTGTTGTTGTTGTTTGCCATCGAGTCGGCCCTGACTCATAGCGACCCCTCCTTGGGTTTCTGAGGCAGTATCACTACGGAAGTAGGATTGCCCAACCTTCCTTCCGAGGAGTGGCTGGTGGGTTTGAACCGCCTGCCTTCTGGTTAGCAGTCAAGTGCCTTAGCCACTATGCTACCAGAGCTTAGTCAACTTAGTGAGAATGAAAATGGTATCTCATTGCAGTTTTAATTTGAAAGAAGGGCATATCTCTGATGGTTAATGACTTTGAGCATTTTTCATGTGTTTGGTGGCAATTGGAATGTCCTTTTTGGTGAATGTGCCATCAGCCTCGGAGGAAGACTCATTAACAACCTGTGATATGCAAATGACACAATCTTAGTAAAAACAAAGAAAACTTGGAGCACTTACTAGTGAAGATCAAAAACTATAGCCTTCAGTATGGATTACAGTTCAACATAATGAAAACAAAAATCCTCACAACTGGACCAATAAGCAACATTAATAAAGGGAGAAATGATTGAAGTTGTCAAGGAAGGATTTCATTCTGTTTGGATCCACAATCCATGCCCATGGAAACAGCAGTCAAGAAATCAAGTGACATAGAGCATTGGGCAAATCTGCTGCCAAAGACCTCTTTAAAGCACTAAAGAACAAAGATGTCATTTTGAAGACCTGACTCAAGCCATGATATTTTCAACCACCACATATGCATGTAAGCGGTGGACAATAAATAAGGAAAAGCAAAGAATTGCTGCATTTGAATTATGGTGTTGTTGAAGAATGTTGAATATACATATCATGGGCTGCCAGAGCAAACAAATCTGTCTTGGATGAAATACAGTTGGAATGCTTTTTAGAAGCAAGGATGGTAAGACTTTGCCTCTCATGCTTTGGTCATGTTGTCGGGAGGAACCAATTTCTGGAGAATGATATCACTCTTGATAAAGTAGAAAGTCAGTGAAAAACAGAAAGATCCTCAATGAGATGGAATGACATAGTGAATGTGACCCTGGGATTAATCATAGAAACAAATGTGAGGATAGTGCAGGACTGGACAGTGTTTCATTCTGTTGTATATAAGGTCACCATGTGTTGGAACTGACTCCATGGCACCTAACAAAAACAACAATCTTTGGGGGATGGGAAGATGGTGTCTTACCTGTAGTCTACATACTAGTTCCCTCTAGCATCTTAGTGCCTGAAAAACTAGGTGCAGCAGTTTGAAGTGGGGATTCTGGCCCTCTGAAGAAACAACTTTTTAAGTCAGAGAATGCCAAACTCAGGGGAGTAGGAGTAGAAAGGAGGGAGAGGCAGTGTAATCACCTGGAAAGAATAAAAATAGGGGAATCTGCCTTGCAGAGTTCCAGCCGGCCAGTGAGAGGGGCATCAGATGGCCTCCTTGGGCAGTGGAGAGAATGCACGGGAGGACCTGCAGTCACTCCATGGACATACTTTCAGCATCCACTTTTATTAGTAAACTTGGGACCACTGGGAGGGAGCAGAGACCCCTCTGGGTCTGAGTGCTGCTGAAATGGGAGCAGAGAGGGAAACACTCTGCAAGTGGGCAGACCCTGGGACTAACTCACAGCAGATCAGAGCAGCTGTTCTAGGACAGCTTTTTGGCACGGAGGGGCCTGGAGCACAGATTTTTATTTATTTTTATTGTGATTTGGGTGAAAGTTTACACAGCATATCCACTTTCTATACAGCACTTCACATACACTTTGTCTCATGAAATTGACTATAATTTACCAAAATGCAACAGCGCCCCTCCCCCTTCCTCCCCATGGTAACCTCTTCCCTATGTCTATACCTCCATGCACTCCTGTCCCCTGAGTTGTCTCCCTGTGCATACACAGCCCTTCTATTCTCCCATAATTGTTCTCTCCAAGGAGTGTATCTACCGAGTGTAACTGTACACCTCATATGCCTTTCTTTTGTTTGGCTGGAAGCCACAGGAGTGGGTTCAATTCCAGACTTGAAGGGCAGCTAGGGGCCATAGTCTCAGTGGTTCCATCAGGCTCTATCAAATCAGCAAACCTGGTCCCTTTTTTTTTTTCCAATTGATTTTGAGTTTTGTTCCACATCATTCTCCCACTCTATCCAGAATCTCCTAGGTAGATCCGCCTCCGAGTGGTTGACAGTGGTAGCTGGGCACCATCTAGTTCTTCTGGTCTCATAGTCATGTAGGCTGAGGATTGCATGGTGTTCCAGTCACTTGGACTAATTGTTTCCATGAATCTTTGGTTTTCTTCATTCTTCTTTGCTCTGGATGAGCAGAGACCCATCGTTGCATCTAGATGGTCACTTGCAAGCTTTTAAGATCCCAGTCACTACTTGCCAAAGTAGGAGGTGGGACAATGTTTTGTGTGCTATGTTATGCCAACTGATCTTGATGTCCCCTGTGACTATGGTCCCCAACCCACAGGTCCAACTACTCACTCCTTCTGGGTAGCTAGTTGTGCTCAAGAAGTGACTACAACCTTGTGCCTTGTCAGCTCTACTATATACCTGGGAATTCTTACAGAGTATACAACTACACTTATAAAAACATTGTCTGCCAACCCTGTACATGGTCTTGGGCACACCCCCCCCTGGATCTACATACCTAATTGTTCAGCCTGTCCACCCATCTATCACCCATATATCAATGTTTGCCTTCACTGACAACACAGTATCGTATGTGAAAAAGAGTTCATCTTTGTTGTCTGTATCTCCCAAGCACCTCTCTGTGTCTTCCTCTTCCTCAATGCCACCATGTTGACCACTCACATTTGGTACATTGCCCTTCTCTTCACCCAAATCAATACTTATCTCTACCTTTCTAACAGTGTTTCCTCCCCTCCCCTCCCACACCTGGTAACCAACAAAGAAAATTTCCTTCCATATATAAAAACCTTTCCTTAATTTTTTATAATGGACGAATACAATATTATTATTATAATAATGTCCTTCTGTGATTGACTAATTTCACTCTGCATAATGTTCTCCAAGTTCATCCAGTGTTTTGCAGATTCTAGATTATTCTTTAGGGTTACATAGTATTCCATTGTGTGTATGTAGCATAGTTGGCTATCCATTCTTCAGTTGATGGACACCTAGGTTGTTTTCATTTTTGGCTATTGTAAATAGTGCTGTGATGAACATGGGTGCACATATGTCTGTTCTTGTCATTGCTTTCAATTCTTTAGGATATATACCTAGGAATGGAATGGCTGGATCAAATGTTATTTTTATTTCCAAATTTTCAAGGAATTGCAATATTACTTTCCACAGTGGTTTTACTATTTTACAGTCCCATCAGCAGTGTATGAGAGTCCCAATCTCTCCACATCCTTGCCAGCATTTTTAATTTTCTTTCTTGTTGAATTTTGCTACTACTGCTGGGGCAAGGTGGTATCTCCCTGTTATTTTGATTTGCATCTCTCTAATGGCTAATGATCATGAGTATTTCTTCATATATTTTTTGGCCACTTGAATATCCTCTTCAGTGAAGTGTCTATTCATGTCTTCTGCCCATGTTTTAATTGGATTTTTTTTGTCTTTTTGATGTTGAGGTGTTGGAGTTTTCTATAAATTGTAGAGATAAGTCTCTTGTCAGATATGTCATTGCTGAATTTTTTTTTTCCCCAATATGTAGGTTCTCTTTTGACTCTTTTGGAGAAGTCTTTGGACACACATAAAAATTTAATTTTTAGAAGGTCCCATTCATCTAGTTTCTCTTCTGCTGTTTGTGCATTTTGGGTTATGCTTGATAGTCTATTTATGTCATATATTAAAACAAAAACCAAACACACTGCCATCAAGTTGGATCCAACTCATAGTGACCCCTGCTTGGGTTTCTGAGGTGATATCACTACAGAAGTAGTTTGCCCAACCTACCTTTCATGGAGTGGCTGGTGGGTTTGAACCACCAGCTTTCTGGTTAGCAGTCAAATGCCTTAGACTCTATGCTACCAAAGGTCCTTATATTAGGGCCCCTAAATTTGCCCCCAGTTTTGCCTTGAAGAACTTTATAGTTTTAGGTTTCACATTTAAGTCTTTGATCCATCTGGAGCTAGTTTTTATGTATGGTGTGAGGTACAGATCTTGTTTCATTTTTCTGCAAATGGATATCCAGTTATGCCTGTTCAACTTATTACACAAACTTTCTCTTCCCCACTTAATGGACTATGGCCTTTTGTAAAATATCAGCTGACCATAGGTCAATGGATCTCTTTCTGGGTTCTCAATTCTATTCCATTGTCCTATGTGTCTGTCATTATACCAGTACCAGACAGTTTTGACTATGGTGGCTGTATAGTAGATTTTGAGATCCAACAGTGTGAGACTTTCTACTTTGTTCTTCTTCAATAGTGCTCTGCTTTTCTGAGGTCTTTTTCCTTTCCATATAAAGTTAGTGATTGCTTTTTCCATATCCTTAAGAATATTGATGGGATAGGGATTGGGATTGCATTGAATGTATAGATTACTTTCAGTAGAACTGACATTTTCACAATGTTTACTCTTCGTGTCCATGAGCAGGGTATATTCTTCCATTTATGTAGATCTCTTATGGTTTCTTGAAGTAGTCTTTTATAGTTTTTTTTTTTTTTTTT
>NW_006921811.1:2056579-2072264 GCF_000298275.1 Orycteropus afer afer | reverse complement strand
GGGAGGATTCCATCCTTTTCTATGTTTTGGAATAGTTTGAGTAGGATTGGTGTCAGATCTCTGAATGTTTGGTAGAATTCTCTGGTGAAACTGTCTGGAACAGTTTATTTTTGTTGGTAATTTTTTTTTTTTTTAATGATCTGTTCAATTTCTTCTTTTGTTATGGTTCTGTTCAATTATTCCATATCAGTCTTTGTTAGTTTAGGTAAGTAATGTGTTTCTAGAAATCTGTCCATTTCTTCTACATTTTCAAATTTGTTGGAGTACAGTTCTTCATAGTATCCTGATATTATCCTCTATATTTCAATGGGCTCTGTTGTGATGTCACCCTTTTCATTTCTTATTTGTGTTATTTACATTCTCTCCCTCTTTTCCTTTCTTAAATTTGCCAGTGGTTTGTCAATTTTATTATTCTTTTCAAAAAACCAACGTCTAGTCTTGTTGATTTTTTCTATTGTCTTTCTCTTTTCTATTTCATTGATTTCTGCTTGAATCTTTATTATTTCCTTTCTTCTGGTGACTGTAGGATCTTCTTGCTGTTCTTTTTCTAATTGTTGGAGATGTTGGTTTAAAGTGTTGATTTTTGGCTCTTTCTTCTTTTTTGATGTGTGCACTTATTGCTACCTACAGGTTGGGAGAAAATATGTGCCTATGACATATCTGACAATGACAATCTCCAAAATCTATAGAAAACTTCAATACCTCAACATCAAAAAGACAAACAACCCAATTCAAAAATGGTCAAGAGACAGGAACAGACACTGCATTAAAGACAATATGCTGGTGCCCAACAAATACATGAGGAATTGCTTATGATCTTTAGTCATTAAAGAGATGCAACTCAAAACAACCATGAGATATCATCTCACGACAGCAATTGGAACACTTGTGCACTGCTGGTGCACTTGTAAAATGGTAAAACCATTGTGGCAAATGATGTTTCTTTAAAAAACTGAAAATTGAAATATCCTTTTACCCAGCAATTCCATTTCTAGGAATATATCCTAAAGAGGTGAGAGGCAAGACATGAGCAGACATATGCACACCCATGTTCATTGTAGCACAAGTCACTATAGCAAAAAATGGAATGCCCTTCAACAGATGAATGGATAACCAAATTATGGTACATTCACACAATGGAATACTATGCTGCATAGAACGATGTAGGATATGTGAATCATCTCACAATGTGGATGAGCCTAGAGGACATTATGCTGAGTGAAATAAGTCAATCATAGAAGGACAAATATTGTATGAACCCATTACTGTAAAAAGACAAAGAAAAGTTTGCTTAAGCAAGGGAACTCACTTTGTAACTTACCAGGTTGGGGAGTAAATGGGAGGGGATAATTTGAGCTAGTTGGGGACCACATGCTGATGTGGGTAAGGGGATGGATGGCGTGGAAAAGGTCTATGACAACCATGATAACATTAGGGAAAGGGAGGACACTGAATTGTGCACATAAGATATACAAGAAAGAGGCTAATACTAATATATCCACAATACTTCATTACCATCAACACCAAACACCAGGGTACAGATAAACACATAAACATCTGAGAAGATCAGATGGGGTTCAGTGAATAGGTTTATACTCTAGACCAAGGATAGATTCAGCTTAGGGTAATCTTGCACAGATACCAAGATACAAAATACCTCCTGTCCTTAAAGAAACAATAGAAGACAAACATAGAGCAATCCCTCACAGACAGGCAAACACTGTGGGAGAGCATTCCAATGGATCTACCAACTCAGGACCATAGTATTGGTAGATATCAGACTCAATCAGCACAATAAAATACATAAAAATCTTACTTCACAACCTACATTGGTGAGTAGTGACTGGGGTCTTAAAAGCTTTCGGGCAGCCATCTAAGATGCAGCTAATGGTCTCCTATCATTGGAAGTGAAGAAGAGTACAAAAAACCAAGGGTATTTGGGAAGCAATCAGCTCTAGGACATGATGGACTTAAAGACCATAAGAACTAGATGGTGCCTGCTACCAATGCCAACCATTCGGGAAAGGGTCAAAACTGGAGATCCTGGAGAGAGTGGGAGGAAAAATGTGGAACAAAATCCAAAAACACAATAATGCCCAGAATTACTGGTCAGATGGAGTCTGGTGGGACCCCCAATACTATGGCTCTGGGATACATTTCTGGCCTGGAATAAAACTCACTCCCAGGGCCTGGCTCTCAGCCCAATAGTAAACAAGACGTACACGCAGACCACTCAATCCAGGGTGACATACTCACATGCTCTATGGTGATGCATACTTTGGAGCAATCAACCACAGGGCACCAAAGGGACAACATTCACATGGAGGAAATTCAGGACAAACAGGAGTGCATAACTATGAGGGGCACAGGGTGGGGGTTACTGGGAAGGGAGGGGAGGAGAGTGGGCTTGGGTTGGGGATGGTAATTGGAGAGTGAAACCAAATGGACATGAAATGTTGAATGAAAAACAAACTGTTCTGTCAAGTTGCACCTAAAGCACAATAGTAATAATAATAATAATAATAAAATTAAGAAAGAAAAAAAAACAAACAACAAGAAAACACCTCTGTCTGTGAAATCTCTCTTGAAGTCCTTTGCCTTCCTCAAACCATCTCCATATAAACTGGAAGCAGGCCACATCCGAAGGCAACTGCTCAGTTGTTCACAGCAGATTCCACACTGGAGGTGATTACAATCTCATCCTGGGGAACAATTACATACAATGGCCTGGCCACTCAAAATCCCCACCCAGCCGAGTTGACACACCACCTTAACTACCACAGCAGCCAACTGCTATCCACTGCACCACTGGGGCTTCTTTTGTACCACCCCAAAACCAATTGCCATTGAGTCGAAACCAACTCCTGGTGACCCTCTAGGACAGAGCAGAACTGCCTCATGGAGTTTCCAATGAGATAATCTTTGTGGACCCAGGCTGCCACATTTTCCTGCTGCAGAGTGGCTGGGAGATTTGAACTGCTGAATTATCAGTTAGCAGTTGAGGACTTACCCCCTCTGCCACCAGGTCTCTTGCACCACCAAGAAGCCTATAAATAAATCTTACTTGGCTAAAGTCAAAGTATCAGCAGGGCTGCATTTCTTCTGAAGCATTGCTTCCCTTGCCTTTCCCAGCACTTAGAGGCTGCCAGTGTACCTTGGCTCATGGCCCCACATCACTCCACCTTCTGCTTCTTTCATCACATCTCCTTCTCTCCCTCTTATAAGTATTCTTGTGTTATATTTAGCTCATCTGTATAATCCAGAACTGTGTCCTCATCTCAAAATGATCTCAGAATCCTTAGCCTAAGCATATTTGCAAAGGCTATTTTGCCATGTAAGATAAATAGCATAAGCACAGGTTCTGGGGATTAGGATGCAGACATCTTTGAGGGCCTATGTTATAGGCTGAATAGTATTCTCCAAAAAGTTATGCTGGTGTAAAACTCCTGCACCTGTAAATATGAACCTGTTTGGACACAGGACTTATGTTTTTAGATTTTAGTGGAATAGAGGAGATCCTCAATCTAATTTGTTCTGAGTGAAAATAGACACAGAGAAGGCACACAAAGAGAAGATAGATATGGTGTGAGTATCTGCAAGCCAAGGAATGCCAGGGTATACCTGGGGATACTGACAAGGTAGGACCCTTCCCTTTAACTGCTGCTCTAATTTGGACTTCTAGTTTCCAAAACAGTGAAAAAATAAAGTGTTCTTTAAAGTCACCAATCTGTGATTTTTCTGTCGTGGCAGCACCAGGTAACAATGACAGACCACTCTTCTGCCAGCCACACCTGTGTTCCAAGTGAAGGGTAAACTCTGGAAAACTCATTTTGAACATGTGAAGCTGTGTGGCATTTCTGCCACTTCGCTGATCCGGAGGTAGCTGAAGTTTGCAGGCACAGAAACATGCTTCGCCCAGTGGGCTTTGGTGTATATTAACACGTTTAATTTTGCCCAGCAGGAAGTGTTTTCATGCAGAGATGGAAACGCTTCCCATAAGCTTATTTAACAACTGGGGGGCCTGAAGATGCCAGCTGGTGTGAGCACTCACCCACTCTTTCTAACACACTCTATTTTTTTTTATATATATATATTTTGCTTAAGGAATTTAAATACTTTTGATTTAAAGATGAAGGACTATGTCCTGAAAATAACTCCAGAATTTCTTTTTAAAGAAATTAAAGCATTTTCATTATTCATCTGTCACCAGCAGTCAATGGGTATTTGGATGAATTAGTCATTAGGTTGGTGGGTTCCATGCACACCACAAGTAATGATTCCATTATATCAAATTCTTTGCAGTAGTTTATTTCCTTTTAAGATATAACATAAACACAACCTGATAGAGTATACAAAGTCTATTTGCTTCTTTTTGCTCAATTGATATCACATTAAATATGATTTGGCATAGAATCTTGAAATAATGTAGATTTCCATGACAAAAACATAATATTCTGTTGGTCCATTGACCTAAAATATATAAGCTTCCCAAAGAATTTTGACATCAAAACAGCTGATTTTAGATGCTTGAGAGAAAACATGTTGTTATGGACTTAATTGTGTCCCTTCCCAGAAGATATGTTGGTGTTCTAACCTCTTTACTTGTGAATGTGACTTTTTTGGACATAGGGTGCTTGCTTTGTTGTGTTTTTTTGTAAGTGTTATCAGTTAAGTCATAGAGATCCTAATACAGTAGGGTAGTTCCTAATTCCTTCTGAACGGTGTCTTATAAAAGAGGCAAACAGACATGGAGACAGAGTTGCACAGGGGAACATAGATGCCATGTGAAAGGACAGGAAAAAGTGAAGTGATGCCAAGGGCTACCAATGCTGAGAGAGACAAGGCAAGACTATCCTCTAGGGCCACAGAGAGACCATGTCTCTGACAACACCCTGAATTCAGAATTCCAACTCCAAAACTGTGAGACAGTAAATTTTTGTTCTTTGAAGGCCCAGATATTGTGATATTTTGTTATCACAGACCTTGTTATTAAGTGCCACTAGGTTGACTTTGACTCATAGCAACTTTATGTACAACAGAACAAAACACTGCTCCATCCTGCACCGTCCACACAATTTTTGCAATGCTTGAGCCTGTAGTAGTAGCTACTGTGTCAAACCATCTCCTTGAGAGTCTTCCCCTTTTTCACTGACTCTATACATTACCAAGCATGATATTCTTCTCCAGGGACTGGTTCCTCCTGACAACATGACCAAAGCATGAGAGATGAGGTCTAACCATTGTCACTTCTAAGGGGTATTCTGGCTGTATTTCTTCCAAGACAGATTTGTTTGTTCTTCTGTCACTGCATGGTATATTCATTATTTTTCACCAACACCATAATTCAAAGTAATCACATCTTCTACAGTCTTCCTCATCCATTGTCTAGCTTTTGCATGCCCATAAGGCAATTGAAAATATCATGGCTTGAGTCAGGCACACCTTAGTCTTCAAAGTAACATCTTCACTTTTTAAAACTTTAAAGAGGTCTTTCATAGCAGATTTGCCCAATTCAATTCCTCATTTGATTTCTTGACGGCTGCTTCCATGAATAGCAGAGAAACACTGACTTATACATCACTAGGCAATTTTATGAATATCCCAGGAACATTGTCCAGGACAGTGCAGAAGATGAGCCCCTTAGATCAGAAGGCCCTCAAAATACAACTCGGAAATAGCTGCCTTCTCAGAGTAAAACTGAACTTAATGATATGGATAAAGTAAAGCATTTGGGACCTCCATTTGCTTATCTGGCATGACTCAAATTGAGGAGAAACAGCTGCAAAAATCCATTAATAATCAGAACATGGAATGTATGAAGTATGAATCTAGGAAAATTGAAAGTTGTCTTAAATGAAATGGAATGCATAAAGTTTGATATCCTAGGCATTAGTGAGCTGAAATGGATCAGTTTTGGCCATTTTGAATCAGACAACTATATGATCTACTATGCTGAGAATGACAATTTGAAGAGGAATGGCATGACATTCATCATTACAAAGGATGTTTCAAGATCTGTCATAAAGTACAATGCTGTCAGTGATAGGATAATATTCATACATCTACAAGGAAAAAGACTGAATATTACTATTATTCAAATTTATGCACCAACCACCAAAGTGAAAGATGAGGAAATTGAAGAATTTTAGCAACCTCTGTAGTCTGAAATTGACTGAACATGCAATCAGGATGTGTTAATTATCACTGGTGACTGGAATGCAAAAGTTGGAAACAAAGAAGAATCACCAGTAGTTGAAAAATTTGGCCTTGGTGACAGAAATGTTGCTGGAGATCGCATGATAGAATTTTGCAAGTCCAACAACTTATTTGTTGCAAATATCTTTTATCAACAACACAAACAGCAGCTATACATATGAACTTCACCAGATGGAGTATACAGGAATCAGATTGACTGCATCTGTGGCAAGAGGTCACGGAGAAGCTCAATATCTTGAGCCAAAACCAGGCCAGGAGCTGACTGTAGAACAGACAATCAATTACTCATATCAAAGTTCAAATTGAAGCTGAAGACAATTAAAACCAGTCTGCTAGAAGTAAAATATGACCTTGGTTATATCCCATGTCAATTGAGAGACCAGCTGAAGAATAGATTTGACATATTTAACACAAATGACTGAAAACCAAACAAACTGTGGGATGACATCACACATGAAGAAAGCAAAAGATCTTTAAAAAGACGAGACAAGAATACTAAAATGGATGTCAGGAGTGGCTCTGAAACTTGCCCTTGAGCAGAGAGTAGCTAAAGCAAATGGAAGAAATGACAAGATAAAAGAGCTGAACAGAAAAAGAGCAGAGAAAGCAGACAAAGCCAATTACTATAATGAAATGTGCAAAGACCTGGAGTTAGAAAACCAAAAGGGAGGAATATGCTCGGCATTTCTCAAGCTGAAAGAACTGAGGAAAAAATTTAAGCCTCAAGTTGCAATATTGAAAGATTCTATGAGCAAAATACTGAATGATGCAGGAAGCATCAAAAGAAGATGGAAGGAATACACAGAGTCACTGTATCCAAAAGACCTGGTCAATCTTCATTCATTTCAGGAGGTGGCATGTGGTCAAGAACCAATGGTATTAAAGGAAGAAGTCAAAGCTGCACTGAAGGAAGTGGCAAAGAACAAGCTTCCATGAATTGACAGAATACCCATTGAAATATTTCAACAAACGGATGGATTTGGAAGATGCTAGCTGGCAAACTGACTGGAAGATATCCATGTTTGTACCCATTCCAAAGAAAGGTGATCCCATAGAATGTGGAAATTATAACACAATATTAATACTGCATATAAGTAAAATCTTACTGAAGATAATTCAAAAATGGTTGCTGCACTATATTGACAGAGAACTTCCAGAAATGCAAGCTGGATTCAGAAGAGGACGTGGAACAAATGATATCATTGCTGATGTCAGATGGATCTTGGCTCAAAACAAAGAATACAAGAAATATGTTTACTTGTGTTTTACTGATTATGTAAACACATTTTATTGTGTGTATCATAACAAATTATGGATAACATTGAGAAGAATGGGAATTTCAGAACTCTTAATTGTACTCAAGAGGAACGTGTACATAGACCAGGAAGCTGTCATTCAAACAGAATAAAGGGACAGTGCATGGTTTAAAATCAAAAATGGACTGTGTCAGAGTTGTATCCTTTCACCATACTTATTCAATCTGTATGCTGAGCAAATAATCCAAGAAGCTGGACTATACGAACAAGAATGTGACATCGGGTTTGGAGGAAGAATCATTAACAACCTGCGATAGGCTAATGACACAACTCTACTTGCTGAAAGTGAGGATGACTTGGAGCACTTACTGATGAAGATTGAAGAATACAGTCTGCAGTATGAATTAGATCTCAATATAAAGAAATCAAAAATGCTCACAACTGGACCTATAAGCAACATCAAGATAAATGGAGAAAAGATAGTTGTCAAAGACTTCCCATGCCTTGGTTCTACAATTGACACCAATGGAAGCAGCAGTCAGGACATGAGACAATGTATAGCACTGGGAAAATCGGCTGCAAAGGACCTCTTTCAAGTGCTGAAGAGCAAAGATATCTCATTGAGGACTAAGCATGCTTGACACAAGCCATAGTATTTTCAATTGCTTCATATGCATGTGAGAGCTGGACAATGAGTAAGGAAGACTAAAGAAGAATTGATGCTTTTGAGTTGTGGTGCTGGTGAAGAATGCTGAAAGTACTATGGACTGCTAAAAGAACTAACAGATCTGTCCTGCAGGAAGTGCAGCTGGAATGCTTCTTCAAAGCAAGAATGACCAGACTTTGTCTCACCTTCTTTGGTCATGTTGTAAGAAGAGATCATTCCCTGGAGAAGGATGTCATGGTTCGTAAAGTGGAAGATCAACAAAAGCGGAGAAGGCCCTCAAGGAGATGGATTGACACAGTGGCTGTGTCAATGAGCTCAAGTATAGCAAGGATCATGGAGCGGCATGGGACCGGGTGGAGTTTCCTTCTGCTGTGCATAGTGTCTTTATGAGTCTGAGAGGACATGACAGCACCTAACAACAACAGCTTCCACGGGTGTTGATTGTGCATCCAAGTAAAAGGAAATTCTTGACAACTTTAATGTTTTCTGCATTTATTATGATGTTGTTTATGTCTAGTTGTGAAGATTTGTATTTTCTTTGTGTTCAGGTGTAATCCATACTGACTTTCATCATCGTTGTTGTTGTTGTTGTGTGCCATTGAGTCGGACCCGACTCATAGCAACCCCTCCTTGGGTTTCTGAGGCAGTATCACTACGGAAGTAGATTGTCCCATCTTCCTTCCGAGGAGTGGCTGGTGGGTTTGAACTGCCAGCCTTCTGGTTAGCAGTCATGTGCCTTAGTCACTATGCTACCAGAGCTCCCACTTTCATCATTAGGTGCTTCAAATCCTCTTTGCTTTCAACAAGCAAGGATGTGCCATCTGCATATCATAAGTTGTTAATGAATCTTCCTCCAATCCTGATGCAGTGTTCTTTTTCATACAGTCTAGCTTCTCAGATTATTTGCTCAGCATATAGATTGAATAGTATTGTGAAAAGACAAAACTCTGACACACATCTTTCCTGATTTAAACCATGCAGTATACATTTGTTCTGTTTGAATCATTGCCTCTTGGTCTATGTATCTTTTGTTCTATGCTCTGCATGAGCACAATCAAGTGTTCTGGAATTTCCATACTTTGCAATGTCACCAATAATTTGTTATATTCCACACAGTGGAGTACCTTTGCATAGCCAATAAAACACAAGAAGTAAATATATGTTCTGGTTACTTCATGCCACTCTGACAGGAATATACTACAAATAGGGTGGCTTAAACAAACAGGAGTTTATTCTTTCACAGTTTGGAGACTTAAGTCCAATTTCAAAGTGCCAGGCTCTAGGGGCTGGGTGAAAGGCTCTCAATCTTGGGGTCCAGCTCTGCCTCTTGCTCCCGGCCCACTGGAGCTAGAGGTGTTTCTTCACTCAGACTGCTGCTGGATACTAAGGCTGACAAACCCAAGGTTGACAAATAAAAAGGCACAGTCCTGATGTTACCCAACCACATGGCAAGCCATTAATTTAAGTCCATTGTAAGTCCCAAGGTCAGCAGAACATGGCAGGCTGCAGAAAAATGACATGGCTACATGCAGGGTTCAAGCATGCCATAAGCTAGAAACCATTCCCAAGGCTTCTTCTTATATACAGGAAACAGACCACATCCCAAAGGTAGTTACTCAGCTGCATGTGGTAGATCCCACCATGGAGTTGATTGCCAGCCAAGTTGACACACAAACATAACCACCACAATATATTTCTGGTATTCTCTAGTTTCAGCCAAGATCCATCTGAAATTAGCAATGATTTCCCTCATTCCATGCCACCTTCTGAATCCGACTTGAATTTCTGTTCCCTGTTGATGTATTGCTGCAATTAGTTTTGAATTATCTTCAGCAAAAATATTATATGTGTGTGATATTAATGATATTGTTCAATAATTTCCAGACTTTGTCAGATCACCTTTCTTTGGACTGGGCACAAATATGGATCTCTTACAGTTGGTTGGCCTGGTAGCTGTCTTCCAAATTTCTTAGACGTGAGAGAGCAACTCCAGCCCTGCTTCCTTTGAAACATTTTAATCAGTCTTCTCTCAATTCCTAGAGGCTAGTTTTTCTCCAAACTTCAGTTCAGTTTGGAACATTCTTCAATGCCATTGATGCTTGATCATATGCTACTTCTGAAATGGTTGAACGTTGACCAACTCTTGTTGGTACAATGAATCTGTGCATTCCTTCAATCTTTTGATACTTCCTGTGTCATTCACTATGTCCTAGGAAACTGAGACACATGCATTAAATTAAAATGTGCCATTCATCGTGCCTTAACCTTATTTTACTTGGCTGGTTATTAGCAAACATTCAAGTATTTATATTTTGAATGATATAAACAATGAAGAACATTTTCTTTATCTAGTCTGAGACTAAAACCAAAAAACAAAATCTACTCTCATTGAGTCAATTCTGACTCATAGTGACTCCCAATTGGTTTCCAAGGCTGTAAAGTTTTATAGAAGTGAGTTGCCTCATTTTCCTCCCACAGAGCATCTGATGGGTTTGAACCACTGACCTCTTGTTAGCAGCCAAATGCCTTAGTCTGAGACTTAAAAACAAAACAAAACAAAACAAAACTCACTGCTGATTTGACTCATAGCGACCCCACCTTGGGTTTCCAAGGCAATATCCCTATGGAAGTAGATTGCCCAGTCTTCCTTCTGAGGAGTGGCTTGTGGGTTTGAACTGCCAGCCTTCTGGTTAGCAGTCAAATGCCTTAGGCACTATGCCATCAGAGTCTGAGACCAGTAGTTATTAAAGTGTTTTTCTATAGAGTGGTGGTGGCTAAAGTTGTGCATCAAGTTTGCTAGGTCATGATTCTCAGTGATGTGACAGTTATAATGTATTCATCCCTCATGATAAGATCTGATATAAGGTAATCACCTCCATGATGAGATCTGCTTTGAGCAGCCAATCAGTTGAAAGAGAGTTTCCTTGGGAGTGTGGTCTGCATTCAACACACATGAATGTTCTGGCAAAGCTCTCTGCTTTTTGCTTGATCTGGACGCTGCGTCTGGCTCATCATCGTCTGATCTTTGGTTCTTTCGATTTGCCAGAAAAAAAAACAAACCAAACCCACTGTCATAGAGTCGATTCTGACTCATAGCAACCCCCACCGGGTTTCCAAGGCCATAAATATTTACAGAAGTAGATTGTCTCATCTTCTTCCCAGGGAGCAGCTGGTGGGTTTTAGTTGCCATCTTTCTTTTGGCAGCCAAATGCCTTACCCATTGCACCACTAGAGATGGTTTTGAAGAGTCAGAGGTCTGCCATATTTTCTGTCAACCTGGAATTTCTCAGCCTCCACACTCTGTGAGCCAGCCGCCTGGTGTCTGACTTGCCACTTTGGGCTCATCAGCCCCTGCAGTTATGTGAGTCAGGAAAAGCCTCCAGCCTGATGTCTGACCAATGACTTGGGATCTGTCCATTACTACAACCATATGAACCATTTCCTTGAGATAAATCTCTCTATATAGACATAAATAAGAACACTGGTTTTGCTTCTCTAAAGAACCCAGCCTAAAATGAGGGTTAAATATTTAACAGCGCTCTCTTGTTGCTCACCTTCCCACGGCGTTTGGCTTTTGTCTGTGATATAAAAATTGGCTTACAAACTGCATATCTATGTTCTAGCCAAAGGGGAGGAAAAGAGAAAGCTTAAGTTAGAACTTACACCTGTAACTTGGGATTCTATCCTATTGGTCAAAATATCTTCCCATGAGCAGAATAGCCTGCCAAGGAAGCTGTGTAGTGCAGTTTCTAGTTGGGCAGCCATGTGCACATATAAAATCTGAGGATTCTATTATAAAACAATCAAAAAGGGAGCCAGGTATTTGGAATAATAGCTAATCACTGGTGCAGAGGCAGATTGTTCTGAGGGCATAAAATAAATTTTTATAAAAGAAGTAATAACCCACCACTCTCACTGACTTGATGCTAACTCATAGTAAGCCTATAGGACAGAGTAGAACAACCCTATAGGGTTTCCAAGGCTGTCAATCTTTATGGAGGTAGACTGCCTTATTTTTTTCCCATGGAGCATCTGATGGGTTTGAACCACTTGCCTTTTGTTTACCAGGTGAATGCTTTAACAACAGTGTCACTAGAGCTGTCTGAAGAGTCAATGCTGTTGTTAGGTGTCACTGAGTTGACTCTGACTCATAGCCATGCTATTTAAAACAGAATGAAGCACTGCCTGGTCCTGCACCATCTTCACAATCCTTGCTATGCTTGAGCTCATCTTCACAACCAATGAGTCAGTCCATCTCACTGAGGGTTTTCCCCTTTTCCACTGACCCTCTACTTTACCAAGCATGATGTCCTTCTCCAGGGACTAGTCCCTCCTGATAACATGACCAAAATATGAGAGCTGAAGTCTGCCCATTCTCCCTTCTAAGGAACATTCCAGCTACACTTCTTCCAAGGCAGATTTGTTTATTCTTTTGGCCTTCCATGGTATTTTCAGTATTTTCTACCAACATCACAATTTGAAGATATCAATTCTTCTCCCATCTTTCTCATTCATTGTCCAATTTTCACATACATATAAGGTGATTGAAAATACAATGGCTTGGCTCAGGCACATCTTAGTCTTCAAAGTGACATCTTTGTTCCTCAACTCTTTGAAGAGGTCTTTTGCAGCAGATTTACACAACACAGTGTGATCTTTGATGTCTTGACTGCTGCTTCCAAGTATGTTGATTAAGATCCTAATAAAATGAAGTCCCTGACATTCTCATTCTTTCTTCATGTTTCATAATGTTGCTTATTGGTCCAGTTGTGAGGATTTTTGTTTACTTTATATTGATGTGTAATCCATACTGAAGACTGTAATCTGTGATTTTCATCACATAGTGTTTCAAGTCATCTTCACATTGAGCGAGCAAGGTTGTGTCATCTGCATATCATGGGTTGTTAAAGAGTCTTCCAGCATTCCTGTTGCTGTGTTCTTCATATAGTCCAGCTTCTCAGATCATGTGCTTAGCATACAGATTGAATAAATATAGTGAAAATATACATATAGTGAAAGGATACAAGCATGACACACACCTTTCCTGATTTTAAACCATGCAGTAACCCTTTGCTCTGTTCAAATGACAGCTTCTATGTCTACGTACAGGTTCCTCATGAACATAATTAAGTGTTCTGGAATTCCCATTCTTCACAGTGTTTTCCATAATTTGTTATGATCCACAATCCTTTTCATAATCAATAAATCACAGATAAACATCTTTCTGGTATTCCTTCCTTTCAGCCAAGATCCATCTGACATCAGCCGTCTCATCCATTGTTCCACATCCTCATCAGAATCCAGCTGAAATTTCTGGAAGTTCCTGTCAATATCCTGCTGTCACCATTTTTGAATTATCTTCAGCAAAGTTTTACTTGCATATGATATGAATGATATTGTTTGATAATTTCCACCTTCTGTTCCATCAGCCTTCTTCAGAATGGACACAAATATCTATCCCTTCCAGTCAGTTGTCCAGGTAGCTGTCTTCAAAATTTCTTGGTATAAATGAATAAGCATCTCCAGTGCTGCATCCGTTTGTTAAAATAGGTATTCCTTCAATTCCTGAAGCCTTTGTTTTTTCCAAGTCCTTCAGTGTACCTTGGACTTCTTCTTATGATACCATTGGTTTTGATCATTTGCTACCTCCTAAAAGGTGGAACGTCAACCAAATCTTTTTTGTCTATTCCTTCCATCTTCTATCAATGCTTCAGGAATCATATTTATGCCATTTCCAAAGAAAGGTGATCCAATAGAATGTGGAAGTTATAAAATAATTTCATACACAAGTAAAATTTTGCTGAAAATAATTAAAAAAATTGACAGGGAACTGCCAGAAATTCAACCAGATTCAGATGAAGGTATGGAACAGGGGATATCATGGTTGATGTTAGATGCATCTTGTCTGAAAGCAGAGGATACCAGAAAGATGTTTAACTGTGTCTTATTGACTATGCAGACATTTGACTATGTGGGTCATAACAAATTATGGATAATATTTTGAAGAATAGGAATTCCATAACATTTAATCATGCTCATGAGGAACCAGTACATAGACCAAAAGACAGTCATCTGAGCAGAAAAAGGGGATACTGCATGGTTAAAAGGGAGTTCTGGTAGCATAGTGGCTAAGGCACTTGACTGCTAACCAGAAGGCTGGTGGTTCAAACCCACCAGCCACTCCTCGGAAGGAAGATGGGGCAATCTACTTCCGTAGTGATACTGCCTCAGAAACCCAAGGAGGGGTTGCTGTGAGTCAGGTCTGACTCGACAGCACATAACAACAACAACAAAGCATGGTTAAAAACAGAAAAAGTATGCCTCATGGTTGTATCTTTTCACCATATTATTTAGTCTGTATGTGAGCAAATAATCCAAGAACCTCGATTATATGATGAAGAATGTGACATCAGAATTGGAGGAAGACTCATTAACAACCTGTGATATGCAGATGACATAACCTTGCTTGCTAAAAGTGAAGAAGACTAGAAGTACTTGCTAATGAAGATCAAGGACTATAGCCATCAATATGGATTATACCTGAACATAAAGAAAATGAAAATCCTCACCACTGGACCAATAAGCAATATCATGATTAATGCAGAAAATATTGAAGTTCTCAAGGATTTCATTTTACTTGGATTCACAATCAACACCTATGGAAGTAGAATCCAAGAAATCAAAGGATGTCTTACATTGGGCAGATTTGCTGCAAAAGAGTTCTTTAGTGTTTAGGAATAAAGATGCCACTTTGAAGACTAAGAGTGCTTACTGAAGCTGTTGTCTTTTCAATAACCTCATATGCATGTGAAACCTGGACAATGAAAAAGGTAAACCAGTGAAGAATTGATACATTAGAATTGTGGTGTTGGCTAAGAATACTGTATATACCATGGAGTGCCAGAAGACAGATCAAATCTGTCTTGGAAGTACAGCTGGAATGCTCCTTAGAAGTGAGAATGGCCAGACTTCATCAATTGTACTGTGGTCATGTTATCAGGAGGGACCAGTCCCTGGAGGAGGATATCAAGCTTGGTAAAGGAGAAGGCCAGCACAAATGAGAATACTTTCCAACAACACGTGTTCACACCATGGCTACAGTGATGGACTCAAACATAGCAAAAATTGAGAAATGGCATAGGACGAGTGTTTTGTTCTTTCATACACAGGGTCACTATGAGTAGGCACTGACTGTTGTTGTTAGGTGCAATCAAGTCTTTTCCTACTCTTAGCAACCCTATGTACAGCAGAATGAAACACTGCCCAATCCCGCGCCAGCTCTATGATCCTTGCTATATTTGAGCCCATTGTCACAGCCACCGTGTCAATCCATTTCGTTGAAGGCCTTCCCCTCTTTCATTGACCCTCCACTTTACCAAGCATGACATCATTTTCCAGGGAATTGTCCCTTCTGACAACATGACCAAAGTAGGGAAGATGATGCTGGCTATTCTTGCTTCCAAGGAGCAGTTCGGCTGCACTTCCTCCAGGAAAGGTCCATTAGTTCTTTTAGCAGTCCACGGTACTTTCAGCATTCTTCGCCAAC
>NW_006921811.1:2054234-2054784 GCF_000298275.1 Orycteropus afer afer | reverse complement strand
TGGGCTCTCTGCTACCAGCCTACTGACCTGTTTTCAGTTCTTTTAATAGTAGTTTCTTCCTTCAGGCTCTTGTGACCAGTTCCCACACCACCAACCACCTTCTTCTCCCCAGGTAACTCTTATTCTTTGGTTGGCTTTTCTACCACATGTCACATCCTCAGAGAAGTCTTGCTTTAACCACTATGTGGACAAGATCAGTTCCCCTGTTACAATCCCTCCTACCACCTTGAACTTCCTTTGTATAGCACTTGCAACAGTTTTAAATTACATATTTAGTTGTATAATTATTAGTTGCATTATTAGTTACATAATTATAATCATATCTACCCTTACAATTAAACAATGTGAGGTCTATGAAGGTATAAATCATTTCCATTTTTCTCATTATTAAATATTAAGTACTTTTACTTGTTGTAAGCTCTCTTTGAGTAGGCATCCAACTCATTGAGTCTGCATATAAAACATAACAAAATGCTTCCTGTCCCTGTGCCAACCCCTAATCAGTTGTGAATCAAACAGTTATGATGCAGAGGGTTTTCACTGGCTGATT
>NW_006921811.1:2052459-2053374 GCF_000298275.1 Orycteropus afer afer | reverse complement strand
CTAAGTAATCTAACTTAGTTAGAATCACTCTTACTTAGTCAATATTAATTTTATTTGTTTCTCGAATGACTGGAGGAGGCAAAAAGCTAGTATTAGAAGGTCTAGTAGGGTGTTTTTTTTCCAACTGAAGAATGATGTAGAGGACATTATAATTGAGAGAGACACAGATACTGGAGCTGAATGTGTGGTATTAAGCCTGGGAGACCCAATGAATGGTCATGCCACTACCAGAAATTGGGATGTCAGGAAAAGTAATTGTCATTCAACCAACTTGTACAAGAGTTATCCACTGGAAAATCAACAGTTTAATTCCCAGCTCATTCAAAACAAATCTATATGACAGAGAAGAAGAGATAAACAAAAACAATAATTGGACTCCGAGAGTAGTGTAGAATTCTAATATAAAATATTACAGTTCCTAGTATTTCCTGGTCCCTGGGAAATGACACAGTGGAGCTAAAGGGAGTCTTGGGAAAGCTAACTCTTTGCCAGACATATTGGAGTCTCTGGGTGGTGAAAATGTTTAATGTCTTAGCTGCAAATGTAACATTGGAGGTGCAAATCCACCCAAAGACACTCAAGAAGAAAGACTTGGTGATCTACTTCCAGAAAGTAAGCCACTGAAAACTGAATGGAAAGTACAGAAAACAAATATGAACCCTTTTGCATATACAGTACTGAGTTGTCAGTGAAGGCAAGCATGGGTATATGGATGGATAGATAGATGGACAAGCTAAATGATTAGGTATGTCTATGAAATGGGGAGTGTATCCAAGAGCATATATAGGGTTGGCAGACAATGGTCCTATAAATTTATGTGAATGATCAGAATTCCTAGGTGTATAGTAGAGCTGGGAGCTCTGGTAGCATAGTGGCTAAGACACTTGACTGCTAACCAGAAGGCTGGCGGTTCAA
>NW_006921811.1:2050128-2051294 GCF_000298275.1 Orycteropus afer afer | reverse complement strand
CTTCAGTGATGTAGTGGTGAAGCACTTTGTTGCTAAGTGAAAGGTTGGCAGTTCAAATCCTCAAACTACTCTGCAGACAGTTGCTTCCATAAAGATTTTAGCTTTGGAAATGCTTTACGGTAGTTCTGCCCTATCGTATAGGGTCATGACAAGTCAGAATTGACTCAATGGCAACGAGTTGTATGGGAACTTGCTCTGGCAGAACCTCAGAAGAGGGGAAATAAGGACACATACTTTCACTTCTTGCTGTCTCCCGTCCCTTCTCTCCCGTATACTTCTTCCTACATACTCTCATGTTTTATTTCTTATTATGAAGCAGCTGCTCCTTGCCTTTATTCTTGTAGGTGGAAGGATTTCTCTTCTACAGCTGGAGAACACTATACAAATGGGCCCTTTGGGTTTGGTTGTTAATAGGCCAAAGAGGAAAAAAACAATGATTTGGAAAACTCACTCTCAAGACCAAAGCCTGGGTTGCATGCGCCTTCTTGCTTTTGCATATGGAAAGCTATGTATCAACATGCTTCTCTGCATTCTGACTGTGACAAGTTCTCATTCTTGCCCCAGGAAACTGCAAGCTAGCCAGGGCAAAGGTAATGTACTATGAAGGGCAAAAGGCTCAAATGCCCATTAATAATGTAATGGTTAATATCTAGATCAACATTACAATTATTGAATCATCTCAGTGCCATGCTCCTACGTGACCTGGTTTGGTTTCCAAATAACCCAGTGTTAGTTTGGGACTTGGGTGCTTCTAGGAATAATAAGTTGATTCAATAAAGCTGCCATTTGAGCATCAGATCCTAAATCGTTTTCATCTAGAAGACAGAGATTGGTTTCTGCTACAGAGATAAAGATCCAAGAGCCTTCTGATCTGAGATGTCTCTCACCCTTCAAAGTTCTCTTTCCTTCCTGGTATTCTGAGTGCTGTGTTCACTGTGGTTGGACTCTGTGTCCTTAGAGGCAGTGTCCTCATACACCAAGGCATCTGCTCAATTAGGGAAAACAAAACAAAAAAAAAGTCACACCAGCTGCTCACATTTTGTTGACCCAACAACTAATTGAATGGTCAGAATATTTCATTTTTAATTAAGCTGTGCACATTTTGGTGGAAATAGTCATAGCTTAGTGGGAGGAGGGACAATAGAAGTAAAATGAGTTCAGGAAAG
>NW_006921811.1:2047856-2049408 GCF_000298275.1 Orycteropus afer afer | reverse complement strand
TTTTAATTTTTTTCTCATTGCTGCTTCAAATGTCTACTTTTACTTATGGGTCTGTTTATTTTGAAGCAACTTCTAGATATTTTTTCATTTCTTTATTCTTATTATTGACTCTTTGGAACCTCATTTTGTGGATGTAGAATGCCGTCAGAGGTCAACATTTCCAAGGAATTATTTTATTCTTTATTTTTTAACTGAAGAATTAAACAAACAAACAAACAAAAACAGAAACCCACTTACTTTTCAGAACCATTTGTTATTGTATAAAAGTCTTATCTATGTGAATATCTTAACTATGCAAAGAGACAATGGAGAAGCTCAATATCATTGGTCAGAACAAGGCCAACGTTGATTGCAGAACAACCCATCAATTGCTCTTATGTAAATTCAAGTTGAAACTGAACAAAATTAAAACAAGTCCACAAGAGCCATATTATGATCTTGACACTGGTCATGGCTGGGACAATCAGTATTCCCACTTTAACTCACCCCATTACATTTCTTGCATCCAGAGGATATATACAAACACTCAGATGACTGTCAGTTATGGTGACAGGAAAAGACAACAAAATCCATATTTGTGATAGTGAAGAAGAATTTCAATGGAATCTCTTTACAGAAAGAGAAAACAAATCAGACAACAAGATTCCCGTGTCAGTCAATGTCCTGAAAAGAAACAAAACTTATCCCAGATGGTTCAAATTATGAACTCAATTAAAGGGCTACTTATGAGTTTGGTTTTTGTTTGGTTTTATAGAGGTGTTGTTGTTATTGGCTGTTGTCCAGCCAGCATCTGACTCATGGTGCAAAAAGCACATGGAGGTGGCATCTTCTGACCTCCTCTAACGTCACAAGAGGAAGAGAGACTTACCATCAGCAGACCAAGGCTTATTCCTATGAGGCCAGACATGCCACCACCCTCCAGCCTTTTTATCAACTTGACACCAACTGTCCCTCTCATGGTACTCAATACTTCTCTGCTGGGTTTGATAATCTGTTACAGTGCCATACAGAACTCAAAAAACCTCATGATTATGGGGTTTATTTGGGAAGTAACAGGCTACAATTCAGGTTCAGGAATGTGCTCAGGATACAGGTCTTCGATAAGGACAATCTGCCCTCAGCTGTGCCCTCAGACACACCTCTGTGGCCTTTGGCCTCTCAGTCTGGCCTCTGCCTTTCCAGGCCAGGTGAGCCTGCCACTCTGTCTCATGCTTCTTGGTTCCACTGCCACCGCCTTTCTGCCAGGGTGTCTCTTAGCCAAGGAGGTTTAGTGCAGGGATCTCAGGTCCAAGGATATACTTCACTTCACCTCAACCTCTTCTTTCTTGATGTCAGATCCTCCCTCTGCCTCTAAGACGGCTTATTTAAAGCCTGGAAGAGGGAAAATACTAACCAACCCAACATCAGAGTTCTACACATCTTATTTGCTTGGTCCTACCCAGTAATCCTGTGGGAGTTACAAAGACTATGACTAGAAAACCCATACCTGCACCACAAGCCACCCCGTGGCTTTTCTAGCCATTGTCCCTGTTGTACATCAAAGATTAACTTC
>NW_006921811.1:2045058-2046321 GCF_000298275.1 Orycteropus afer afer | reverse complement strand
TAAAAATAAATATCTCTTTCCTCTGTATACTCTGTTTGGCTTCTCCATGAAACAGATCATTAGTCTACATGTCAAGAAGCATAGCTCTGAGCCCTGGCTCTGAAACTAAGTGACAATCATTTGTCCTTTCTGCTGCTTTGAGCCTTGAGGTATCTGTTTCCTTATCAGAGAAAAGAGGGAGGTGTATTGAAAATTCTTCAACACACCGTAAGTTCTCTAATTATCATACTTTGCTCTTATACTAAACCAAACCAAACCAAACCCATGGGTTTTGAATCAATTCTGACTCATAGCAATCCAGTAGGACAGAGTAGAACTGCCCCGTAGTTTGCAAGGCTGTAAATCTTTATGGAAGCAGACTGCCCCATCTTTCTCCCATGAAACATCTGGTGAGTTTCAACTACTGACCCTTTCGTCAGCAGCCCAATGCTTTAGCCACAGCTCACAGTGCCACAAGAGCTCCCTTCTTATACTATAAGATCGTTAAACACAAAAAACTATAATTTCTTCCTTGGGCCTGGTGGTATTACACTTGACAAGATGATCAAGAAAGTAATCTCAATAAATTCTGGATGATTAAAAGTCTAGATGAATGGGAGAATGAATGGGCAACTCAGATGTGGGCCATTTCTTCGAGCATTTTAGTCCCACAATCACACAGATGCAGAATTGAGCCACTGATTGAGTTTCCTAAAAAGCAGTCATTCACAAAAAAAGCACTAGTGAGCAAAACAAATTCTACTAAAAAATGTACGTGGGTGTCAAAGGAGGTAATTTGAGTCACACACATCATAGCAAACAGCCTCTGATCCATATAAGATATTTATAATCTCCAAACTCTCATTGCTCAGTTGTCCAGATTTGTGTTATTCTTCCCTTGCTATTGACTCAAGTTGGCCCAGCTTTCTTGGTGCATCTATTATGTCTTAGATTCCCATCTCTATGCCAAAAATAGATACAAGACAAAACAAAATGACAAATAAGACATTCAACTTCCTCATGATTATTTAGTCATTTATCTCTGCAATGCATCATATTACCAAGTAAAATGAATGCCCAGATACAGAGGAACACCTTCTGTATAAGTTCGGTGGGGTGAAAACGAATTGACTTCTGTTGCAGCCAAAAGAAGATAAATACGAGGTAAAGAAAAAAAGGACGGGGGAAGGCCCAAGAGAGCAACTTTGTGACACATATCATACCATTTCCTTATAGCAAAGAACCAAGAAACTAAATGAAATAGATTGCTGTTTTTGTTGTTAA
>NW_006921811.1:2027116-2041523 GCF_000298275.1 Orycteropus afer afer | reverse complement strand
TGTCTTGATTGCTGTCTGCACTCTGCAGAAGTGTCCTGGAACCCATGCCAAAGACTGGAGTAACTCTTCTCTTGCCCCTTGCCTTCCCAGGAACTAGTCATCTGTGATATGTACTCCTACTCTGTTGGAGTCACAAGCCCACACACTACCACAACCTCCCTCACACTACCATGTCCCTGGTGATTGGCAGAAAACATTCCTACTGCCAGACTGGCAATCAAATGCATGAGAATAACTCCTCTCCTGTCTCCACTGTCCTGTCTAACTGTTAAGTGGTGGTGTGAGTTCCCATGCTACCCATCAGGTGACCGGTGCATCTTGCACCAATCACCCTGCAAGTGACAGTGCACACATGCAGTGCCCAACTCTGTGACCAGTGAAAACACTCCTTGCACCCACAGTCCAGTGACTGGCCAGACAGCTATATCACATCACAAGCAATAGTAGTCGCATCCTGACAGGCACCATCTGCAGCTTTGCCAAATGACAAACAAGGTATCCTAGTGCCCTTATCCAATGTCCACCCAGGTGCAATGTCACACATCCCACATTCTAACAATTCCTGAAGACCATCTGCCCTTGCAATGGAATCCCTTAATATCCCACCTACTGAAATATCAATTCATACAAGTACAGCAGGCCTTCCCTGTCCATTGGCATAGCACTCCCTCTCAGCAGATTCAGAGACATCCTTTCCTGATCTCCAGAGGGCACACTAGCTGCTAGCATAAACCCAGAACATACCAAAAGTTTTGTGGAGAGATTGACAATAAAACACTTGTCATTCAATATCAGGGAAAGAACCTGCTCCCACACCTCCACTCAATTCTCTATGAGAAGACATATGAGCCTAGCCACAGAGGTCTTGCATGTGAATGTGACCCACCATACCCACTAGTGAGAGGAAATCACAACCAGCCAATAACAGCATCAAAGTCACACTTCAATCAGAAACACAAAATAAAAATTCAGGTAGTAGAAAGGAAGGAAAATACTCCAAAGGGAAAAAGAAGAAACAAAGCTGAAATACATCAAAATAAACAAACAAAAAATAAATACAAAACAAACATTCATACAATCAATAAAGAAATACATTAATTAATTAATATGTCAGTGCTTTGGAGACAGGAGACAATAGCAAGTCATATGAAGAAACAGGATAAAGTGGCTCAAAAGAAAAAAAAAAGAAAAAGAAAAGGACAGAAAGCTTTCTTGAGGAAAAACTGGTAATATGACAATCTGATAAGGAATTTGAAAGACTTGAATACAAGATCCTCAAGGAGATCAGGGAAAACATCAACAAAACCCTAGAGGAATTCAAGGAAGCAATACAAGAATAAAATAACAAATACATAGATAATTAAAAACATATAAGAGCAACAACTAGAAATCCAGAAGATTAACAAATAACTATCAGAAATAGATAACTGAATAGAAGAATATAGAAGTGGTATTGAATCAATAGAAGAAAGAGTCAGTGAGATAGAGGAGAAATCCCCTGATACTAATCTGTTTGAGGAACAATCAGAAAAAAAAAATAATAAAATAATGATGATAAATGAAGAAAGCCTAAGAGTTATGTGAGACACTACCAAAAGGAAGAATTTTCACATGATTGGGATTCCAGCAGAGCAGGAGAGAAAAAAAAAAAAAAAGTTTTGAAGATTTATCGACAGAAGACTTCCCTAATACCATGAAGAACAAGAAAGTATCCATCCAACCAAGAAGCTCATTGAACCCCATACAGGTTAGACCCCAAAAGAAAGTCAAGTCACCAAGATATATCAAAATAAAACTTTCTAAAACCAAAAGCAAAGAAAGAATTTTGAGAGCAGGTCCTGAAAATCAAAATATCACTTACAGAGGGGGCCCAATAAGACTAAGTGCTGATTTCACGGCAGAATCCCTGCAGGCAAGAAGACTGCAGATGCCATATATTAAAACCCTGAAAGAAAAGGATTGACAATGAAAAATCATACATTCACCAATATTATCTTTCAGTTATGGTGGTGAAATTAAGATATTTTCAGAAAATCAGAAATTAAAGCAATTTGTAAAAACCAGACCAACGTAGCAAGAAATATTAAAGAGAGTTCTTTGGACAGAAGATCAATGACATCAGACGACAATCTGAATGTAAGACACTTGACAGCATCACCAAGATGTCAAACTCGATGAAGAACTCTCAAAAGTCTAAAATGTAAAAATGGGACTCAGAGATCGGTATTTTGAGTGTCTTCCAACCTGAGGGGCTCATTTTCTGCACTATATCAGACAATGTTTCATGACTCTTCATAAAGTTTTCCAGTAATGTATCAGACAGTGTTTCACTGCTATTCATAAGGTTTTCCATGGCCAATTCTTTCAGAAGTGAATAGCCCCGACCTTCTTCCCAGTCTGGCTTAATCTGGAAGCTCCACTGAAACCTATCCACCATGGGTGACACTGCTGGTATTAGAAATACCGGTGGCATACCTCTAGCCTCAGAGCAACATGCAAGCCACCACAGTATGACACACTGACAGACAAGTGGTAGGATTAGCCATTAGAGAGATGGAAATCAAAACTGCAGTGAGGAGTCATCTCATTGTAAAAAATGGCAATAATCAAAACACCCAGAAAAAAAAAATTGCTAGCAAGGTTGTGGAGAGATTAGAACTCATATATTACTAGTGAGATAGTAGAATAGTACAAATATTATGGTACATAGACCAAGAGACAGTCCTTTGAATAGAACAAGGGGATATTGTGTGGTTTAAAATCAGGAAGGGCCTTTGTCACGGCTGTATTCATTCAATCTATGTGGTGGGCAAATAATCCAAGAAGCTTGACTATAGTATATAAAGAAGAATGTGACACCAGGATTGGAGAAAGACTCACTACAAACCTTTGATATGCAGATGACACAACCTTGCTTGCTAAAAGTGAAGAGGGCTAGAAGCATTTAGGGATGAAGATCAAATACAGCCCACATTATGGATTAAACTTCGACATGAAGAGAACAGAAATCCTGTTCTCTGGACCAATAAGCAGCATCATGATAAATGGAGAAGATAATGAAGTTGTCAAGGATTTCATTTTAGTTGGATCCAGACTCAGCACCCATGTTGTTCTTAGGTGTTGTTGAGTTTGTCTCTGACTCATAGCGATGCTGTGCACAGCAGATTGAAACACTGGCTGGTCTTGTGCCAGTCTCACAATCCTTGCTATACCTGAGCCCATCAGGCAGCCACTGTGTCTATCCATCTTGTTGAGGGCCTTCTCCTTCTTCATTGACCCTCCACTTTACCAAGCATGATATCCTTCTCCAGGGTGTGCTTTCTTCTGACAACATGGCCAAAGTAGGTGAGACAAAGTCTGGCCATTCTTGCTTCCAGGGAGCATTCAGGCTGCACTTCATCCAGGACAGATTTGTTAGTCCTTTTAACAGACAATGGTTCTCTTAGCATTCTTCTCCAACACCACAACGCAAAAGAATCAACTCTTCTTCAGTCTTCCTTATTCATTGTCCAGCGGCACCCATGGAAATCAAGAAATCAAACTATGTATCGCTTTGGTCTGCTGTAACAGACCATTTTAAAGTGTTAAAAATCCAAGATGTCACTTTGAGGACTAAGATGCTTCTGACCTAAGCCATGGCATTATCAATTTTCTCATATGCATGTGAAACTTGAAAAATGAATAAGGAAGACAGAAGAAGAATTGATGCCTTTGATTTATGGTGTTGGTGAAGATTATTGAATATATCATGGATTGCAAGAAGAATGAAAAAAATCTGTCTTGAAAGAAGTACAGTCAGAATTCTTCTTAGAAGCAAGGATGGCAAGGTTATGTCTCATGTACTTTGGACATGTTTTCAGGAGAGATCAGTCCCTGCAGAAGGATATCATGCTTTGTAAAATAAATATTGTCGTTATGTGCCGTTGAGTTGGCCGTGACTCATAGCGATCCCTCCTTAGGTTTCCGAGGCAGTATCACTATGGAAGTAGATTGCCCAACCTTCCTTCCAAGGAGTGGCTGGTGGGTTTGAACCACCAGCATTCTGGTTAGCAGTCAAGTGCCTTAGGCACTACACTATCAGAACTCTTATTGTAAAATAAATGGTCAGTGAAAAAGAGGAAGATCTTCATTGACATGAAGGGACACCATGATATGGTGTAGGACTGGGGAATGTTTTTTTTTTTTTTTCTCTTTTCTTTTTGTACATTGGGTTATTACATGTCAGAACCAACTTAACAACACCTAAAAACAACAACTATGGTAAAATCACAAAGCTGGAAATAGAAATAGAAATGCCCTATGATCCAGCAATCCCACTACTAGGTATATATTTTAAAGAAATAAGAGCATTGATAAAAATAGATGGATGCATACCCATGTTCATTGGATCATCATTCAAAACAGCAAAAGATGGACCATCAATCTTGTTGTTGTTAGATGCTTTTGACATAGTAATCTTGTGTGCAATAGAAAGAATATTCATTGAATGTCCATCAATGGATGAAATGGATAAACAAAATGTGGTATATAAATGAAATGATAAAGAATAATGATTAGTTCATAAAACATCTTATAATATGGATGAATCTGGAAGACATTAAACTTACTGAAATGAAACAACAACAACAACAAAAAAAAATGAACTCACTGCCATTAAGTCAATTCCAACTCATAACAACGTCCTTTTGGCTTCTGAGGCAGTAAATCTTCATGGAAGTAGATTGCCAAGTCTTTCTGCAGAATGACTGGTGGGCTTAAACTGCCAACCATCTGATTAGCAGTCAAATGTCTTAGGCACTATGCCACCAGAGCTCCTTTAGTGAAATAAGGCAATCAGAAAAGGACAAACATTGTATGAGACTACATTTATAAAAGGATTAGAATAGGTTACAGACAGAAACCAACCTTCTTGAATGGTTAACAAGGATGGGAGGAAGAGAGAGGAAGAACCACATACTAGATACTAGACTCATGTTAATTCGGGTGAAAGGAAAAGTCAGCACAACATGATCACAGTGAATGTAAACACTGAGTTGTTGTTGTTGTTGTTGTTTGCTGTGGAGTTGGACCTGACTCATAGTGACCCCTTCTTGGGTTTCCAAGGCAGTATCACTATGGAAGTAGATTGCCCCATCTTTCTTCCAAGGAGTGGCTGGTGGGTTTGAACCACCAGCCTCCTGGTTAGCAGTCAAGTGCCTTAGGCACTATACTATCAGATCTCCCATAAACATTGAGAGGTACACAAAAATAAAAGAAAACCATGGTAAGTTGTTTTTCCTGAGACAGAGGCACAGGAACCCAGGTAAGAGGAGGCAGATTGGCCCCACACCCAAGAGTCAGGAAGGGGGGCATGGAAAGCCAGGGACAACAGAGCCACTGGATGCAGGTAAAGGGAGGGTGGAGAGGTTTTGAACAGCTAAGGAAGACAAACTTGTCTGTCACTTTGTTGTACTGTGGTGGCTTGTGTGTTGCTCTGAGGCTTAAGGCTGTGCCACCAGTGTCTCAAATGCCAGCAGGGTTGCACATGGTGAACAGGTTTCAATGCAGCTTACAGACTAAGACAGGCTAGGAAGAAGGAAGAGGCCATCCACTTCTCAAAGAATTGGCCAGGGAAAACCTTATAAATAGCAGAGAAACACCGTCTGATACATTACTGGGCAACTTTATGAACAGCCCTGAAACATTGTCCGATACAGTGCAGGCAGATCAGCCCTTTAGATAAGAGGGCACTAAAAATACAACTGGGAAAGAGCTGAATCATCACAGTAGGACCAACGTTACTGATATGGGTACAGTAAAGCTTTCAGAACCTCCATTTGCTGATGTGGCACAACTCTTAGAGGAGAAACAGCTGCAAGCATCCATTAATAATCAGAACATGAATGTATGAAGTATGAATCTAGGAAAATTGGAAGTTGCTAAAAATGAAGTGGAACATATAAAGATCGATATCCCAGGCATTAACGAGCTGAAATGGACTAATTTTGGCTGTTTTGAATCAGACAAAACTATGATCTACTATGCCAGGAATGACAGTTTGAAGAGGAATGGTGTGGCATTCATGATCACAAAGGATGTTTCAAGATCTGTCCTGAAGTACTATGCTGTCAGTGATAGGATAATATCCATATGCCCACAAGGAAGACCAATTAATATGATTATTATTTAAATTTATGCACCAACCACCAAAGATAAAGATGAAGAAATTAAAGATATTTTATCAACTTCTGCAGTCTAAAATTGACCGAACTCACAACCAAGATGTGCTAATTATCACTGGTGACTGGAATACAAAAGTTGGAAATAAAGAAGAAATACCAGTAGTTGGAAAACTTGTCCTTGGTGACAGAAATTACGCTGGAGACTGCATGATAGAATTTTATAAGACCAATGACTTATTTATTGCAAATACATTTTTTTCAACAGCACAAATGGTGGCTGTACATATGTACTTCACCAGATGGAATATACAAGAAGTAGATTGACTACATCTGTGTCAAGAGATGATGGGAAAGCTCAATACCTTCAGACAAAAGAAGGCCAGGAGCTGATTGTGGGACAGACCACCAACTGCTCATATGTAAGTTCAACTTTAAGTTGAAGACAATTGAAATATGTCCATGAGAGACAAAATATGACCTTTAATATATTCCTCCTGAATTTTGAGTTCATCTAAAGAATAGATTTGACTCATTGAACACCAATGACCTAAAACCAGAATTGTGGGATGACATCAAGAGCACCATCCATGAAGAAAGCAAGTTGTTGTTGTTGTTATGTGCCATTGAGTCAGACCCGCCTCATAGTGACCTCTCCTTGGGTTTCTGAGGCAGTATCACTACAAAAGTAGATTGCCCCATCTTCCTTCCAAGGAGTGGCTGGTGGGTTTGAACCACCAGCCTTCTGGTTAGCAGTCAAGTGCCTTAGGCACTATGCTAAAGCAAGAGGTCATTAAAAATAAGAGAAAGGAAAAGACCAAAATGGATGTCAGAAGATATTCTGAAACTTGCTCTTGAGCAGAGAGTAGTTAAAGCAAATGGAAGAAATGACAAGATGAAAGAGTTGAACAGAAGATTTCAAAGAGCAGCTCATGCAGGCAAAGTAAATTACTATAATGAAATGTGAAAAGACCTGGATTTAGAAAACCAAAAATGGAAGAACACACTCAACATTGCTCAAGCTGAAAGAATTGAAGAAAACATTTAAGTCTCGAGGTGCAATATTGAAAGATTCTATGGGCAAAATGTTGAAGGATTACACACAGTTATTGTACCAAGAAGAACCGTATATCTTCATCAATTTCAGGAGGTGGCATATGATCAAGAACCAATGGTACTGAGGGAAGAAGTTGAAGCTGTACTGAAGAAATTGGCGAAGAACAATGCTCCAGGAATTGATGGAATACCCATTGAGATGTTTCAACAAACAGAGACCCCACTGGAGGAATTTACTTGGTTATGCCAAGAGATTTGGAAGGCAATTACCTGGACAACTTACTGGAAGAGATCTATATTTGTAACCATTCCAAAAAAAGGTGATCTCATAGAATGTGGAAATTATCAAACAATATAATTAATATCACATGAAAGTAAATTTTACTGAAGATAATTCAAAAATGGTTGCAGCAGTATATTGACAGAGAACTTTTAGAAATGCAAGCTGGATTCAGAAGAGGACATGGAACAAGGGATATCACTGTGGATGTCAGATGGATCTTGGCTGAAAGCAAGACCAGGAAGATGTTTACTTGTGTTTTATTGACTATGGAAAAGCGTTTGCTTGTGTGGATCATAACAAATTGTGGATAACATTGAGAAGAGTGAGAATTCCAGAACACATAATTGTACTCATGAGGAACCAGTACATAGACGACGAGGCTGTCATTCGAGGAGAACAAGGGAACACTGCATTGTTTAAAATCAAGAAAGGAGTGTGTCAGCGTTGTATCCTTTCACCCTACTTATTCAATATGTATGATGAACAAATCATCTGAGAATTTCACCCTACTTATTCAATATGTATGATGAACAAATCATCTGAGAAACTGGACTATGTGCAGAAGAATGTGGCATCAAGATTGGAGGAAGAATCATTAACAGCCTGCTAAACACTGATGACACAACTTTGCTTGCTGAAAGTGAGGATGACTTGAAGCATTTACTGATGAAGACTGAATAATACAGTCTGCAATATGGATTACATCTCAATATAAACAAATAAAAAAATCTTCACATCTGGACCTAGAACCAGCATCATGATAAATGGAAAAAAATACTGAAGTTGTCAAAGACTTCACATTGCTTGGTTCTACAATTGATGCCAATGGAAGAAGCACTCAGGACATCAGATGACAGATAGCACTGGGCAAATTGTTTGCAAAGGACCTCTTTCAAGTACTGAAGAGCAAATATGTCTCTTTGAGGACTAGGGTGAGCCTGACACAAGCCATGGTATTTTCAATTGCTTCATATACATGTGAAAGCTGGAAAATGAATAAGGAAGAGTGAAGAAGAGTTGATGCTTTTGAGTTATGGTGCCCGTGAAGAATGCTGAAAGTTCTATGGACTGCTAAAAGATCTAACAGATCTGTCCTGGTGTAAGTGCAGCTGGAATGCTCCTTGGAAGTGAGAATGGCCTGACTTCATCTCACCTACTTTGGTCATGTTGTAAGAAGGGACAATTCCTTGGAGAAGGATGTCATGCTTCATAATGTGGAGGGTCAATGAAAGAGAAGACCCTCAAGGAGATGGACTGACACAGTGCCTGTGGTGTTGGGCTCAAGTATAGCAAAGATCATGGAGCTGGCGTGAGACAGGGCAATGTTTCATTCTGCTGTGCATCGGGTCCCTATGAGTTGAAAACAACTGTATGACACCTAACAACAACAACAACAACAGAGTAAGTGCCATGACATACACTACTCTGCAACAAGAATAATTACAACCAAAAATTCATGAGTGGTCACATAGGCAGATATATACGTTATATAGATATAGAAGGGCAAATGGAAGTACATGGGCATACATCTATAGCTATATTTGTGGGCATATGCATATATATATTTAGATGTGTCGTATATATAGTTGGGAGCTCTGGTAGCATAGCGCCTAAGACACTTGATTGCTAACCAGAAGGCTGGCCGTTCAAACCCACCAGGCACTCCTTGGAAGGAAGATTGGGCAATCTACTTCCGTAGTGATACTGCCTCAGAAACTCAAGGAGGGGTCGCTATGAGTCGGGTTTGACTCGAAGGCACAAAACAACATAACAACAATATATAGTTGTGGTAGTTAAGTTTGTTTGTCAACTTGGCTGGCCCTCGTTGAGTGGCTGGGCAGTTGGATGTAGTATTTCCCATGATGAGACTGGTAATCAACTCCATAGTGGAATCTACTGTGAGCAGCTGAGTAGCTGTCTTTGGGTATATGGTCTGCTTCCCATACATAAGAAATAGCTTTGGAAATGGTCTCTAGCTTATGACATGCTTGAACCCTGCATGTAGTTGTGTTGTTCAGCAGCCTGCCAACCTTGGGACTTTCAATGGACTTGAATTAATGGCCTGCCATGTGGTTTGGTAACATTGGGACTATGCCTTTCACTTGGTGACCTTGGGGTTGTCAGCCGCAGTAGTTAGCAGCTGCCTGAGCGGAGAGATGTTTCTGGCTTCAGTAGGCTGGGAGCAACAGGCAGACCTGAAGCCCAATGTCAAGGGGCTTTCACCCAGCCCCTAGAGCCTGGCACTTTGAACTTGGACTTCTAGCCTCCTGAACTGTAAGAGAATAAACTCCTGTTTGTTAAGGCCATCCCATTTGTATTATATTCTTGCCAGAGGGGCACTAAGTAACCAGAACAATAGTCCCATATAATAGAGCACATGGGGAGCACAGTTATAGAAACTTCTTACACATATCCAAACATCTCACGGAACTGAGTGTACCAGACTTGAAGGCTAAGATAATGGTCTACATCCTAGTTTGATAAGTAGCATCTGTGGTCTTAAAAGCTTATGAACAGCCAGGGAAAGTACAATGATTGGTATTTTCCTATCTGGAGCAAAGGAGAGTGAAGACTTAAGGAAGCAATTAGACCACAGGATGGGTGGCTGACATGTATCACAGCATCCTCTAGCTTGAAACCAGAACTAGATGATGCCAGGCACTACTGACTGCTCTGATAAGGGACACAATAGATGGTCCCAGTTAGAATGGGAGACAAAAGTAGGATAAACCCAGATTCATAAAAAAGACCAGGCTGACTGGAGACATAGAGACTATAGGAACCCCCAAGACTCTCCTGAAGATACACTTTCACCTGGCAATGAAGCCACTCCTAGAAGTCACCTTTCAGCCAAGAAATGTTGTTGTTATGTGCTGTTGAGTTGTCTTCAAGTCATAGTGACCCTATGCACAGCCCAACAAAACACCGCCAGGTTCCGCACCAGCTCCATGATCCCTGCTATACTTGAGCCCATCACGCAGCCACTGTGCCAATCCACATCACTGAGAGCCTTCCCCTCCCTCATTGACCCTCACTTTACCAAGCATGATATCCTTCTCCAGAGAATGATCCCTTCCAATAACATAACTTAAGTAGATGAGATGAAGTCTGGCCATCCTCATTTCCATGAAGCATTCCAGCTGCACTTCCTCTATGACAGATTTGTTAGTTCTTTTAGCAGTCCATGGTACTTTCAGCATTCTTCACCAACACCACAACTCAAAAGCATCAACTCTTCTTCAGTCTCCCTTATTCACTGTCCAGCTCTCACATGTGTATGAGGTGATTAAAAAAATCATGGCTTCTGTCAGGCACACCTTAGTCCTCAAGGAGACATCTTTGCTCCTTGGCACTTGAAAGAGGTCTTTTGCAGCTGACTTTCCCCAGTGCTTCATGTTGTCTAATGTCTTGACTGCTGCTTCCATTGCCGTCAATTGTAGAACCAAGCAATGTGAAGTCTTTGACAACCTCAATCTTTTTTTCCATTTATCGTGAGGCTGCTTTTGGTCATGTTGTGAGGATTTTTGTTCTCTTTTTGTTGAGATGTAGTCCATACTGCAGACTGTAATCTTGAATCTTCATCAGTAAGTGCTTCAAGTCATCGTCACTTTCAGCAAGTAAAGTTGTGTTGTCAGTGAATCACATGTTGTTAATTGTTCTTTCTCCAATCTTGATGCTACATTCTTCTTCATATAGTCCAGCTTTCAGATTATTTGCTCAGCGTATGGACTGAATTAATATGGTGAAAGGATACAACCCTGACACACTCCCTTCTTGACTCTAAACCATGCAGTGTTCCATTGTTCCATCCAAATGACAGCCTCCTGGTCTATGTACAATTTCCTCATGAGTACAATTAAGTGTTCTGGAATTTCCATTCTTCTCAGTGTTATCCACAATTTCTTATGATCCACACAATCAAATACTTTTGGATAGTCGATAAAACACAAGTAAACATCTTTCTGGAATTCTTTGCTTTGAGACAAGAGCCATCTGACATCAGCAAGGATATCCTTTATTCCACATCCTCTTTTGAATCTGGGTTGCATCTCTGAAAGAAATCAGCTTTACTTAACGTCACCTGATTTAACCACATGTAACTGCTTCATTGGCATACTGGACAGAGTGAGCAAGAAGCAGAGGGATCCAAGTAAGGGGAGTGACTCAGACCCCAACTCCCCAAGCGGCAGGAAAAGTAGAGAGGAAAGGAAAGGAAAGCCAGGGTGTTCAGGACAGAGTGAGCAAGTGGCAGGGATCCAGGTAAGGGGAGGGTGGAGATGTTTTGAACAGACTACATCTGCGGTAAGAGGCAATGGAAAAGCTAGATATCTTCAGCCAAAACAACGCCAGGAGCTAATTGTGGAACAGACTATCAACTGCTCATATGCAAGTTCAACGTGAAGTTGAAGACAATTAAAACAAGTCCATGAGAGCCAAAATATAATCTTGAATGTAGAGACCATCTAAAGAATAGATTCGATGCACTGAACACCAATGACCAAAAAGTGGAAGAATTATGAGATGACATCAAGAACATCCTCCATGAAGAAAACAAGAGGTCATTAAAAAGACAAAAATACAAGATCAAATTGAATGACAGAAGAGACTGAAACTTGCCCTTGAGTGGAGAGTAGCCAAAGCAAATGGAAGAAATGACAAGATAAAAGAGCTGAACAGAAGATTTCAAAGACCAGCTCAATAAGATAAATATAATTACTATAAAGTATTGTGCAAAGACTTGGAGTTAGAAAACCAAAAGGAATAAAACATGCTCAGCATTTCTCAAGCTGAAAGAACTGAGGAAAAAATTTAAGTCTCGAGTTGCAATATTGGAAGATTTTATGGGCAAAATATTGAATGATGCAGGAAACATCAAAAGAAGATGGAAGGAATACAGAGAGTCCCTGTACCAAAAAGAACTGGTAGATCTTCATCGATTTCAGGAGGTGGCATATGATCAAGAATCAATGATATTGAAAGACAAAGTCGAAACTGCACTGAAGTAATTGCTGAATAGCATGGCTCCGGGATTTGATGGAATACCCTTTGAGATGTTTCAATAAACAGTTCCCTATTAGAGGCACTCACGCAGTTATGCCAAGAGATTTGGAAGACAGCTGCCTGTGCAACTGTCTGGAAGAGATACATATTTGTACCCACTTCAAAGAAAGGTGATCCCACAGAATGTGGAAATTATGAAGCAATATCATTAATATCACTTGCAAGTAAAATCTTACTGAAGATAATTCACAAATGGTTACAGCAGTATATTGACAGAGAACTTCCAGAGGTGCAAGCCAAGTAATAGATTAGCATATAGAATAAACAAGGTCTTGCCTACAAGGAAGACCTGTTAATATGACTATTAATATGACCAAAGCCAAAGCTGCAGGGATCCAGGTGAAGAGAGGGAACTCAGGCACTCCCAAAGCAGCAGGATGGGAGAGTGGGGGAAAGGGATTAAAATCCAGGAACCTGGACAGAGGAGCAGTCAGCTGCAGGGATCCAGGTGAGGAGAGGGAGCTGAGGCATGCCCAAAGCGTTAGGGTGGGAGAGAGGGAGAAAGGAGATTAAAAGCCAGAAACTCAGACAGAGGAGCAGTCACCTGCAGGGGTCCAGGTGAGGAGATGGAACCCAGGCATGCCCAAAATAGCAGGGTGGGAGAGTGGGAAAAAGGGGATTAAAAGCCAGGAACCTGGACAGAGGAGCAGTCAGCCACAGTGATCCAGGTGAGGAGAGGGAACTCAAGCACACCAAAAGCAGCAGGGTGGGAAAAAGGGGATTAAAAGCAAGGAACCTTGGCAGCAGAGCTGTCAGCCACAGGGATCCAGGTGAGACGAGGGAACTCAGGCATGCCTGAAGCAGCAGGGCAGGAGAGCAGGAGAGCAGGAGAAAGGGGATTAAAAGACCCAGGAATCTGGACAGAGGACGAGTCAGCCACAGGGACTCAGGTATGGGTGGTACAAGAGGTTACTAAAAGGGAGAAAAACTTGTCTGTCGGTTTGTCCTACCATAGTGACTTGTTGATGTGAGTTTTGAGGCTGAGCCACTGGTGTTTCAAACCCAGCGAGATGCACAAATTGCAGAGGTATCAGCCCAGCTTACAGACTGAGAGAGACTAGGAAGAAGGAAGAGGTCATCCACTTCTCAAAGAATTGGCCAGGGAAACCTTATGAATAGCAATAAAACACTGTTTTATACATTACCGCACAACTTTATGAATAGTCTAGTTAGGTTAGAAAGCTCTCAAAATAGGACAGGGATAGAGCTGCATCATCTGAGTAAACTGAGCTTTACTCTTATGGATAAGGTAAAGCTTTCAAGACCTCCATTTGCTGATGTGGTACCACTCAAATTGAAAAGAAACAGCTGCAGACATCCATTAATCATTGGAACATGGAATGTATGAAGTATGAATCTAGGAAAATTGTAAGTTGTCAAAAATGAAAAGGAACACATAAAGATTGATATCCTTGGCATTAGTGAGCTGAAATGGACTGGTTTTGGCCATTTTGAATCAGACAATCATGTGATCTACCATGCCGGGAATGACAGTTTGAAGAGGAATGGTGTGGCATTCATCATCACAAAGGATATTTCAGGATCTGTCCTGAAGTACAATGCTATAAGTGATAGGATAATATCCATATACCTATAAGGAAGACCCATTAATATGACTAGTATTCAAATTTATGCACCAACCACCAAAGCCAAAGATGAGGAAATTGAAGAATTTTATCAACTTCTGCAGTCTCAAAATTGACTGAACATGCAATCAGGATGTGTTAACTATCACTGGTGACTGGAATGCAAAAGTTGGAAACAAAGAAGAATCAATAGTAGTTGGAAAATTTAGCCTTGGCAACAGAAATAATGCTGGAACTCGCATGGTAGAATTTTGCAAGACCAA
>NW_006921811.1:2022210-2023371 GCF_000298275.1 Orycteropus afer afer | reverse complement strand
TGCAATATGTCATCTGATGCTTCACTGCTGCTTCCATTGGTGTTGATTGTGGACCCAGGGAATATGAAGTCATGAACAGCTTCAATCTTTCTCCACCCCTCATGAAGCTGTTTATCAGACCAGTTGGGAGGATTTTTGTTTTCTTTATATTGAGGTGTAATCCATACGGCAGACTGTAGACTTTAATCTTTATCAGTAAGTGCTTTGAGGGTTCTTAATGGCTGTGATATTATGGATGTAGATAGCCAGGTCTTTCTTCCATAGCACAGCTGGGTGGATTTGAACCACCAATCTTTCAGTTAGTTGCCAAACCCAACCAGTTTATACAACATAGGGATTCCAGTGAAACAGTTACATGTGGGTAAATCAGTTGACATTAAGTAAAGCCGATTTCTTCTGTAACGTGGCTGGGCTTTATCCAATCAGCTGAAGGTATAAGGAACAAAAAAGGAGCTTTCCCTAGATTCCTCTGCTTCCAGACTATAGTAAGACATGTTTCCAGAAAGCTTCACTCTTTCCATTGCCTGACCTATGTGATTTGAACTTGCCAGACCCTTACAATCATGTGAGCCAATTCTTTAAAATAAATCTCTCTCTCTGTCTTTCCCTCTCTATCTCACTCCATTTGTCTCTTGGTAGATAAAAAGATGATGGATAGATAGATAGATGATAGATAGATCATAAATGATAGATAGAGACATAGTGAGGTAGAATGCTCTAAAATTTAAATCTCTCAGGCACATGCTTGGCTTAACATGGCTGCCTCTGGGTCTAAACTTAAACCTCATTTAAAAAACAAAACAAAACAAACAAACAACAGCAAAAACAACAACAAAACTTAAAGAAGTTAAACTTTAAACAGACTTAATCTGGTACCAAGGAAATGATTTCTGTGAAAACCAACCTATGCGAGCCACACCCAGGAACCACCTTGTACAAGAAATCTATGTTAGCAGAAAAGAGTGTCTTTGATTGCTTTGTGAAACCCCTGTGGTCAGCAAGTGATAACTAATCAACAAAGATACCTTAATCTAATCACTATAGATCTCCCACTTTTGTTAACCTCCTTTGACTTTTACAAATCACTAGTAAGGCTGTCTGGAGCTCTGGTAGCATAGTGGCTAAGATACTTGCCTGCTAACCAGACGGCTGGCGGTTCAA
>NW_006921811.1:2018535-2021755 GCF_000298275.1 Orycteropus afer afer | reverse complement strand
TCCAAACTAGTGAGATCAGAGCAGTTTTTTGACTTGTCCCATAAATGGAGCTTCAACTTACCTTCCCCAATATTTTACCCTACTGCTGTCTCTATATATGTAGTATTATTCCATAATTATGTCAGCCATCTCTCTGAATGCCTGACTCCCTCCATAAAAGATTCAGTGTCCCAGTAGCTGCTGATTAGAACTAAGCTACTGGAAACGCAGAAACTCACTGCTGTGGAGTTGGATCTGACTCATAGCGACCCCTCCTTGGGTTTCTGAGATGGTATCAAGTACTTTGCTATAATTCCTCAAACAGTAGTGACTTGAGCCTCACCAATGATCCCCTACAGGACCCTGTAGTCAGGTAACAATAGAAGGCTCAGCCACAGGCTTATGAGCTATTTCACAAGGACAAATGGATGCCAGCAGAGCAGATGAAAAGGAAGATCACAGAGGAGGCTAGTTACTTGGAAAGTGCAGAGAGAGCACACTGCTCAGAGGCTGCGCTTTCAATGCCCGGCCTAAGTGTAATCAACAAATCAACAACAGGAACAAAAAGGGAACAGTTAGGGGGAATTTAACTGCTGGGCAGGAAATGGGACCTGTTAGGGGAAAGGGGCAACTTTCAGGGGGAAATCAAGCTTGGCTTATTTCTTTTTATATTCAAACCTGTTTCTTAACTCCCCATCTATTTATCTACTTTTCCCCCACCCCATCTCTGGTAACCAACAAAGAAAATTTTCTTCCCTGTGTAAACTTTTCATTTCCTTTTTATAATAATAATAATAATAATAATAAACCCACTGCAGTCAAGTCAGACCTGACTCATAGAGACCCCTCCTTGGATTCCCAAGGCAGTATCACTACAGAAGTAGATTTCCCAACCTTCTTTCCAATTTTATAATAATGCATGGATACAGTATTTGTTCTTCTGTGATTGATTTATTTTACTCAGCATAATGCCCTCCAAGTTCATCCATGTTATGAAGTGATTTGCTGATTCTTTATTATTTTTTAATGTTCCATAGTATTTCATTGTTTGTATGTGCCATAGTTTGGTTATCCATTCATCTGTTGATGGGCACTCAAGTTGTTTCCTTCTCTCTGCTATCGTAAATAGTGCTACAATGAACACTGGTGTGCATATATCTATTTGTGCCCTGGATCTCATCTGTTTAGAATATATTATTAGTAGTGGGATTTCTGGAGGAAATGGTAGTTCTATTTCCAACTTTTTAAGGAAGCACCATACCATTTTCCACAGTGGTTGTACCATTTCACTGTCCCACCAACAGTATATGAAAGTTCCAATCTCTCCACAACCTCTCAAGCTTGATTCCTTGATTGCTGCATCCATGGGCACTGATTGTGGTTCCAAGAAAAATGAAACCCTTGACAACTTCAACGTTTTCTCCATTTATCATGATATTATTGCTTATTGATCTAGTTCTGAGGATTTTTGTTTTCTTTATGTTGAGGTAAGACATTCTTGTGACATAGTGGTTAAAGCATTTGGCAGCTAATTAAAACATTGGAGAATTTAATACATCAGCTGCTCCATGGAAGAAAGATCAGTCAGTCTGCTTCCATAAAGATTTACAGCTTTAGAAACCCAATGGGGCAATTCTTCTCTGTCCTAAAGAGTTGCTATGAGTCAGAATTGACTCAGTGGCAGAGGGTTTGGTTTGGCTTGGTTTTGATTATGTTGAGATGTAATTCATACTCAGGGCTGCAGCTTTTGACCTTCATCAGTAAGTACTTGAAGTCCTCTTCACTTTCTGTAAGAAAGTTATTTCATTTGCATACTGAAAATTGTTAATGAAATCTTCCTTCAATCTGGATGCACATTCTTCTTCATACAGTCTGATTTCATAGATTATTTGTACAGTGTAGAGATTGAAAAATTATGGTGAAAAGATAAAACCACAATGCACACCTTTTCTTATTTTAAACCACACAGTATTCCCTTGTTCTGCTCCAATCACTTCCTCTTGATCTATGTATAGATTCCTTGTGAGCACAATTTAATGTTCTGGGATTCCCATTCTTCACAATGTTATCCTTAATGTGGTAGTTAATTTGTATGTCAACTTGGCTGGCCCTGGTTGAGTGGCTGGGCAGCTAGTGGTAGTTATTCCCCATGATGAGACTGGCAATCAACTCCATGGTGGGATCTATCACAAGCAGCTGAGTAGCTGCCTTTGGGATGTGGTTTTCTTCCTGTATATAAGGAGAAGCCTTGGGGATAGTCTCTAGCTTATTACATGCTTGGACCCTGCATGTAGCCATGTCATTGTTCAGCAGCCTGCCATGTCCTGCTGACTTTGCAACTTACAATGGACTTAAATTAAATTAATGGCCTGCCATGTGGTTTGGTAACATTGGGACTGTGCCTTTTTACTTATCAACCTTGGGCTTGTCAGCTTTGGCAGCCAGCAGCTGTCTGAGTGAAGAAATGTCTCTAGCTCCAGTGGGCCAAGATCAGGAGGCAGAGCTGGGCCCCAAGATTGGGGGTTGTCACCCAGCCCCTAGAGCCTGGAACTTTGAACTTGGACTTAAAGCCTTCAAACTGTAAGAGAATAAACTCCTGTTTGTTAAGGCCATCCACTTTGCGGTATATTTTTGTCAGAGTGGCACTAGGTAAGCAGAACACTTAATTTGTTAATTTTTTGCTGGAGATAATTAAAAATGATTGCAGCAGGTCATCAGTAGGTAATGGACAGAAATGCAAGCTGGATTCAGATGAGGACATGTAATGAGGAATATCATTGCTGAGGTCAGACGGATCTTAGATGAAAGCAGAGCATACCAGAAAGATGTTTACCTGTGTTTTATTGACTGTGCAAAGGGATTTGACTGTGTGTCATTGTTGTTATTAGGTACCATCAAGTCATCTCCAACACATAGCAAGACTATGCAGAGCATCATTGCCTTGTCCCGCACCAGCTCCTTGATCATTGTTATACAAACTTATATCCTTGTTATTCAAACTTATCAATAATCGCCCTGAATGTTAATGGATTAAATTCACCACTCAAGAGATGCAGAGTTGCAAATTGGATAAGAAAACAAAACTCATCAATATGCTGCCTACAAGGACACACCTTAGAGATAAAGACAAAAATAGACTAAAAGTCAAAGGTTGGAAAAAGATATATCAAGCAAATGGCAACTGTAAGAGAGCAGGAGTGGCAATATTAATTTCAGATCAAATTGACTTTAAGACAAAAAC
>NW_006921811.1:2010109-2016905 GCF_000298275.1 Orycteropus afer afer | reverse complement strand
AATAGAGAAGGTGGGGAGGGATGAGTAAGGAAAGCACAGGGCAATTTAAGGGAAGTGAAGCTATTCTGTGGGCTACCATAATAGTGGACACATGACAATATGCCTTTGTCAAAATCTGTAGAACTGTATGGCACAAAGTGAATCCTAATGTAGACTATGGACTGTAGCCTTTGGTTAATGATAATGTACCAATAGTGGATCATTGATTGTAGCAAAAGTACCACATGAATACAAGATGATAAGGGAACTTGGAATTATGATTATTGTGTAGGGGGCAGAGAGGACAGGCAGGAATTCTCTACTTTCTGTGCAATTTTTCTGTACACCAAAAAGTTCCCTGAAAAATAAAGTGTTTTTCCTTTTTTTTTTTCAAATAATTTTTTTTTCTTATTGAAAAATAATTTGCATATAGAAAAGAGTATCATCTTTGCCCACTACGATGAATTATCATAACTTGAGCACATCCCTATAAACAACACCTGAATCCAGAACTGAATATTACAAGCTGGCTCACGTCAGGTTCTCCTAAAGTAAGCACTTAAAAATAATCAAAAATCAAAGAAATGGAAACATTGGGTTTATTTTGAGCACTTAGTCTGCATGGATATAAGGAGACCATTCTGATTCCAGAACAAAAGCAAATGGCTCGAAGTAGGCTGGTTACAAAAGCAAAACAAAACGTGTTGCCATAGAGGTGATTCCAACTCAGGGTGACCCTATGGAGCAGAGCTTCCCCCGGAGGGTTTCCAAGGCTTGCAGTATCCTTCTCCCACTGAGTGTTTGGGAGGTCAAACTGCCAAATTATCACTTAACATCCAAGCACTTAAACATTGAGTTCATAGGGCTCCTTAGCCAGGTTGCAATGAGGTTTACCAAGAGGAGAGGAGGGAGAAATATAGATCAACCACTGACTAATGTTAATATGACTGATTGAACCCTGACCTCCCCCTTGTACTGACATCAACTGCTATTAGGCCACACAATGGTCTCTGCTCCTCCCTCAGCCATATCTTTTGAAATTTAAATTCTGTAAGAGGGGGAATTTTAATGAAAAAGAACCCTATTGGTACGGTGTTTAAAGTGTTTAAAGTGAGTGGCTGCTAACTAAAAGAACAGCAGTTGGAACCCTGCAGCAGGTCCATGGGAGAAAGAAGTGGTAGCCTGCTACCGCAAAGATTTATAGCCTTGGAAACCCTGTGGACAGTTGTGTACTTCCTACAGGGTCACCATGAGTCAGAATCAATTACAGAGCAGGAGCAATGGGTTTTGGCTTTGAACAGGAAAGAAAGGACTTTCAACTTCGGGTGAAATAAAAGCCTCTGGTGGAATAATTATGGTCAGGGCTTTTTAAAAAAGTGAATATTTGGTTTCAGGGGTAAGAAAGCCCCCAAATCAAAGCAAGGTATCTGTCATCAATTTCTCTCTCTGATGCTTCCAATGACAGTCACTGGTGACAGGCCCTGCAAAGAGAGAAGACACAAACAACCAGAGCCCTCTCACTCTCTTTGCCTCCAAAAGGTTATTTCCTCCAAGTGGCCATTGGAAGCTTCCAGAAATAGAAGTCAGGGTGGTTGGGCCTAGGGACAGTTGCATAGAAATGACAAAAAGGGTCTTCAGGGACCTGTGAAGCCCTAACATTGACCACCGTAAGAGCATACCAGACCTCCCTCTCCTGCCAGAAGAAAGTACAGCCCTGACCTTGAATGTTGTAGGCCAGATTTGCCTGTTTTTGAACTTTATATAATGGAATCAATATGTGATCTAGATAAGTTAACAGTGTGTGCATATCCGTTGGTATATAATATTCCAATTTTTAAAATATGCCTCCATTTACTTATTCAAATCACTGTCATTAGGCATATATGTGAGTTTTTTGTTTTTGTTTTTTTTTTTCCTGGTTGGAGATATTATTGAATAGTGCTGCTTCAAACATTGTTTTCATCTCTTGGTTGCAAATGATTAAAATACTTGGCTACTAACTGAAAAGCTGGGAATTCAAATTCACCCAAAGTTGCCTTGGAAGAAAAGGCTGGTGATCTTCTGAAAGATCCATCATGGAGAAGCCTGCAGAGCACAGGTCTGTCTACTCTTGTGTAACAGGGGTCACCATGAGTTGAAATCAATTCTATGGCAACGGATTATCTTACTACACTATGACACTTTTAAAGTCCAGTGATTCTTCTCCCCATTAGCCTTTATAATACACTACTCTAAGCAGAGAAATTTACTTAATTTGATCTATTTTCAATTGTAATTTTCAAAAATGAAGTCTCATAATTAAGGAGTCCATAAAAATCTTCACAACTGACCCATGAAGCAACATGATAAAAACAAACAAAATATTGAAGTTGTCAAGGATTTACATTTACTTGGGTCCACAACAAAGGCAGTCAAGAAATGAAATGATGCATTGCATAAGGTTAATCTGTTGCAAGAGACCTTTTTAAAAATGTTTGTAGACCAATAGACACTCATTCTAACAAAACAAGGGGATTCTGCATAGTTTAAAATCAAGAAAGATGTGTACCAAGGTTGTATCTTTTCTCCATACTTATTCAATCTGTAGCTGAGTGAAAAATCTGAGAAACTGAACTGTATGAAGAGGATCATGGAGTCAAGATTGGAAGAACACTCATTAACAACTTGTGATAAGCAGATGACACAACTTCCTTGCTGGAAGTGAAGAGAACTTGAAACACTTACTGGTGAAGATCAAAGACTACAGCTTTCAGTATGGATTACACTTCAACATAAAGAAAATAAAAATCCTTACAACTAGACCAGTAAGCAACATCATGATTAATGGAGAAGATACTGAAGTTGTCAAGAATTTCTACACTGAATATCCATGGAAGTCAAGAAATCAAATGATGTATTGCATTGGGCAAATGTGCTCCAATAGACCTCTGTAGAGTGTTAAAAAGCCAAGATATCACTTTGAGGACTAAGGTGTACCTGATACAAGCCATGGTGTTTTTAATTGTCTCCTATACAAGTGAAATCTGAACAATGAATAAGGAAGACCAAAGAAGAATTGATGCATTTGAATTGTGGTGTTGTTGAAGAATATTGAATATACCATTGAGTGTCACAAGAACAAATAAATCTGTCTTGGAAGAAGTACAGCCAGATTCCTCCTTACAAGAGAAAATGGTGAGACTTTGCCTAACGTACTTTGAACATGTTATCAGGAGGGACCTGTCACTGGAGAAGTACGTTATGCTTGGTGAAGTAGAGGGTCAGTGAAAAAGAGGAAGCTCCTCAATGAGATGGATTGGCATTGTGATTGGAACAATGGGCTCGTATTGTGAGGATGACACAGGATTGGGCAGTGTTTCATTCTGTTGGACATAAAGTTGCTATAAGTCAGAACCAACTCCATGGTACCTAACATCAATATTTGTGGTTCTGGAACAGATCTGTATCCTGACTGATGTGATGAATCTACACATAGGGTGGAAATTTCAGACTCATACAACATCAATGAAAAACACTGCATGTAAAAAATCAGTGAAATCTGAATAAGATCTGTACTTGAGTTAAAGTTTATGGAACCAACGTCAGCGTCCTTACCATGACAGGGTACTATGACTAAGAATGATATTCTCACTGGAGGAAGCTGTGTGATAGGTGCCCAGAACCTATGAACTATTTTTGCCATTTCTGGTGAGTCTTAAATTATTTCAAAATAAAAACTTATAATAAAAGGGTGATGGCTAAAATATAGAGAATTTTATTTCAGTAATGTTTTGGTTGCTTCATGATGCTGTAACATAAAATACCACAAATGGCTGGCTTGAACAAACATTTATTTTCTTACAGTTTGGAGGCTAGAAGTTTAAGTTCAAAGTGCCAGGCTCTAGGGGCTGGATGAAGACCCCTTAACCATAGGCCTCAGCTCTGCCTCTTGCTCCTGGCCCACTGAAGTTGGAGACTTCTCTTCACTCAGGCAGCTGCTGGCTGCTGAGGCTGAGACAAACCCAAGGTCAACAAGTAAAAAGACACAGTCCTGATGTTAGCAAACCACACAGCAGGCCATTCATTCAAGTTTTTTGTAAGTCCCAAGGTCAGCAGACAACATGGCGGGCTGCTGAATGAAGACTTGGTTACATTCAGGATTCAACTGTGCCATAAGTTAAAAACATTCCTTAAAGTTGCTTCTTATACAGGAAGCAGACCACATCTCTAAAGTAGCTATTCAACTGCTTACAGTAGATTCAACCATGGAGTTGATTACCAGTGTCATCATGGGGAATACTACATCCAGCTGCCTAGTCACTCAACCAGGCCCAGCCAAGTTGACAAACAACCTTAACTACCACAAGTACTATAACTCATCCTGAAGAGAAAATTTTGGTCCCTTTATTGTAAGTAGAACAGCATGAATACTGGTCTTGAGTTGCAGGATTAGCACTTTTAAGGGCTCAGAGACTTAGTGATGATACTTCAAAGGGCTTATTCTTTTACCAATATAGAGAATTTCATACAGAAGATTATGCCATTCTCAGAGAAGGAAAATATGGAGGCTTATGGTGACTTGGTACACCATTTATCTGTGCTAGCTTAAGCATTGCTATGAGGCTGGAAGCTGTGCCACTGTTACTTCAAATAACAGCAGGGTCATCCATGGTGAACAGGTTTCAGTGGAGCTTCCAGACTGAGACACACTGGGAAGAAGAACGGAACCATTCACTTCTGAAAAAAACTGGCCAGTGTAAATGATATGAATAACAGTGAAACACTGTCTTATATATTATTAGAAAACTTTATGAATAAATAGCTCTGAAGCATTGTCTGATATAGTGCCGGAAGATGAGGCCCTTAAGTTGGAAGGCACTCAAAACATGACTGGGGAAGAGCTGTGTTCTGGTTCCCTCGTGCTGCTCTGACAAGAATATACCATAAATGGGATGATCTTAACAAACAGGAGTTTATTCCCTTACAGTTTTGTGGCTTTAAGCCCAAGATCAAAGTCTCAGAGTTTGGGGCTGAGTGAAGGCCCCTCAACCTTGGGGTCCAGCTCTGCCTCCTGCTCCTGGCCCACTGGAGCTAGAGGCATTTCTTCACTCAGCTGCTGGCTGCTGAGGCTGAGAAGCCCAAGGTTGACAAGTAAAAAGGCACAGTCCTGATGTTACCAAACCACACAGCAGGCCATTAATTTAAGTCCATTGTAAATCCCAAGGTCAGCAGAGCATGGTAGGTTGCTGAACAACAACGCGGCTATATGCGGGTTCCAAGCATGCCATAAGCTAGAGACTGCTCCCCAAGGCTTCTCCTTATATACAGGAAGCAGACCATAGCTCCAAGGCAGCTACTCAGCTGCTCAGAGTAGATTTCACCATGGAGTTGATTACCAGTCTCATCATGGGGAATACTATTCACCTGCCTAGGCACTCAACCAGGTGCAGCCAAGTTGACATACAAACCGAACTATCACAAGCTGTGTTCTCAAAGTAGAGTCAACTTTAATGATGTTGATGGAGTAAAGACTTTGTAGCCTTCATTTCTTCATAGAGTATGACTCAAAATGGAACAAATAGCTGCAAACATCCATTAATAATTGGAAAGTGGAATGTATGAAGAACGAGTCTCAGAAAATTGGAAAGATGTCATAAATGAAATGGAACACATATAACTTCACATTCATTGTCAAAAGATTGTTTCATGATCTATCCTGAAGCACAATGCTGTCAGTGATAGAATAATACCCTTCACCTACAGGAAGACCAGTTAATACACTATTATTCAAATTTACATACTAACCACAAAAGCCAAAGATGAAGAAATTGAAGAATTTTACCAACTTCTGCAGCCTGAAATTGAGTAAACATACAATCAAGATGTATTGATTATTGCTGGTGATTGGAACGTGAAAGTTGAAAAACAAAGAAGAATCATTAATAGTTGAAAAATATGGCCTGGGTGATAGAAATGATGCTAGAGATTGTATGACAGAATTTTGCATGACCAATGCCTCATTCATTGCAAATACTTTTTTTTCAGGAACATAAGTGGTGGCTGTACACATGTACCTTGCCAGATGGAATGCACAAGAATCAGACTGTATCTGTGGAAAGAGATGATGGAGAAGCTCCATATCTTCAGCCAAAACAAGGCCAGGAGCTGACTGTGGAACACATCATAAATTACTCATAGTCAAGTTCATGTTGAATCTGATTGTTTTTTAAGTCCAAGAAAGTCAAAGTATGATCTTGGTTATGTCCCACTTGAATTTATTGACCATCTGAAAAATAATTTTGATGCACTGAACACCAATGACCAAAGACAAGATGTATTGTGGGGTAACAACAAGAACATCACACATGAAAAAGCAAAAAGTTATTAAAAAGACAGAAAAGGAAGAAAATACCAAAATAAATGTCAGAAGAGACTCAGAAACTTACTCTTGAGTGGAGAGTAGCTAAAGCAAATGGAAGGAATGGTGAAATAATACATCTATACAGACATTTCAAAAGGCAACTTGAGAAGACAAAGTAAAGTACTGTAGTGAAATATGCAAAGACCTAGAAAACCAAAAGGAAAGAACATACTTAGCATTTCTCAAACTGAAGGAAGTGAAGAAAAATTCAAGCCTCAAGTTGCAATATAGAAGGATTCCTGGGCAAAATATTGAATAATCCAGGAAGTATCAAAGGAAGACAGAAGGAATATGCAGAATCACTCTACCAAAAATAATTGGTCAATGTTCAGCTATTTCAGGAGGTGTCATATGATCATGCACCAATGGTATTGAAGGAAGAAGTTCAATCTGCATTGAAAGAACTGATGAAAAATT
>NW_006921811.1:2002486-2009004 GCF_000298275.1 Orycteropus afer afer | reverse complement strand
CCCAAGCCATGGTATTTTCAATCTCCTCATATGCATGTGAAAGTTGGACAATGAATAAGGAAGACCAAAAAAGAGTTGATGCATTTGAATTGTAGTGTTGGAGAAGAATACTGAAAATACTATGAACTGCCAAAAGAACAAACCAATCTGTCCTGAAAAAGTGCAGCTGGAGTGCTCCTTAGATGTGAGAATAACCAGACTTCATCTCACCTACTTTGGTCATGTTGTCAGAAAGGGTCATTCCCTGAAAAGGGTATTATGCTTGCTAAAGTGGAGGGTCAGTGAAAAAGGGTAAGACCCTTAATGAGATCGATTGACACAGTGGCTGCAAAATAGGCCTAAGTATAGCAAAGATTGTGAGGCTGGCACAAGACCAGGCAGGGTTTCATTCTTTTGTATGTGGGTTCACTGGGAGTCAGAGCTGACGTGATGGCACCTGCCAACAGCAATGACAGTGACTTGGTACAAGGATGATTTTAAATGGATTAGGCAAATGTAGACTCAGTGGAGTCAAAAGGAAGCCAACTGCCACATCTTTCTCCTGCAGAGTGGCTTGAGGGTTCAACCTGCTGACTTTTTGGTTAGCAAACAAGTGCTTTAACCACTGTGCCTCCAGGTGTCCTTCTCATAAAGATTACAGCCTAGAAAATCCTACTCTGTCTTATAGATTTGTTATGAGCGTGAATGGAGTCAGTAGCACACCACAAAAACAACATCTAAATTATGCAACCGGGAGCTCTGGTGACGTAATGCCTAAGGCATTTGACTGCTAACCAGAAAGCTGGCAGTTCAAACCCACCAGCCAGTACTCAGAAGGAAGATTAGGCAGTCTACTTTCATAAAGATTCCACCTTGGAAACCCAAGGAGGGGTGGCGATGAGTTGAACCAACTCAATTATTATACAACTGTATATTATATATACAGCATATGAATATATATCACTCTGTCAGTTAGTTGTACGGAGGTGCCTCATGTGTTGCTGTGATGGTGCAAGCTATGCCACTGGTATTTCAAATACCAACAGGCTCATCTATGGTGGACTGAAGACTAGTCGAGATGTGGATAAATAATATAGACCGAAAGCAAAAGGCATTACAAAGACAAAATAGAAGGAAAAGAGTGAAATGGATGTCTGAAACTTGCTCTCGAATACAGAGTAGATAAAGTGAACAGAAGAAAGGATGAAGTAAAAGGGTGGAACAGAATATTTTAGAGTGTGACTTGAGAAGACAAGGTGAAGTATCATAATGAATTGTGCAAAGACCAGGAGTTAGAAAACTGAAAGGGAAGAATCTGCTCAGCATTTGTCAACCTGAAAGAAGTGAAGAAAAAATTCAAGCCTCAACTTGAAAAACTGAAGGATTCTATGGGCAAAATCCATCTCTCTTCTGTAAGTTTGTTGAACGGAAGTGTCTTGAGTGATGCTGTGATGTGGGAAGCTATGCCAGTGATGTTTCAAACACCAGCAGGATCACCCAGAGTGGACAGGTTTCAGCATAGCGTCCAGACAAAGGCAGATTTGGAAGGAGGACATGGTCTACTTCTGAATAAACGGGCAATGAGCACATCATGAATACCAGCAGAACACTGTCTGATAAATGTGGACGATCAGTGGAAGACAGAAAGAAGGATTGACCCAGTGGCTGCAGCAGTGGGCGAACACAGCAATGACTGAGAACGTGCAGGGGCAGGCAGGGTTTCGTTCCGTTGTAAGAGCATCACTATGAACTGGAAGTGACCTGGCGCACCTAACTGCAACAACAACATAACTGTGAGCTTTATTCAGTTATCTGATGCAGAATGCAAACAGCAGTGTTGTGGCTGGCTGTGTGGTGCTATGGAACGAATGACTCCACCATGTGGTACTGAAATTCACAACAATCATTTGTTTTGCTCACTAATAGCAATCTGGGCAAAGTGCAACAGTGACAGTTCACTTCTGGTCCATGGGACATTAGCTGAATTGGTCCGTTGGGTGCTGGGGGATTCACGCACAAGACGGTACAGCTCATGGTTTCAAAGTAGTTGGCAGTCAGTTCCTCTCCATGAGGCATCTCTTACACATTTGAACTACAACCATTCATCTCAATTGAGCCCACATACAAAAGAATGGACCATTACCTGGTCTTGTGCCATCCTCACAACATGGTGGCCGGGTTTGAACAGCAAGAGTAGAGCCAGGCATTGGCAGCATCTAGTTTTGTACCAGCCACTCCTCGGAAGGAAGTTTGGGCAATCTACTTCCATAGTGATACTGCCTTGGAAACCCAAGGAGGGGTCTCTATGAGTCAGGTCCGATTCAGTGGCAAACAACAACAACAACAACAGTTTTATAAAGTATGGGCCTGGCAATTGGCCGGGTATGACTTCCACCTATGTGGTTGTTGAAGATGTCTGAGAGCCCAGAGTCAAACAAAGGGGGAGCACAGAGATGTCCCCTTCTGACGCAGCAAGTGTCAAGAGGTGTGACCAGCTTTTAAAACCACCACAGGGGTTTCAGATAAAGGAATTTGTCATCTTCAAAAGTAAATGTTTGTAGTTTTAAAAATAGACTACAAATTTGGTGGAATAAAAATGAGATTCAGAAATATTCTGGTCTAAAGAAATACTTGTTTGAAAAGGAAACTCTCCCCCCTAAAAAAGCTATTGAGATTTATATGATGAAACTGTGAAATGTGATATATTTGTAACTGAATATTTTGAATATTTGTGTCTGATGACTTTTAGGAAGAGTGTCAGGATGGCACTAAATATTTGAAATTAAATATTATAAGAATTAAATAATTTAAAACAATATTCTTTTATTTTTCAGTAGTGGAGTTTTAATGTGGGCTGATAATAGTGAGAATAGCCAGACTTCATTTCACTTACTTTGGTCATGTTCTCAGAGGGACCATTCCCTGGAGAAGGAGATCATGCTTGGTAAAGTGGAGGGTCAACACAAAAGGGGAAGGCCTTCAATTAGATGGATTGACACAGTTGTTGCAATGATGGGCTCAAGTGTAGTAGGGATCATGAGGCTCACAGAGGACTAGGCAGCCTTTTGTTCTGCTGTGCATAGGGCTGCTATGGGTCGGAAGTGACTCTACAGCACCTAACAACAAACAACAACAATAGCAAGACACAAGCTCCAAACTGGCAAGATGCATGGGCTTGAGTCTCAGAGCTTATCTAATAGCAAAGTTGGAACTTCCTTTTTCTTTGGCAAAAGACTTATTTGGAATCTCATCATTTTCAAAATATTTATTTCAAATTGGGAGATTTTGTAATTTTTTTTTAATATGCAAAAGATGATAGTATATTTCATAATAAAATGGAAACACATCAATTTTCTTTGATGTTTTTCAAAAACGAAATGTTGTGCATGACTCTGTATAGTTAAGGGCAGTTACCACCAAAAGAAAAATCAGGAAATATGGTACATTTGAGAATTTATATTTCTGCACTAGAACTGAACAGCTAAATGTCATGCAAATAATCTAAAATATGGGATTTCAACTGAGATGAATTGGTAGAATTCAAATGTGTAACAATTACAAGCATTCCTGTCCTCTGAAATGGCTCTAGGAGGACTCAGATTCTCTGGACGTTATCTGAATTTCTATAGAAATGTTTCCACTTGGACTTTCTGATCATGGTTTTAAGGTAGTAATAGCTGGAACATTTTCAAACTACTGATAAGTTAAACTGTATTTTACTTTTATAAACACTAGTTATTTATTTTTGTTTTATTTCAGTCTCGATTGGCTTTGAAGAATTTGAATTTGTAGTAGTATGAAGGTAATAAATATCGGTATTTGCTAACAGCCTCTGAAAAACTGGTGTCCTGACCTAGGTTTATCTCCAACAAAAATAAAGATGGCAGTCACATATGTGAGAAGTTTAGGCAACACCTCAAGGACTTACACTTGCTTGTATTTCTTTTTGCTAACAAATCAGTTGCTGGCAAGTCGACTCCTGGTGACTCCACGTGCATCAGAGTAGAACTGTGCTCCACAGGGTGTTCAAAGCTGGTTCTTTCAGAAATAGATCCAAGCCTTTTTGCCAGGGTGCCCCCAGGTGGACCTGAAGCATCAACCTTCTGATTAGCAGTCTAGCATGTTAACCATTCACATCTCCCAGTGACTTGTCTCTTTGCTAATCGCATAGAATTCTAAAGTACTAAGGATCTCCTTGGCCCTCCTCTGGAAGGTACTGTGTCAGCACACTACTAATTGGGATAGTCATTTGGAAACACGTTTTGCAAATCTCCTAACAATACATTGCCTGATATCTTAGGACAAGAAGAGAATGTTACATATTATACAACAATGAACAACTTGTAGTGTAGTGATTGGAACATGATATATTGAAAATATCGGGCATTCTGAAAAGGTTATTGAAGAATTTAAAAGAAAAGAAGAAGAACATCTGAACATTAGTGAGTTCTGACATTGACAGACATTAAATCATATGGGTGGGATTGGTTTATGTAACTAGGAGGCAAATCCGCCTATTTTCTACTTATAGAAGGACGACGGGTGGTATTGTGGTAAAGTATTCAGCTGCCAACCAAAAGTTTGGTGGTTTGGACCCACAAGTCACTCAGCAGGAGAAAGATAAAGCAGTCTGCTTCTGTAAATATTTACAGTGAAACCCACAGGGCAGTTCTACTCTCTCCGACAGGGTTACTTTGAATCTGGATCAATTCAATGGCAGTGCTTTATTTTTTTGTACCTATATGTATGATGTCATTGTAGAAGGAACAGACAGTAATTAAATGAAACCATTCCACAGAGTTTTGCAGGCAGAGTTCTTGAGTGTATTTCATTGTCTCAAAGTAGAGCACTTTTTTAATGTTTTCATAATCTACTTGGCCTCCTCTCTCTACGGATTCACCAGTGACCACTGTTGGAGTGCTTTCAAAGCCTCAGATTCAAAGCCAGCTGAAAGCCCTTAATCAGCATGATACATCAGATAAGACCTTGCAGTCAGAGAGAGTGAGAAATTATGAATGATTCTAGAACAGTGATTTCCAAGGTGTGCTCCTGGGCCAGTAGCAATGGATCACTTGAGGATGTATTAGAAATGCAAATTATCACTTGCCTGAAATTTACTGAATCAAAAAATTCAGAGTGAGGCCCAGGATTTTGTATTTTAAAGTCTAGGCTGCAAATCCATAGCAAAGTACAATAAAAAGCAAAAAGAACTACCTGAGGACTAGTGATCTTATTCAGTAATTATGTATTTGTATTAACATTAAATTGTTGTTTTGAAAGTATTTTCTTATATACTCAGTAAAGTAAAAGGTAATCATATTTATTTTGTTAAGAATCTAGATTTTTGGTACAAGATAGAAAGAAGTATAACTGTTGAATAGAGAATTCAATAAAAGTAAGAATACTATTCTTTTAGAATTGGATTGGAAATATCAAAAACAAGCTATGTTCATATGAACAAAATTTAGAATAATATACCTTTTTTTGGCTCTGCCCAAAGAAATAGCCTGGAGAAATACCCCTCCATTGCTCACATCAGTGCTAGGATTTCGGTCTTCAATACTAGTTTTCTACTATGAGAAAGCGGTGTTTCTTGGAGAAGTGTTTGATTCCAATTCTAAACTGAAAAGTCAAAAAAGAGCCTATAAAATCTTGCTGTGTAGGAAACTGAGAAAACTCACAATGATGCAGTCATATCAAAGGTTATATACAGCACAATTTAAAAAGCATTTCTACAAAGAAACAATATTGTTAGTTGCAAATTATAGCCTTAGTGATAGAAATGACTTTGGATATCACATGATAGAATTTTGCAAGATCAATGATTTATTAATCACAAAGACTTTTTTTCAACAACATAAACAGTGACTATACACACAGCTCTTGCCGGATGGAATACACAGGAGTCAAATCAGCTACATCTGTGGAAAGAGACAATGGAGAAGTTCAATATCATCAATCAGAAAAAGGCCAGGGGCCGACTGTGGAACAGACAATCAATTGCTCATATGCAAGTTCAAATTGAAGCTGAAGAAAATTAAAACAAATCTGCAAGAGCCAAAGTATAATCTTCAATATGTCCTGTCTGAATTTTGAATATTAAATCTTAAGAATAGATTTGACATATTGAAAACTAATGATTGAAGGCCATATGAGTTGTGAGGTGACATTAAGGATATCACGCATGAAGAAATTCATAGGTCATAAAAAGACAGGAAAGGAAGAAAAGACCAAAATGGATTCCAGAAGAGACTCTGAAACCTGTTCTTGAACTTAGAATAGCTAAAGCAAACAGAAGGAATGATGGGATTAAAAATCTGAACAGAAATTTCAATGGGTGGGTCAGAGGGCAAAGTGAAGTATTATGATGAAATGTGCAAAGACCTTGAATTAGAAAACCAAGAAAGAAGAGCGCATTCACTGTTTCTCAAACTGAAAGGACTGAAGAAAAGAAAAAAAAAAAAAAAAATTAAACCACAAAACACAATAGTAAAGGATTCTATGGGAAGTATTATGATGAAATGTGCAAAGACCTTGAA
>NW_006921811.1:1999457-2001880 GCF_000298275.1 Orycteropus afer afer | reverse complement strand
CCCAACCTTCCTTCCGAGGAGTGACTGATGGGTTTGAACCGCCAGCCATCTGGTGAGCAGTCAAGTGCCTTAGCCACTATGCTACCAGAGCTCCCAGAAAGATGTTTACTTGTGTTTTATTGACACTGAAAAGGTGTTTGACTGTGTGGATCATAATAAATTATGGAAAACATTGCACAGAACTTACATGCAGAACCTGGACGTAGATGAAGGAGCAGTCATTGAAACCGAATGAGACATGCTGAGTTGTTAAAATTAGGAAAGGCGTGAGTCAGGGTTGTATCTTTTCACCATTCTTATTCGATATTTATGCTGAGCAAATAATCCAAGAAGGTGGACTTTATGACGAAGAAGAGCACCAGGATTGGATGAAGACTGATTAACAACATGTGTGCGTTATGTAGATGACATAATCTTGCTTGTTGAAAACAAAGAGGCTTGAAGCACTTATCAATGAATATCACAGAGTATAGACTTAAGTATGGATTACAATGCAACATAAAGAAAACAAAAATCTTCACAACTGAACCAATAAGTGACATCAGGATAAATGCAAAAAAATGTAGAAGTTACCAAGGATTTCATTTTTCTTGGATCCTCAATGTTCACAGAAGCAGAAGTCAAGAAGTCAAGCCATGTACTGCATTGGGAAAGTTTGCTGCAGCAGACCTCTTTAAAGTATTAAAAAGCCAAGATATCACTTTGAGGACTAATGTGCACCTGACCTAACCTGTATTATTGCCTCATATGCATGTGAAGTCTCAACAATAAATAAAGAAGACTGAAGAAGGATTGATGCATTTTAATATGGTGTTGGCCAACAATATTAAATGCACTGAACTGCCAGAACAACAAACAAATCTATCTTGGAAGAATTACACCCAGGAATGGCCTTGGAAACCAGGTTGCTGAGACTTTGTATTTTGGACATATTATTAGGTGAGACTAGTCATTGGAGAAAGACATCGTACTTGGTAAAATAGTGGGTCAGCAAAAAAGAAGTAGACCATTAATGAGATGGATTGACACAGTGGTTGCAACAGTGCAATATGACAATGATTGTGAGGATATCAGTGTTTCATTCTTCTGTACATAGAGTCACTAGGAGTCACAGCCAGTTGGATGGCATTCTAACAACAACTGACCAAATAGAGACAAGAGATCCTCAAAGGAATGCTGGCAGAGATTGATTGATATAGAGTCAATCTGAGAACCCATGAGTCCATAATGGTGCACAAGAAGTAAAAATATATCATTCTTCTTGTTATTGTTAGCTGCCATTGATTAGTCTCTGATGCATGTTGACCTATGTATGCATGTGAATGAAACACTGCCTGGTCCTATGTTATCTTCGTGAGGTTTGAGTCAGGGAGTTGAACTGACTCAATCTATTCAAACCAATCCTGAGAATTTGCATTTCCACCCTGTTGTTGTTGTTAGGTGCCGTCGAGTCCTCTTTGACTCATAGTGACGCTATGCACAACAGAACAAAACACTCTCTGGTCCTGCACAGCTCCACAATCCTTGCTATACTTGACCCCATCGCTGCTGCCACTGTGTCAATCCATCTTGTTGAGGGCTTTCCCTTCTTTCATCGAACCTCCACCTTACCAAGCATGACATCCTTCTCCAGGGAATGGTTTCTTCTGACAACATGACCAAAGTAGGTGAGATGATGCTGGCCATTCTTGCTTCCACGGAGCATCTGGGCTGTACTTCCTCCAGGACAGATCTGTTAGTTCTTTTAGCAGTCCATGTACTTTCAGCATTCTTCATCAGCACCACAACTCAAAAGCATCAACTTTTCTTCCATCTTCCTTATTCATTGTCTAGTTCTCACATGCATCTGAGGTGATTGAAAATACCATAGCTCGTGTCAGGTGCTATTGTGGTATAGTGCCTAAGGCATTTGACTGCTAACCAGAAGGATGGAGTTTCAAACCCACTTGCCACTCTTTGGAAGGAAGATTGGGCAATCTACTTCTGTGGAGATACTGCCTTACAAACCCAAGAATGGGTCACTATGAGTCAGATCCGACTTGATGGCAGTGAGTATTTGTGTGTGTGTATGTGTGTGTGAGGTGCACTCAGTTCTCAAGGAGACATCTTTGCTCTTAAGCACTTCAAAGAGGTCCTTTGCAGCCAATTTGCCCAGTGCTATAGACCAGAAGAGCAGGAGAAAGGGGATAAAAGCCAGGAACCCGGATAGAAGAGCAGTGGCCCAGGGTTACAGGTGAGGAGACACAACTCAGGGATGCCCAAAGTAGCAGGCGGGAAGAGCAGGAGAAAGGGGATTAAAAGCCAGGAAGCCAGAGAGAAGAGCAATCAGCTGAAGGGATTAGGTGAGGAGAGGAAACTCAGGCCTGCCCAGAGTAGCAGGCCAGAAGAGCAGGAGGAAGGGGATAAAAGCCAGGAACTCGGAC
>NW_006921811.1:1983680-1985050 GCF_000298275.1 Orycteropus afer afer | reverse complement strand
ATAAATTGTACTCTGATCACTGCCTTTTGCTGTGTCCCAAAAACTTTGTTATATTGTGCTTCCATTCTCATTTGATTCAAGGAATTTTTTATTTTATTTTATTTCTTCTATTAGCCAGTAGTTTTTAAGGAGGCTATTATTTAGTTTCCATACTTGTGCTCTTTTTCTGTTGGTCTTCCTAGTATTTATTTATAATTTTATATATAGCAATGTGATCTGAGAAGATGCTTTGCAGGATTTCAATGTTTTTCAATTTATTGAGGCTAGATTGGTGGCCTAGCATATGGCCTATCCTGCAGAATGCCAAGTGTGTTGGAAAAGGATGTATATTTTGCAGTTTTAGGTGAAATGCTATGTAGACATCTATAAGGTCAAGTTGGTTGACTGTATTGCTTAGTTCTGCCTTTTTGTTGGGTTTCTTTCCAGTTCTATCTTTTATTGAAAGTGGTGTATTAAAGTCTCCAACTATTACTGTGGAATCATCTATTTGTCTTTTAATTTTATTAATGTCTGATTTATGTATTTGGGTGCTCTTTCATTGGGTACATAAACATTTATTATGATTATGTCTTCTGGTTCAACTGATCCTTTAATCATTATATAATGTTCTTTGTCTCTTATGGTGTTTTTTTTTCTTAAAAATCTAATTTATCAGAAATTAATATCACCACTCCTGTTTTTTTATGATTGCCATTTGCTTGATATATTTTTTACAAATTTTGATTTTTAGTCTATTTTTATCTTTGTGCTGAAGGTGAATCCCTTAGACAGCATGCTGATGGGTCATGTTTTCTTATCCAGTCTGCAACTCTCCTTCTCTTGAGTGATGCATTTAATCAATTTACATTCAGTACAGTTATAGACAAGTATGAATTTATTGCCATCATATGTGTTATTTTGTGGTGTTGCTGATTTCTTTTTTCCATATAATTTTCTGTGCTAAGTGTATTTTGTTTATGAATTTTGTTATCATTTACTTCATTGCTATGGTTTTCATATTTGCTAAAAATTTTTGCCTCTCCTCTTTATTTTGGAGCAAAAGTTCATCATTTTTCTCTGTCTTTACCCAGTGATTTATAATATTCTTCCCAAATTTAGAACAAATTCTTATATCTCACAATTGTCTTGACTTTTCACCACTTGGAAGTTCTGTACCTACACTATTCCCTGTTTTTGGTTTGTGGTTATTTAATTTACCAGTTGATGCCTCTGGTTCCCTGTTTACATTCTTCTAAGCTTATTTTACTTCGAAAATTTCTGTTGCTGTGTTGGTTTCTGGGTTATGTCATTATATGTATTAATCATTGGTTGTTATCTGCTATTGTTGGTTCTCTGTCTGAAGGACACCCTTTAGCATCTTTTGTAAGGTT
>NW_006921811.1:1981530-1982795 GCF_000298275.1 Orycteropus afer afer | reverse complement strand
ACTCCAATCCTGTCTTCTGTTGCTTCTGTAATGTATGTGGCTAATTTTTCTAGCACAAGTGCATATGTAAGATTATCTTCAGCCAAATCTATCCTTGGTCTAGGGTGTATTCTGTTTACCAACCCTCGCATGCCCTTCTCACCTGTCTATGCATTAATACATAACCTGGTATTTAGTGCTAGTGATACTGCAGTGTTGTTTATGAAATAGTATTTGCCTCTGTTGTCTATATCATTTGTGTACATTTCAAGGTCTTTCCTTTCTCCATTGTCACCAAGCTGGTCACAGACTCTTTCCATACCATTCCTTCCCTCACCCAAATCAACATGTGATCCCCAAATTGGTTGACAATTTTTTCTTTCAAGATCATATATATATATCAACCCATTGCATTCTCACCTGAATGATTTATGCCAAGAGAGATGAGTTTAGTCTTATTGGTTGCCCTTTGTAGGCAACTTTTCAATTTTCTCATGCTGCTTCCATGATTTTCTTTGTTGTTGGTTTTGGTGAGCTTGATTATGATGTATCTTGGTGATTTTCTTTTGGGGTCTATCTTGTTTGGCATTTCTTGAACTTCTTGAATGGATATCTTCTCATCTTTCATCATAGTAGGGAAATTCTCTTCTGACAAATCTACATTGTTCTCTGTGGTTTTATTTTTCTCTTCCTCTTCTTGAATTCTGATTACATGAAGGTTATTCTTGATGGTATACTATGTGACTCTTAGGTTTTCTTCCTTTTGTTTTTATCTTTTTTCTAATTGGTCCCTTAACAAAGTAGTATTAAGGTATTTGTCTTCAATCTCATTTGTTCTGTCTTCCATGGACTCAATTCTACTCCTTTCCCCATTCAATGTGTTATCTATTTCTGAAATATTACTATTGATTTTTTGATTTTCTATTTGTAATTTTCTTTATCATTCATTTCTAATTTGTTTATTTTGTCAGTTTTTTCTTGTATTGTTTTTCTAAATTGTTCTAGGGTTTTGTCTGTGTTTTCCTTACTTTTGTCAGTGTTTTCCTTGATACATCTCTCAATCCACTGAAGGTGCTTAATTATAATTCTTTTGAATTTCTTATCAGGGGGTTCCAATGCTGCTTCTTCCTCAGTGCTGTTTTCTGGGTCTGTACCCTGCTCCCTTGTTTGTACTACTTTATCTTACTTCTTTTTATGGACTGGGATGGTCAGTTGTCTCTAAGATGTTGTGATGTTGTTGTGTTTATGTTTAACTTGTTGTTGCATGTTCTTGTGATTCATCCAAG
>NW_006921811.1:1978880-1980160 GCF_000298275.1 Orycteropus afer afer | reverse complement strand
CAGCATATTTTCCCAATGTAATACATCATTTGATTTCTCAACTGCTGCTTCTGTGGGCATTCAATATTGATCTAAGTAGGATAGAACTGTTAATGGTCATTAAGTGAAGGTTAATAGAAGAAGAATGTATTCTTTTTGATCTTCATGTTCAAATATATCAGTATTATCAATTCATTTATTATATCAATGAAAAATACAGAAACTAGTAAGTGTAAATCCATCACTTAGAATTATTTTTCCCTCACTCATTGGACATTAATAAATGATACTATAAATCCTGACCTTCAATCAGATAAAGGCATATAAAGTGTTCAGTCTTCAATTGGAAATAGTTTTAAATATCTCTTAAACATTATGTCATATTCTACCAAGTTCAAATATCTAGAATTAAACACAAATAGCCTTTACATTTATGAACAGGTATCAACTCATGTGGGAGCTATAGCTTTTTACTAGTACAGAGAATGACTACATAATCTCTTTAATTTGAATTCAGAGAAGGAAACATTTCTATCTTGAATTTATAAAATAGCATTTAGCACATTCCATGAAGATCCTCAAATTATCTAGGCAGCCTCAAGATGAAAATGTGTGTTGTCAGATTTTGTCAATGACATATCACAAAGGCTTAATTTCTAAAATAGATATAAAACTTTAATACCTCAACAACAAAAAGAAAAATGATTCAATTAAAAAATGGGCAAAGGATATGATAAGGCACTTCACCAAAGAAGACATTCTTTGGTGATGTGGGTAGGGGGAGGGATATACAGGAAGGATCTATGACCACCATGATAACATTAGGAAATGGGAAGACACTGAATTGTGCACATAAGAGAGAGATGACAGATGTTAATACTAACCAATGTGTCCACAATACTGCATTGTGATTAACACCAAACACCAGGCTACAGATAAACACATAAACACCTGAGATAATCAGATGGTGGTCAGTGAACAGAAGTATACTCTAGACCAAGGATAGATTCAGCTGAGGCTGATCTTGCACAGACACCAGTGATACAAAATACCTGTAGTCCTTACAGAAACAATAGAAGACAGACACAGTAATCCCTCACTGACAACCAGACACTGGGAGAGAGATCCAATAGAGCTACTACCTCAAGACCATAGTACTGGGGTACACCAGACTCAATTGGCACAACAAAATACATAAAAGCATTGCTCCACATCCTATATTGGTGAGTAGGGACTGGGGCCTTAAAAGCTTTCAAGTGGCCATCTAAGATGCAACTAATGGTTTCCTAGTGTCGGAAGTG
>NW_006921811.1:1966003-1978780 GCF_000298275.1 Orycteropus afer afer | reverse complement strand
AAAAAAACAAACAAACATAAAACAATGGCATTTAGAAGCAATCAACCCTAGGACATGATGGCCCTCAAGACCAGAAGAACTGGATGGTGCTTGGCTACCAATGCCAACCACTCAGGAAAGGATTACAACTGGAGATCCTGGATAGAGTGGGAGGAAAAATGTGGAACAAAATCCAAAAACTCAATAATGACCAGAATTACTGGTCAGATGAAATCTGGTGAGAAGCCCAATACTAAGGCCCTGGAATATATTCTGTGCCTGGAATAAAATGTACCCCCAGGGGCTGGCTCTCAGCCCAATAGTTAACAAGATGGACATGCAGACCACTCAACACAGGATGATGAAGCCACATACTCTATGGTAATGCATCCCTTAGATCAATAGACCACGGGACACCAGAGGACCAACATTCAAATTGAGGAAATGCAGGACAAACAGGAGTGCATAAATATGAGGAGCACAGAGGGAAGGTTACAGGGTAGGGAGGGGAAGAGACTGGTTTAGGGTTGAACATGGTAAATGGAGAATGAAACTAAATGTACACTAACACTGAATGTAAAACAAACCCTTAAATTAAAAATAAAAAAAATAATAAATGAAAAAAAGACCTTCAGACAACTAAAGCAAAAGAAAAGATGCTTGTGATCATTAGTTATTAAAAGCAAACAAACAAACCCATTGCCACTGAGTTGATTCTGACTAATAAGGACACTGTAGGACAGCGTAGAACTGCCTTATAGGGTTTCCAAAGAAAACAAGGAATGGGGAGAGCCAAAAGGAGTAAAGAAAGAGAAAAGAATGGAACAAGGAAAAGAGAAGAGAAAAACAACAGAGAAAACACACACACACACACACACACACGCGCACACACACACACACCCAAGAACCAGGGAAGGGAAAGAAAAAAACAAACAAATAAAAACAAAACTATGAGGGGCAGGGCAGGGCACCAAGCTCTGTCAGAGCACAGACCAGGTTTGAATTCCTGCTGCTCAAGAAGTGGGTGGAAGCGATGATGGCCACACCCCTGTTCATCAAGAGAGTGTGAGGTGTAAGAGGAACAAAGCATAATTCCTTATAGAACAGACTGCCTCATCTTTCTCTCACAGAGCAGCTGATGGGTTTGCACCACCAAACTTTGGGTTAGCAGTCAAGTACCTTAACCACTGTGCTACTAAAGCTCCATCAGTGGTTTTTTTTTTTTTTTAATAAAAGGAAGAAAAGATCAAGATCATTAATTTATAAATTCATTCAATAGATAGTTTTTAGCACTTACTTGTGTTCTAAGATCCGCAGAATATTAGAAAAAGTTTGTGCTTGCCTACTAACCTAAAGATAGAACCCACAAAGCGTGGCTCAGAACAAGGTCTGGCAGACTGCTTCCATACAGATGACTGGCAAGAACACCCACTGGAGCAGTTCTACTGTGCAACACATAGGTCATCAAGAGTTTGAGCTGACTTGACCTCAACAGGCTTGTTTTTTGTTACTGTGTACTAGGCAATCTGTATTTTTCCTCTTACTTTCAATAGTCTTCTGGGTGGTAAAGGAAAAAAAAAATTCAACTTGCTCTTCATCAGCCTTTGAATTAAACCTATAAGTTTTATGAGCAAGATACTTTCTCAGTCTAAATAAATAAGCCTCTGGTGGTGTAGTGCCTAAAGCATTTGACAGCTAACCACAAGGCTGGCAGTTCAAACCCACCAGCCATGCCAAGGAAGGAAGACTGGGCAATCTACTTCCATAAAGATTTACCACCTCAGAAACCCAAAAGGGGTCACTATGAGTCGGAATTGACTCGATGGCAGAGAGTTGTGTGTGTGTGTGTGTGATACTTAAGCTTATGTGTCAACTTGGGTAGGCCTGGTTTTGAGTGTCTGGGCAGCTGGATGTAGTTATTACCCATGATAAGTCTGGTAATGAACTCCATGGTGGAATCTGCAATGAGCAGTTGAGTAGCTGCCTTAAGGATATAGTCTGCTTCCAGTATATAAGAAGAAGACTTGAGAAAGAACTCTGTAATTTTTGGCACATCTGGATCTTGCATTTGGCCGAGTTTTCATCTCAGTGGCCTGCCATGTTGGCTGCCAATCTTGAGACTATTCCTGGACTTGAACTAGTGTCATGTTGTGTTTCTTGATATCTTGAGACTGTGCCATTTTACTTGTCAACTTTGGGTTTGTCAACCTCAATAGTCAGCAGTTGCTGAGTTAAGAGACACCTCTAGCTCCAGTGGGCCAGGAGCCAGAGGCAAACGAGAAGCACAAGGTTGAGGGGCCTTCATCCAGCCCTGAGACCTGGCACTTTGAACTCAGACTTCTAGCCTTCTAAACTGTAAGAGAATAAACTCCTGTTTATTAAAGTCATCCACTTGTGGCTTGTCTGTTAGTGCAGCACAAGAGAGCCAAAACATCAACTTAACAATATTTCCCTGTAACAATGGATGCCTAACTGCAGTGAATTTACAAAACTAAGAGGAGACACCCAGTGATTCTTCTTTGAATGAATATCTTCTATTGCAACTGACTCCCTCTTTACTTCCTGTAAATGGAGTCTTCTTGGATAACCTTGAAATGATAGCTAGTTTTACCAAAAAGCAAAGCAATGCAAAAACAACAAGTACATAAGAAGGAGGGGACGATTTGACCTGTCCTGGTTTAAATTATTGCAATATGTGTACTTAATTTGGTAATCTATCTGTCTTATTGTTTAAGAGGGTGGTAACAGATATGAATTTATCCACTCTTATTAGGCAAAGGTATAACAGGACACTGAATATTATGTCCTAATAGCCTCTGGTGCACATTCAACCCATAAATCATTTATCACTCATCATGTAGAGTAAGATAATTTAAGTTTATTATACTGTTACTTTTGTGTGTTAGTCAATGTGCTGAGAATTTTTATCAAAATTGACACAACTGTAATTATTATAAAAACAATATTATCAACCACTGTCTGCTACACACACACCACATGCCAGAGTCACTGAAGCACATTGCAACCTTGATCTCCTTCAATCACCACCTCAGCCATCAGAGTTAGGTACTCCCACTTTCTATTTTTTCTACCGAAAGGAAGTGTCTCTTCTCATGGAGGAATTTGCATATCAAAGGAAGCACCAATATGCTTCCAGGAATGACAGATAAGAATACAAACAAGCTCTAACTAGCTTAATAAAACAATGCATAAAACTATATGCTCATTGCAGGGCAACATTTATGAGTTATCCCAGCCTTCTTGTTGTCAGTTGTCATGGAGTTGACTGTGACTCATAGTAAACCCTTGTGTTGCAGAGTAGAACAGCTCCATGGTATTTTCTTGGCTGTTATCTGGATGGAAGCAGATTGCCAGGTTTTCTTTCTGTGGCACTGCTGGGTGGGTTTGAACCACCAACTTTTAAGTTAGCAGACAAGAGCAAGCCATTTGCACCACTAGGGACTTAGGTTTCAATTAAGCAGAACTAAATAAAAGAGTAAAGATGTCACTTTGAAGACTAAGGTGTGCCTAACGCAAGACATGGTATTTTCAATCTCCTCATCTATGTGTGAAAGCTGGACAATGAATAAGGAAAATCAAAGAAGAATTGATGCCTTTGAATAGTGGTGTTTATGAAGAATACTGAAAATACCCTGAAGTGCCAGAAGAATGAACAAATCTGTCTTGGAAGAAGTGCAGCCAGAATGCTCCTTAGAGGAAGAATGGCCAGGCTTAGTCTCAAGCACTTTGGCAATATGGTCAGAAGGGACCAGTCCCTGGAGACAAATAACATGCTTGGTAAAGTACAGAGTCAGCAGAAAAGGGGAAGACCCTAAAAGAGATGCATTGACACAGTGGCTGCAGCAATGAGCCCAAGCTTTGCAAGTATTGTGAAGATGGCTCAGTACCAGGCAGTGCTTCTTTCTGCTGTACATAGGGTCACTATGAGTGGGAGCTGACTTGATGTCACTAACAACAGCAACACAAACAAATTAAAAACTATTTCCAAATGATATAGGGGATGGCACAAATGGACTGCAAAATGGTACAACCATTGTAGAAAAAGGTGTGGTGTTTCCTTAAAAAACTGAAAATAGAAATACCATTGGATCCAGCAATTCCATTACTAGCAATATATCCTAAAGAGGTGAGAGGCAGGACATAAACAGACATAAGCACACCCCTGTTCATTGCAGCACAATTCATTAGAGCAAAGACATGGAAATAGCCTAAATGCCCAACAACAGATGAATGGATAACAAAATGATGGTATATTCACACAATTAAATACTATGCTACATTAAAGAATAATGAAGAATACACAAATAATTTCACTATGTGGATGAATCTGGAGGACATTATGCTGAGTGAAATAAGTCAATTGCAGAGGGGAAATTGTATGAGCCCATTACTGTAAAAAGTCAAAGAAGGGTTTGCATAGGGAAGGGAACTCACTTTGTAGGTTACCAGGGAGGAGAGAAGGGGAGGGAAAATTTTGGACTAGTGGGAGGCCACACCCTAAGTTGGGTAAGGGGAGGGATGGTATGGAAAGTGACCAGCATGATAACATCAGGGAAACGGAGGACACCAAATTGTGCACATAAGATAAAGACAACAGAGCCAAATACTAGTATATGCACAATACTGCATTACCACTAGCACCAAAAACCAGGATACAGTCAAGAGCAAGCCATTTGCACCACCTAGGGTCTTTGCTTTCAAATAAGCAGAACTAAATAAAAGAGCAAAGATGTCACTTTCAAGACTAAGGTGTGCCTAACCTAAGATATGCTATTTTCAATCTCCTCATATGTGTGTGTATAAGCCAGCAACAAATAAGGAAAATCAAAGGAGAATTGATGCCTTTGAATCATAGTGTTGATGAAGAATACTGAAAATACCCTGAAGTATAGATAACTGAGAAGATCAGAGGTGGGGTAGACAAGCAGGAGTGTACCCTAGACCAATGAGAGATTCAGCTGAAGATAATCTTGCATAGATACTAAACCCAAAACAAACAAACAACAACAAAAAAAAAAAAAAATAGGAGCTCTGGTAGCATAGTATCTAAGGCATTTGACTGCTAACCAGAAGGCTGGTGGTTCAACCCCACCAGCCACTCTTTGGAAGGAAGATTGGACAATATACTTCCGTAGTGATACCACCTTAGAAACTCAAGGAGGGGTCACTATGAGTTGGATCCAACTTGATGGATAGACACTAGTGATATAAAATAACCACAATCATTACAGAAGCAATAGAAGACAGAGTTGGAGTACTTCCTCAGAGACAACCAAACACCTTGGGAGAGAGAACCACCAGGCCTGCTGACTCAGGACCATAGTATTGGGGAACACCAATCTCAATTGGCACAACATAGTACATGAAAATCTTGTTGCACAACCTACTTTGGTGAATAGTGACTGGGGTCTTAAAAGCTTTTGAGTGGGCATCCAAGATACAGCTAATGGCCTCCTCTTATTTGAAGAATATCAAGGCCATTTGGAAACAATCAGTCCAAGCATATGATGGATCTTGAGACCAGAAAAACTAGATGGTGCCTGGCTACCAATGTCAACCACTCCAGAAGGGATCAAAACTGGAGATCCTGGATAGAGTGGGAGGAAAAATGTGGAACAAAATTCAAAAACACAATAAAGACCAGAATTACTGGTCAGATGGAGTCTAGTGTGACCTCCAAGACTATGGCTCTGGAATCCCCTTCGGGCCTGGGGTAAGACTCATTCCCAAGGGCTGGCTCTCAGCACAACAGTAGAAAGACTTACATGCAAAACACCGAGCCCAGGGCAATGCACCCACCAGCTCTAGCGAGATACACCTCTTGGAATAATCTACCATGGGGCACCAGAGGGGCAGCATTCACATGGAGGGAAAGCTGACAGACAGGAGTGCATAGTTAAGAAGGGCACAGGCAGGAGGTGTCACGGGGAATGGAGGAGAGGAGGGAGGGTTATGGTTGGGGATGGTAATTGGGGCATGAAATCAAATGTACAAACTGCTGACAGTAAAACAAATTTTGCTTTGTAAATTTGTACCCAAGCACACTAAAAATAAAAACAAAACAAAACAAAAAAACCCACAAATGGTGATGTGACTGAATACTAACTGAAAGGTGGGAGGGTCAACCCATCCACCTTGAGGAACTTCAGAACAACCAGACAATCTGCTTGTGAGTGGTTGGAGCCTTGAAAACCCTGGGGAATGAAGTTCTGCTGCACACACGTGTGGTGGCCATGAATTGGGACTGACTCCTCAGGAGTGTTTGTTGTTGTTATTGTTGTTCTCCCTCTCAGTGTGCCTCATTCAGGAGATTCAGTGTTTTATTCTTATGGTAAATGATGTACATTATCTCGCCATTTATATCCATGTATTTTTTACCTAAATATGCCAACTGACATGTGTACAGATCTTCATATAATAAACCATTTACAACTGTGGATTCATTTTCACTTTCTAACTAGGAAAGTTGTTGTTGCTGTTGTTATGTGCCGTGGAGTCGGACCCGACTCATAGCGACCTCTTCTTGGATTTCTGAGGCAGTATCATTACAGAAGTAGATTGCCCAAACTTCCTTCTGAGGAGTGGCTGGTGGGTTTGAACTGCCAGCCTTCTGGTTAGCAGTCAAGTGCCTTAGGCACTATGCTACTGGGAATACTATCTTATAATTCCATTAAATTATGATCTACTTGTGATGAATTAAAAATACACCAGGAAAAAAAATATATAATGCTTTTTATAAACATCTTTTCAAAAAAATAAATTGTTTCTGAAAGAAAAAGAAATATTTGCCTTTAAAAGGGATATTAAATAACCAGTTAGGAATGAGTAATTATACCCCCATCTATAAATGAGGAAACAATGACTTAGTGGGCTTAGGTGAATTGCCTACATGGTAAATTTAAGGGCTTAAAGAAATTATATCTAAAATATCATTGCTGTTGGTGCATTTTTTTGCATCACATGTGAATTTATGGGGAAGAGGTAAAAGAATGAAGAAAAGTCCTATTGTATGTACCTTTGTGGAATTTAGATTTGCATAGAGTGAGCCTGAGCTCTTATTTCACAGCTATTAATAAAGTTCCAACTGACAAACAGTACTTGAAATATACTACCTATTGGTCAATTTCAATTCCAGGCGTTATCACTGGTGGTATTTGCTTTGAAGAGAGTTCAAAAGGGTTGTTTTCAGTTTCTGACTCAATAATGATATCTCTTCTCCTTGCACAGCTTTTAAGAAATAGAGAAATGTTCCCAGGACTGTTTATTATTATTGGATTAACTAGGAATTCTAATAGTAGACACAACTTCTTTTTCCTTTCTTGTTCTTTAGTCGTTTTCTTTGATTGAATGACTTCTGTTTATATACACAAAACACAACACATGTTACTTCTCTCTTCTGATTATGAGAACTCTCAGAAAGTGGAGCCCTTTATGGTGAACAAAGTACCCCTGACAAGGAGCCCATCACATTACCTGTACAAACTCATCACTGGCTTCTTTTATGACTGTTAAAAATAGAAACTCCTTTTTTTTTTTTTTTTGTTCACAGAATCTCTGTCTTCTCCTCTATCCAACTTCATATTCTTCTATTTGCTCCCTCAGAGCAGCTTCAGAAAAACTGGAAAAGCGGAAGCTTCTCTTACTCCCCCTGTGTTTGTGGAAGATGTTCTTTCTGCAAAGCTTGTTCAGGTCTCTCCAGCTACATCACATGGAGAAGGATATCATGCTGGGTAAAGTAGAGGGTCAGTGAAAAAGGGAAGACCCTCAGCGAGATGGATTGACACATCTGTCTGCAATGGTGGCCTCAAACAGATTCTGAAAATGGCACAAGATCGGGCAGTGTTTTGTTCTGTTGTACGCAGGGTCACTAGGATTCAGAGCTGACTCAATGGCACCTAACAACAATATATGCATCCTTCTACTGTAGTAGAGTAAACTCTGTGAGTGATGGAACTCCATGAGACTGCCTTGCCTTTCAGACTCTTGTAAATTTTCCACCTTCGACAATCTTTTAACCCTTTCAGTTAGTGGAAAATATTTGCATTTTCCTTCTCTGACAGGTTTCCAACTCATACAGGGTTTGGTTTCACAGGTTGTACTGTGCTTTGAACTTTTGGCTTTATTTCCCTGAACTTACTCATTCTCAAAATGATCACTGGGCATCCACTTGACGTCAAATGGTTCACTTCCATCTGAAGAGACCTAGGGTTCTGGGGTGAAAATGATGAATTAGAGACACAGCTCTTGCTTAACGAAAATCCATTCTGATTGTTGTTGCTGTTATGTGACCTCAAGTCATCTTCAAATCGTAACAACAACAACTTTATCTACAACAGAATGAAACACTGCCCAGTCTTGTGCCAGCCCCACAATCCCCACTATACCTGAGCTCATCTCTGCTGCCACCATGTCAATCCATCTTGTTGAGGGCTTTCCCCTTTTGTTGACCCTCTACTTTACCAAGAGTGACATCCTTCTCCAGAGAATGGTCCCTTGTGACAACATGACCAAAGTAGGCGTGACCGAGTCTGCCCATTCTCGCTTCCAAGGAGCATTCCAGCTGCCCTTCTTCCAGGGCAGATTTGTTAGTTCTTTTCAAAGTCCATGGTACTTTCAGCATTCTTTGCCAACAGCACAATTCAGAAGCATCAACTCTTCTTTGGTCTAACTTATTCAATGTGCAGCTCTTACATGCATATGAGGCGATTGAAAATACCATGGTTTAGGTTAGGCATACCTTAGTCTTCATGGAGATATGTTTGCTTTTCAGCACTTGAAAGAGATGTTTTGAAACAGATTTGGCCAATGCAATAGGTCTTTTGATGTCTTGACTGCTGCTTCCATTGGCGTTGGTTGTAGAACCAGGTAATATGAAGTATTTGACAACTTCAATCTTTCTCCATTTATCGTGATGCTGCTTATTGTCCAGTTGTGAGGATTTTTGTTTTCTTTATGTTCAGATGTAATCCATACTGCAGACTGTAATCTGTAATCTTCATCAGTAAGTATTTCAAGTCATCCTCACATTCACCAAGCAAAGTTGTGCCATATGCGTATCTCAGGCTATTAATGATTCTTCCTCTGATCCTGATGCCATGTTCTTCTTCATATAGTCCAACTACTTGGATTATTTTCTCAGCATACAGATTGAATAAGTAGGGTGAAAGATATAACCCTGACACACTCCCTTTCTGATTTTAAACCATGCAGTATCCCCTTGTTCTGTTCAAACAACAGCCTCCTGGTCTGTGTACAGGTTCCTCATGTGTACAAGTAAGTGTTCTGGAAATCCTATTCTTCTCAATGTTAGCCATAATTTGTCATGATCCACATAATTGAATGCCTTTATATAGTCAATAAAACACATATAAACCTCTTTCTCATGTTCATTGCTTTAAGTCAAGATCCATATGACATCAGCTATGATATCCCTCACTCCACATCCCCTTCTGAATCCAGCTTTCATTTCTGGAAGTTCTCTGTCAATATACTGTTGCAATTGTCTTTGAATTTTCTTCAGTAAGATTTTACTTGTGTGTGATATCAATGATATTGTTTGATAACTTCCACAATCTGTGGGATCACGTTTCTTTGGAATGGGTACAAATATAGATCTCTTCCAGTCAGTTGGCCACACAGCTGTTTTCCAAATCTCTTGGCATAGCCGAGTGAAGTGTTTCCAGCATGGCATCCATTTGGTGAAACATCTCAATGGGTATTCTGTCAATTCCTGGGGCCTTGTTTTTCACCAATTCCTTCAGTGCAGTTTCAACTTCTTCCTTCAGTACCATTGGTTCTTGATCATATACCACTTCCTGAAATGGATGATCATCAACCAATTCTTTTTGGTACAGTGACTCTGTATTCTATCCATCTTCTTTTTATCTTTCTTGAATCATTCAATATATTGCCCATCAAAACTTTCAATATGCAATTTGAGGCTTAATTTTTTTTCTCACTTCTTTCAGATGGGGAAATGCCTAGTGTATTCTTCCTTTTTTTTTTTTTTTTAACTCCAGGTCTTTGCAACAACAGCAACAGCAAAGCTCACTGCCATCAAGTTGGATCTGACTCATAGTGACCCCCTCTTAGGTTTCCAAGGCAATATCTCTACAGAAGTAGGTTGTTCCATCTTCCTTCCAAGTAGGGGCTGGTGGGTCTGAACCACCAGCCTTCTAGTTAGCAGTCAAATGCCTTAGGCACTACACCACCAGAGCTCTTGCACGTTTCATTATAATAATTGACTTTGTCTTCTTGAGCTGCTCTTTGAAAACTTCTGTTCAGCTCTTTTATCCTATTGATTTCTCCATTCAAGGGCAAGTTTCAGACTCTCCTCTGACATTCATTTTGGTCTTTTTGTCATTTACTGTCTTTTAAATGACTTTTGCTTTTTTCATGGATGATACTTTTGATGTCATCCCACAATTCCTCTGGTTTTCAGTCGTTGGTGTTCAATGTATCAAATCTATCTTTAGATGGTCTCAAATTCACGAGGGATATAATCCAGGTCATATCTTGGCTTTGTGGACTTGTTTTAATTGTCTTCAGCTTCAACTTGAACTTACACATTACAGTTAATGGTCTGTTCCACAGTCAACTCCTGGCCTTGTTTTGACTGAAGATTTAGAGCTTCTCTGTCACTTCTTACCACAGGTGTAGTCAATCTGATTCTTGTGTACTCTGTCTGGTGACATCCACATGCATAGCCACTGTTTGTGTTGTTGAAAAAAGGTATTTGCCATGACTAAAGTGTTGGTCTCACAAAATTCTATCATGCAATCTTGAGAGTTATTTCTATTGCCAAGGCTTTATTTTCCAACTACTGGTGATTCTTCTTTGTTTCCAACTTTTGAATTCTAATCACTGGTGATAATTAACACAATCTTGATTGCATATTTGGTCAATTTCTGATTGCAGAAGTTGGTAAAATCTTCAATCTCCTCATCTTTGACTTTGGTAGTTGGTGCATAAATTTGAATAATAGTTGTATTAACTGGTCTTCCTCATAGGTGTATGGATATTATCCTATCACAGCATTGTACTTCAGGATAGATCTTGATACATTCTTTCTGTTGATGAATGCCATGTCATTCTTCAATTTGTCATTTCTGGCATAGAAGATCATATGATCGTCTGATTCAAAATGGCCAAAACCAGTCAATTTCAGCTCACTAATGCCTAGGATATTGATCTTTATGTGTTCCATTTCATTTTTACCACTTTCAATTTTCCTAGATTCACACATTCCATGTTCCAATTATTAATGGATGTTTGGAGCTGCTTCTTCTCATCTTGAGATGTGCCATGTCAGCAAATGGGAGTCCTCAAAGCTTTACTCTGTCCACAGCATTAAGGTTGGCTCTACTCTGGGGAGGCAGCCCTTCTCCAGTCGTATTTTGAGTGCCTTTTGACCTGAGAGGTTCATCTTCTAGCACTATATTGCACAATGTTTCAAGGCTATTCATAAAGATTTCCAGTAATATGTCAGACAGAGATTCACTGGTATTAGTAAGATTATCACTGGCCAATTCTTTGAGAAGTGGATGACCACTTCCTTCTTCTGAGTCTGTCTTAGTCTGGATCAAATCTGACTGATAGTGACCCCTCCTTAGGTTTTCAAGGCAATATCTCTATGGAAGTAGATTGCCCAGTCTTCCTTCTGAAGACTGGGTGATGGGTTTGAACCACCAGCTTTCTGGTTAGCAGTCAAATGCCTTAGGCACTATGCCATCAGAGCTGCCCTTAAGTCTGGAAGCCCCACTGAAACCTGTCCACCATGGGTAACCCTGTAGGCATTTGCAGCACCAGTGGAGTAGCCTCAAGCCTCACAGCAACACTCATGCCAACACAGTACAACAAACTGACAGGCAAGTTTGTTTTCCTTAGCTATTCCAAACTGCTCTGCTCATTTCCTGGTCTCCTCCACCCTGCTCACTTACCCGGGCTGCCTCAGGGCTCAAACACCCACCTTCTGCTGGTCTTGGGGTGATAGGGAGACCGATAAACAATCGATACTCTATGTTATTCACATGAGTGATGTTGTTCATCGTAGTTGCCATTGAATTGGCTCAAACTCATGTATGTATTGTAGTTCTGTGCTGTTGAGTCAATTCCAACTCATATAGACCCTGTAGGACAGAGTAGAATTACCCCGTAGAGTTTCCTAGGCTGAAATGTTTATGGAAGCACATTGCCAAATCTTTTCTCCTGTGGAGCAGCTGCTGAGTTTGAACCACTGACATTTCAGTGAGCAGCCAAGTACTTAACCATTTGCCACAAGGTCTCCTTCATGTACGTATTACCTTATGCAAAACAGAATGAAACATAGCACTATCTTCACAGTCACTGAGAGGTCTGAGGCCATCGTTGTGGCTATTGTATCAATTCATCAACAACGTTCCATTTGTTTCTGATGACCAACATGTCACCCTTTTCTAATGATTGATCTTTCTTGATGACATGTCCAAAATAAGGATGTCTGGTTATATTTATTCTAAGATTGATTTTTTTTATTCTTCTGGCAGCAACACAATTTCTTCACCAACACCACAATTCAAACGCTGTGATATAGGAATTCCTTAATAGTTAATACTGTTTTGAGTTGATAACCTTTATATTAAATTTTCCCATTCAAATTACTGGTGTTGTTTGTTTCCTGATTGGAGTCTGACCAATAAAATAAGGAAACACAATGATTTTGGAAGCTTATATAGGATCCCAAGCAGAATCACTAATTGAGAAATGGGTTTTAGGGAAGCTTTTTTTTTTTTTTTTTTT